>NC_142364.1:26744732-27051399 GCF_059441175.1 Urocampus carinirostris | reverse complement strand
TGATTAATTAATAATTGAACATGTCAGGCTAAGAAAAAATATATCATCCCCTTAAGAATCCCGTTATTTTCTTCTCTTTAGGGATTCCCCGGAGCCATTACCACACACCGCACAAAAAACTGAAAAACTCTTGCAAAACACTACCTCATACGAACATAAATGGTACTCATGTCTATGTTTCTTGCACAATGTTGACTGCACTATGTTTACTGCTCACCTTGCACAATGTTGACTATCTTTTTTTTGCACTATGATGACTATTTTTGCACCAAATGCATATGTTGACCATTTTTTGCACTATGATGTCTATTTTTGCACCAAATGCATATTGCACAATCCCTACAATACCAAACTGTATGTAACATCCTATATGCCGACATTTATTGGGTAAATTCTGTGTAAATTATAACTGTAACCTTATCCTCCTTGTTTTATAACCTTATCTTCTCTGTTCCTTTATCTTCTTGGGTTTTTTACCTCTCTGTGAATGTGCGAAACTGGAGTGTCATGCCCAATTTCGTTGTCACAACAACCCATTTTGTAACAATGACAATAAAGGGATATTCTATTCTATTCTATTCTATTCTATTTTATTACATAGCTATAAAAAATAAAGGTCTAAGCTTAAGAAGTCCAAATCCGTAAGGCGAATTTGCCACCCTGAGTCCATCAGCTCAGGGATGCTGCTGGAAATGTGAATTTCCCTTCGGGGATGAACAAAGTATCTATCTATCTATCTATCTATCTATCTATCTATCTATCTATCTATCTATCTATCTATCTATCTATCTATCTATCTATCTATCTATCTATCTATCTATCTATCTATCTATCTATCTATCTATCTATCTATCTATCTATCTATCTATCTATCTATCTATCTATCTATCTATCTATCTATCTATCTATCTATCTATCTATCTATCTATCTATCTATCTATCTATCTATCTATCTATCTATCTATCTATCTATCAAAAAAATACAAGTGAAGCTAAGAAATCAAATTCCCATTCAAAGGGATGATTATTTTTTTCTTTGGGGATTTTATTAAATAAGTGTAAAAATTCTTACTGTAGTACGGAGGTGAGAATGTAGTAAAGATATTCACTTTTCTCATTGCTGCAAACGGGCATGTGGAGGATCCTTGTCCGGTTCAATTTTTTGGTCAAATATCTTTGCCAGAACTGCAAGAGGCTTGTAAAACTTCTTGTCATTTCAATGACTGTTTGGCCTTTGTACTTATTGCTCCATTTCTCAGGTTTTGCATAATGTAGATCCACTTGTTTTCTTTCTTTTTGAGCTACAAATCCTGCTTAGTATTCAAATTCAATGCCAGTAATTACGAACCATGTAAGATTTTATAAACAATCGCCCTAAACCTAGTATAATGGAATGAAATAACTTTGGGGGGGAAAAAATCTGATATTACATGTAAATTTGATTAATTCCCGCATCCAATAACGAATAATTAAGCAAAAAAAAGGATACAGTCCGGTAAAATCCTAAAAGTTGATAGGGATGAACGCATCTACCAGTGTCTGAAACTCGTGACAAAAAGTTAGCTGACACCAGGGAAGACAACTCTGAAATGTTGCCTGCCCAGCCATAAAGTTGCCTGCCCCAATTTTTACAACTTGAAACATAATAAGACGACTCATCGCAAAAAAACCCATTGTTGCAAAATATTAAGGATTGATAATCAGAATATATAACGGAACAACACTTTAAAATTAAGTTTATTATAAATCTACTTCTAACATTCATTGCATGTATATGACATCGCTGTTTTCCATCTGCCATCAGTATGTACCTGTATTGACTCATCTTCATTCATGCAATGTTTGCGTCGCATCGTCTGCTACAAGCCATGTGAACTCCTCTTTCCACGATGCTTTTAATGTACGTTTATGTTTTGTAGCGTCATACATTTTGTTAGCTTCCTTCGAATCTTTCTTCTGGGGCTGAGGTTTTGGCTTGATTCCTAACCAATTCTCCATTTTTCATGTGTACTCTGTGCGTCTACTTTGGAAAATGATATGCAAATGCACGACCATATAAGGCTCGGAAAAGTCCGGAAGCACAAAGTTATTCGATGCAGGTTTCTGATTGGCTGCCGAGTATGCAAATTGCAAAATGAAATTCTGAAATTTCCAAACCAAATAAATATTTCAAAATAGGCATAAAGCAAACCTTTGATTTGAAAAAAAAATAAAAAAATATTTGTTTATTTTTTCTTTAAAAAAATGTTGTCGCCCACCTGGGCAGAGGAGAGATGTTGTGTAAGTTGTACGCCAGACGTAAAAGATGCACGCCCCGGGTGTCCGGGCAGATGTTATTTCAGACACTGCATCTACATGTATTTGTTAAAATACAAGTTTACAATATCTTCTGCCTCTTCATGCCCACACTTTCTTGTGTAAATATTGTGTAAATTATCTTTTATCTTTTTTTTTTTTTTTTTTTATCCTGGCAGTAAAATGTGAAACTGGAGTGACACGTCCAATTTCGTTGTCACAATATGTACAACCCATTTTGTAACAATGATAATAAAGGTATATTCTATTCTATTCTTTAATTCCATTCACTCCTTTCAAGGTAGTTCAAAGAATGCTTGTTGATTCAAGCCAAGCGGGCTCCTATATTCCGAACACAATGGGGTTCTTTTGTATTTGCAGTCACTTGTGAGCAGATTGGGGTACTTCACAAAAGATTCAAGCAGTTGAGCCACAATGAAGACACCCTACGGTACAGTACTTGGAGTTCTTTTGTGTAACCAGGATGAAGATGAATGTTCAAAAACCTGCCCGACTGGCTGCAATTGTTACACTCTGAGTGACATCAGCAGGAAATATCTGAGTCTGTCTTCTTTTTTTTTTTTTTAAATAATGTGTACCATTGTTGTCTCCTACAGGAGAGAACACTTCAACGCCATCCATGATCTGGCCTGGAATCCCATACGGGGGCAGATAATAGAAGCTTTCTTTGACAGGAGGTGCCAACCCGGGAATTTCTCAGCATTTACGCGGGTGTTGTTTTGCTGCTAAATGCTTCCCTTGTTCTTTTGGGCCAGTCTTTTTGCTTTTTCTTCATGCTCCTTGTGTGGAGAGTGACGTCATGCTCACCCCTGTATTTTTTATTGTGTTTCTAGTTTTCAGTCTCGCATACAACTAGTAAAAGTAAACGACCTTTTCAACACGAAGCCAAAGAAAAGTGATAAGCGAAGTTTTTCCGAGCATGTCTAAGAAATATACTCTTAACTTATGGAGCTTGACAAAGGCAACAATGAGGACACAAGGCAGGAGATGGTTCCAGCGAGTAAAAAAGTTCCAAATTCCGTACAACTCCTTTAAATGAAAGAAGCTCCTAATGCTAGTTGCTAATATTGCGCTAGTGGCAGCCAACAAACCTAAAAACTAGTAAGTGTCCAAGATGTCTGCTGCCAAAGCAACGTTAGTTGCTAATCTTGTGCTAGTTGACCCCTAACAAGGCGATCAGCGGGAAACACAAAAGCTAACTATGTGCTTATTATTTAAAATAGGAAAAATAGGGTTTTTTTTCAGTATATTTTGGGCATTCATTCTCAATTTTACAGCCATCTAGTCACAATCATACAGGAACCATCAGTATCCTATGTTTCTATTTTAGCAAAAGTGGGCTAAATTGACTTCCAAGAAAGAAAATATAAAAGATTTTGTGCCATGCCCTCTCTTGAAATATTTTCAAAAAATATATAATTGGATTGAAATTAAATTGAACTGAATTGATGTTCCTCGTGTATGATACAATTATGTACCTGTGTCAAACTCATGGCCAGTGGGCCAAATTTGGCCTGCCTCATCATGTTATGTGGCTTGCGAAATAATGCTAAAAAAAACACATGAGAAAAATGAGCTAAATCGCATCAAACAACGACTTGCAGCTTTAAGTATGTCCAATGGATATCACCAAAGCCCTACGCTGATTGCGAAGCACCCACTGTAGCTGTATTTGCTGACTACCATTAATCAACCAGAGAACATTGAGTAAACCCATCCCATCACAGACACGCTGTTTAAAGCAATACAAAAAATACAAATTTTAAAAGTTTAAAAAAAACAACTAATTTCTATAACAGATAAGAAATGTAATAGCGTAGTTTCCATATTAAAGTAAATGTTTTCATAAAAAAATTAAAAGCATATAGGCTTTTGAATCAGTTAAGTTGAAATTAGTCTGTGTATGCTATTTTTGTCACTTTCCTGTCTAAAAAGAGAAATAGTAAAAGAGGGAGAAAGACAGAAAGAGAAAGAAATCCAAATGGAAAGAGAGAATGAGAGAAAGGGAGAAGATATAAAGCAAAGACACACTCCATGTCAGGAGTGTCAAAATCACTTAAACTCGGGGGCCACACGATAGAAAAAAACATTCTTTTGGGGGCCGGACTAGTAGATTAGAATAAAGAAAAAAAGAGAGAAATAAATAAGAGGAGA
The DNA here is from genome assembly GCF_059441175.1 of Urocampus carinirostris. Taxonomy (NCBI): domain Eukaryota; kingdom Metazoa; phylum Chordata; class Actinopteri; order Syngnathiformes; family Syngnathidae; genus Urocampus; species Urocampus carinirostris. Next base: position 27,046,929 of record NC_142364.1, on the reverse strand, counting down.
GGGAGAGAGAAAGAGAGAGGGTGGGACAAAGAGAGAAAGGGAAAGGGACAGAAGGGGAGAGAGAGAGAGAAAGAAACAAGAGCAATAAAAAGAAATAGTAAAAGAGGAGTAAACGAAAGAAAGAAAGAGAAAGAAATCCAAATGGAAAGAGAGGAGGGGAGAAATGGAGAAGAGTAAAGTAAGAGAGAAAGAGAAAAGAGGAAAAAAGAAGAGAGAAAAAGAAGGTAAAAAGACTGAGAGAAAGAGACAAAGAGGAACAAAGAAGGAGAAAAGTGAGTGAAAGAGAGAGAGAGAGAGAGAGAGACAGTGGGAGAAAAATGGAGGAATAGACTTAAAGAGAGGGAGAGAGAGAGAGAGAAGTACAAGTACAGCTTTTGTGAGAGGCATCTGGCTTTGGCAACATCAAATGGACATATTTCAACCTGCAGCTCATTTTTCTCTTGCACTTCCCTCAGCGTTGTCTCGCGGGCTGGATTCAATCCTTTAGCAGGCCTGATCCAGCCCGCGGGCCTCCTGTTGGGCACCCCTGCCATTAATTTACTAGTCCACTACCCTGTGGACCCTGGGCTAAAATAAGTTTGACTCCCCTGTAATAATACATTGAAATCACCTCAGGGGCCGTAGAAAACCTTCTTACGGGCCACCTCCGACCCCCTGGCCTTTGCTTTGTAGTGTAAGCAATTAAATGACTCACATAGCCTTTGAACATGAACGGAACTTTCTTTGTTTATCTCTCTGACTCTTTAGCTCTTCTTTCCAGGAACCTGATCCCACCCGGTGAGGGCAAAATGGATGAGATCCACCTAGAGGAGTTTGTTGTGGTCATGTCCCACTTCAAGCCTCCTTCCCTCAGCATGACTGACGAGGAGCGGGACAGCGTCCGACGGGAGAAGCTCAGATGTGCGCTCTGACTGTTTGCTTTGGATTTTTCCTTGTTTGTTTTTTCGGAAAATCACCTGCTGTGTGCTTTTCTGCACAGTTTTATTCAACATGCACGACACAGACAACGACGGAACAATAACACTCGAGGAGTACCGACATGTGAGTGAAACCAAGTTTTTTTTAAACATATTTTCATAGTTCAAACATAATCCATGTTTTACAAAAAATATGCCGTATATTCCAGACTACAGAGCGCACCTGATTTAAAGTCGCATGCTTAAATTTAAAGTTGGGGTTCTCTATTAAGTATGCACAACTGAGTTCAAAAGACCCCTTATGCTTTATTTTCCACTGCTCCTTTCTGCTTTTATCATACCTTCATAAGAGCTGTTCAGAGCGGACTACGATAGCTTCGAGGAATGGGGTCAGGGGGGAGTGCCGCAGAGTGACAACATGCTTGTCCGGGGTTTATTTTTGTTTTTTCAGTGTAGAATTAAAATGGTCAAAGTAAAAAAAGCCCTATATATATAGTAGAATCCGAACGCAAACCAACCCTGAAAAAGATGAAATAAAGAAGTTTTTTTCTGGGCGCGTCTAAGAAATGCAAGTACTTGCATCATAAATGGGCTGACTGACACTGCGATCTTGACGTTAAGCCTGGAGATGGCAGAATGTAACCAAGTTCTCAATTCCGTAAAGCTCCTTTAAGAATGAAACTTAATTTTTTTCTTTTGTACTAGGGGCCCTGGGTTCTAAGCCCGACGTACACTTGGTGCCAACCGCATGGGGAATTTTTCATTGAAACCTTTAGTTGCAGACCGCTAACGGCGCTGTGCCGAGCACATCATTACTAAGCGCCGAAAGAAAATGCGAATAAGGCTGTGTCGCGTAAAATGTGAGCCCGATATTTCTAGACCACAGCGCCAGGGTAACAATACTATGGACAATAATGCCAGATTGCAACACAGACGTTGTTTTTGCGATGTTCTCATTGGTGATTGCCTCCGTGATAGACCAATTTGCATTTGCTTGCCATCGTTTCTTGTGCATGAAAGAAAACTCCAGCACCTAAAAATGACTCAGATGATACGGCAATGGAAATTATTGCACTTTTAATGGATAACTACCACTGCTGTTTAGTTCAGATGTATGAAAAAGTTGATTTGTGGGTATTGAAATATTGTGAGTATGAAGTCAATATTGGTAGTCAATATAATATATAAAGTACCGTCACACATTCATTTTTCTCTTATGTATCATAGGAATAATGTTGGCAAAACGTCCACTAATTTCTCCTCTAGAAGGTCGACATAAATGTTTTCAGCGGTAACAGCGGTGTTTTGTATTTAGAGCGCATGCCTCATGGATAAAGGGCTACATACTGTAGTGCAGCGGTTAGCATATTTGCCTAATATGCAAAAGGTTCCCGGTTCGGGACATTGGCCTGGAGAGGAATGGGCGCCACCAGGCTGCACTTGCCCATGACACATCACAGGAAATGCTGCCCCTACGACCCTAGTAGTCAAGGGATTCAACCGACGATTTAATTTAACCTTTATAACCACTCATTTATTTTATTGGTGTTACTGTTGCTGTGCTAACTGTTTGTCCTGCCACAAAATAATTATAAGTAATGATAGATAAGCCGCACTGTAATTAAAAATGTAGCAAAAAAGTCGAGACTTGTAGTCCAGCATTTCCAGTATGTTTATCAAGCCAGTAGGCCAACAAAAAAATGCAAAAAAGCTTTTTTCCTTCTTCTATTAAATCAGAATGAGTTATGCACATTCACGCACAGGTAGTAGAGGAGCTCCTTTCTCGCAGCGGGAATATCAACAAGGAAACAGCCGCAAGCATTGCTGACGCCGCCATGTTGGAGGTGGCAGGCATATCCATGGGGCACATGGTATGTTCATGGCTAAATGAGATGCTTCTTATTTGGTCGTCAATTTGAATTTTCACACTTACAGGAGCCTGACGAGTTCTACGAGGGCATCACGTTCGAGCATTTCTTAAAGGTGGGTCCTTGCAATCGTTTAACCCCTTAACGTGCACACTGTTGATAAACAATTGCGTGTCTGTACGATGTCACCAGTCACTGAAATACCTCAAGCCACATTTCTTTGGAAAGCTTAAACTCCTGGGATTAAAGTTATGCTGACCATTTCAAAAGTTTTCGTCACAGAAACATCACGATCAGTTACCCAGAATCTTCAAAGCCGAAGTAACTCACCAATAAGTCCCCTGGTAGTCAGCTGAGTATAGGATTCCCCAAAAACATGGAGTCGTTACATCCGAGACCGTCCATGGAATCCAACCATGTTAAATATTTACACGACAATGCCGACAGATATTAAAAAAAAATCTGCCTTAAAGCATTTCTGCATCGTTGGACGTTCCTTTTTGCTATCCATTTGTTTTGCCACATAATTTCAGTTTGCAAATGAAATGACTCCTAATAAAGTCCCAATATGGCCGTTAGCCTCTGGCCTTTTGATTGACAGTTGAGCCATAAGGTGCCACTTTTGGAGCAAGGGCTTCCTTCTTGCACGGCAGCCTCTCAGTCCATGAAAATGCAAAACACGCTTGACTGAGGACACTGACACCTGTGTTCCAGCAGCTTCTAATTCTTGGCAGATCTGCTTTTTGGGTATTCTCTGTTGAATCTTCACCCTCCTGACCAGTTTTCTCTCAGCAGCAGGTGATGGCTTGCGTTTTCTTTCTGATCGGGCAGTGACAAAACAGTGCCATATAGTTTATACATAAAAACAATTATTTGCACTGTGGCTCTTGAGACCTTTAGGTGCTTTAAAAGTGACTTCCCTGACTTGTTCGAGTCAATGATTCGCTTTTTCAGATTCATGCTTGAGCTCCTTTGACTTTCATTGTAGCGTTTGAGGGCATTTGCATCCATTGAGTCCTATTTAAATAGCCTCAGAGAAGTTACCAGCTGTAGTCACTCACAAGAAGTTAAGAGGCTATGAAGCTTATTTCACTGACACAACTTTCTAGCTTACCAAAATTGCTAATCCGTGTTACTTAATGTATATTTTTGACCCAGCAGATTTGATCACTTTTTCCGTTAACCCATAATAAAGTCATAAAAGAACCAAACCCCATGAATGATTTTTTGTGACTAAGAACTATCTCTGCCAATCACTCTATCAGAGAAAAATCAGAGTTGTAGGAAAAACTGGAAATTCAGAAGAGCCATGACATTATGTACTTCACTTGACAAGTGTATGTAAACTTTTGACCCAAACTGTATATATATGTATGTATATATACTGTTGGTGTCATTGTTTTGTTGGTGATAGGAATGAGTGGAGAGGTGTTGCAAAAGGATAGTGGGATGTTTAGACGTGTTCTAAGGGATGGGGCAGGGCACCCGTATGATGCGGCAGGGGTAAACCAGTGAAAGCTGTCGGGCCTTGCTGTTGAACATAAGAGTGTATTGTGTCACCCTGACCCGAGTGACATGGCCGCTTTCTTGTGTCCCGTTTTATCTGGTGGGACGGCAGCATGACCATCTTGGGTGTCGAAGTGCATAACTTGTTTGGACATTTGGGTTGGCCATGGTCCAAAACATTTTTTGTGTGTTTTTTGCTACTTTTTCCCTTTTTTCATTTTCTTTGTTTTTGTATGTGTTCGTTTTGCCGTCGGTCACCACTCTCGCGGGATATGGCCAGGGTAGATAGATAGATACTGTGTATGTTGTATGTATATATATACATATATATATATAATGTTTGCCTGTGTGTGTGTTCATAACAGTAACTTCTTATTAATAATTGGTTGTTTGTGTCTTTCATCAGCTGCTCACCAGCTTCGAGATTGAAGCCAAGATGAATGTTCGCTTTTTGAATATGAATGCATCAACTGTGTGTTACTAATGTCTACATTGGGATATTAACTACAAAGTTGGTTTTAAGAAGGGTACAAATATACATGTTTTCCACCCCCACTCACAAATCCTGAAAATCTGCATCTATATAAAATGAAATATTTTGAATAATGACCTGTTCTTTATCATTTATATGTATCAATGTGTTTAATATCGTTTACCTAAATCATGTATCAATCAATACCATAAAAATGGGAGGTGGGATTGAAATAGCTGCCTGTATGTTTTAAGAAAGGCTTTTTTTGAACAAACTACTAAATAACTTGCAGTTCACTCACCAAGCCTAATTTTCTAATCATTTTTACAATCTAATTTTGCATCCAGATTCGGAATCTTTATTTTACAATCCACTTTCCTACCTTGAATGACCGAGTGATGAAATTTTGTCATAGAGGGGGGTGAGTTGTCAATTATCTTCTAATAACCCTCTAGAGGGATTTCTCATGAGAAAAGCTACCGTGCAACATGGTGGTGTGTATTTCGCTTATTCATCCATTTGCTGCGTTTGAAAAACTATGCAAATTCTATTCAAAATATGCAACTTCTCACTTTTTTATGGAATTGGTCTAGCCTTATGCGATGTTGGCAATTATAGGACTCATCAGCCTCTTCAAGCAATAACGCACTCAAGCGTGTGTGATTTTTTTAAATATGCAAATTAGATATAATAACTGAGGCTGTTAAAGGGCTGCATTCATTCATCTCTTGTTACATGCCTGTCTTCAAAGAACACTATGTACCGTGTGACACACTAAACGAGAACTAAATAAAAAAGATTCTGTTTATCAAAAAAAATTGTGTTTTTTTTGTTGTTGTTGTTAATTTTAATTAAGAAACTCAAATAAATAAATCCCCGTTCATGGCTTCGTGGACAACTTCAAGTACTGATAATTATTTTAAGCAATTAATTAAAAGCATAGAATGAAAATATATTCATGTGTCAAACACATTTTTAATTCATTTTTTATTGATTTACAAGAAATACAACAAACTAAATTCCAATTTATGAGTTTTGTAAAGCGAATAAGCAGAAAATGCAGTTTTTTTAATTAAAACTTTTTAGCTTTGAAACTAGTTACCTACCCATATTTTTAGCTATTTAGCAAGCGATCTAGCTAACTTTTAACATTTTTTTTTGCATGCTATACTGTATAGTGAACATTTTATCTTTTTTTCCTTGATGTTTCCTTGCCCTCATGTAGGTTTTAGGTCAGAGGATGGTGTTTACAATAGTCGGTGGTCTGAGCAGCCCTTTGAGACTTTGTGATTAAGGATGTAACAAATAAACATGACTTATTAGCAGGTGTCCTTTTAGCTACAGGAAAGCCAGTTTGGGTTTGTATTAGTAGTAACTTACGAAGGTGTTAAAAAAGTTTTTTTTGTCTTTTTATTTTTTTCAATGAAATTTTTTCCTTCCATGATGCTATTTTGTTTTACCTCAACTCATCAGCCACGGGCACCTTACACACACATTACAATCTATACGCGCGGTTTTCAAATGGTATGCCATGGCAAACTAGATAGATACTTTATTCATCCCCGTAGGGAAATTCTCACTTCCACTTGTGTTGAAAAGAAAACAATAATAAGTAAAAGGAATATAATACATAAATACCCAATGTAACATGTTGATATAGAGTATTTAAATAGTGCTACATAAAATACACACTGTAATTAAAACAGGGTAATATGGGTGTGGTTTAATGTGGGCTTTCACTCCCCCGACTGGAATTAAAGAGCCTCGTGGCCTGAGGAGGAAATGATCCCCTCAGTCTGTCCATGGAACAAGACTGTGACAGTAGTCCGTCACTGAAGCTGCTCTCCCGTTTAGAGATGATACTGTGTAGTGGATGTGATGAATTGTCCATTGTTGTCTTCCAGTGATCAGCTTATGAACTAATATTCATCCAAATTTAAAAGGAGGCTGGAGATTACTTTTTTTTTCGGGAGCTCAGTGTATCTGATCACAGACCTTCCATCATATCATCATTGAATCTATATGTAAATGGTCTGCATTTATATAGCGCTTTTCTAGTCACTGAAGACCTCCTAAAGCGCTTTACAATGCGCTTCACTCTTTTCCATTCAAGCCCACGCACCGATATCAGCATCAGCCATGCAGGGCAATTCCCTACTTATCGGGGGGATTAGGGATTCATTGTGTTACCCAAGGACACTTCAAGACGGGAATCGAACCCGCTTGAAAACACATTAGAATTTCCCGGATTTCAAGCATCTGTACAAACCCTGTGAATGCCTTTTGGTGAGTCATCTATATAACGGGTAGTCTAGCGATTAGTACTTAGCGCTCTCACCAACGCAATCCAGTTTCGATTTCCGTTGCATCTAATGTTTCGCGATTGTGGTTAGCGATATTTTCCGGCAGATCAATGCTTTTCCGGTGGAAAAAAATGCAAGTACTCCTTTTTAATTTTGTAAGGCTTCATTAGACTTTGGCCTGGCGGCACGGTGGGAATGTGGTTAGCGCGCAGAGGTTCAGGTTTCAAGTTCAGCTACCGTAACCCTGTGTGGAGTTTGCATGTTTTCTCCGTACCTGCGTGGCTTTCCTCCGGGGACTTCAGTGGTCAGGAAACCCTCAGAGGTGAATAATAGACGTAACACCGTGATACCTGACTCCATCCTCGTCAACCCATCATACTGATTTTTATTTTTTTACATACCTTTTACCTGTTTATGAGTTAGTAGAATGTACGTAATAACTTAATTTGTTAAAAAATAGTAAACGTCTTGCACATCATGTTGCTGATTTTAATTATTTTACTCGGGAAAAATGAAATAACTTGTCGAAAGTTGTTTCACTAGCATATCATTTCTACTCGTTTTCAAATTGTTCTTTTTATTTTTCAACAAAAAGGGGAGAGATAATACGGTAAAGAAACCGGTTAGAAACCGCAAAATAATAAAAAACAAAGGATTGGGATTAAAGAAATAAACAAGGACGTATAAAGGCAGGGTAGCTAAGAAAGACAGATCTATATGGAAAAAAGTTTGGAAGAGCTCCATAAACGTTTCTCTCCTCCAGCCCAGCACATTTACAACCCTAACTCTGGCTTGAAACCCCAATTCCATAAATACTTGAGTGAAATTGAGTCAGTCTGGACGAGGGCCTGTTATCTGCTGCACTCTGCAGGACTATTAAATAAATGCACCTCAAATTTTTCACATATTGTATTTGCATTGAGGTATTCTTTTGGAAAGATGGCGGTTTTAAAAAATGTAATCACCTGACCTAAAATGATGATTTTTAAAATCCCCATGAATAAAATCCATAAGCAACAGACTCCAAATTTGATAAGACAGGAAATTCTACAGACACTTTGACTCAAGCATCGGCTTTTAACCCCCAGATTACTAAGAAAAACTGAAACTGACTTTTGCCCTGTTTAGCTTGTTTCTTTAAATAACAAAGAGCGGTTATTAAAGGGAACTTGATTCAGCCGACTTCCAGTTTCCAGACAGCTTGTGATCCCAAAGGGCTTGCCTTACGTAAGGCCGAAAATCTTTGACCTACATTGCAGATGACCAACTATTACTTGTGGCTTGCACACTTTTTTAAAAATCAATGCATGATGATAATTAATTGGAAATTCGGTTCCCACTTTTTTTTTTTTACACCGATTGCAATGCCGGTTTTCGCTTTATGACAATTATGTGCAATCAGGGGAGGCAGGTGAGACAGTGCCTCACCTGTCATAATGGAAATATATAATTGAAAACAAATCATAACTTTTCAACCTCAGACAATTTTTCTCCTTATTCATGATTATAATTTCCGTTATTAACAATAAACCTTAAAAACACAACTAGTACAACCAGTATTTAAGACAGACTATGTAGAAAACGGCAACAATATTAGCAATCTTCTATGACATTGTTGTCTTTTACCAGTGACCGAGACGATCCAGATTTGAGTAAAATGGGCAAGACAAAAAGTTTTGGGAATTTATTTTTGTATTTCTTTTTTTTTTGTTGACAGATTGTTATAGGGCTTACACGGTATCAAATTATCGGTGAGCTATATGAAAAAGTAAAGGGATGTTAATTTAAAGTATTGAATGGTTATATTTATTCAGTGTTAAAGTTCATTCTCATTTATCTTCACATTTTTAATTTTTCCAAATAGCTAATATTTCAGACTATATTGTTAATGTTATATACTAAGTACATATTACTGTGCTTAGTGTCTGCAGAGGCAAAGTGAGGCATGCAATTCTCTTGCCTCATGACAGAGGGCGCACACCTCAGCCACAAACGACAAAATTAGTGGTGGTACAAGCAAGCAAACAGGAAGACCAGCCATCCATTATTTTGTTTCTTGTTTCATGGACGTATTCGATCTTTTGATGCTTTTCTTTAAAAGAAGCTGCACATAAGAGTTCATATGTTAAGGTAAAACAATAACTTTTTTTCCCTATGCTCCAGTTGATATATTGCTTTTATTCTTTGCTAAATGAATGTAAAATAAGATCATTTTATGATATTCATTGTTTGTATATCTGACGGATTATCATCAGATACAAAATTGAACTGCATGTCACTGCGTTGTGAGTATTCCTTGACAATATTTCAATGCAAGTGCATAGGTTTGGTCTTGGCATTTGTGGGACATAACACATTTTTTTAGGTGAGCACAAAGGATTGGTGGGGACCAAACAATGTACAGTACATAATGACTTATTGATGTCATTAACAGCAGCAGCTTAGTTCCAACTTCTGCAGAGAGGGTGTTTATAAATGTAACTATTTCAGCCAGCACAATATGGCATGGATCAGTTTGATAATTCATGTGCAGTGCCTTGCAAAATATTGGCCTCCCAAGAACTTTTTGACATATTGCCATATTTCAGGCTTCAAAACGTATAGATAAATAACCATTTTCCATTAATCATCAAAATGTGAGACACAATCGTAAAAATAAACCACATTTATTCAACATTTTATATCGTGCTAACAAATAAAATATTGATAAGTAGACGTTGAAAAAATAATGCCCCCCTTTGACTTTGTAAGACATCTTTTTGCTGTGATCACAGCCACAATTCTTTTCTGCGTATGTCTTTATATTGTTTGCACATCTTCAAACAGAAATATTTGCCCATTCTTACCTTACTGAACAGTTTAGATTTCTTAAGATTTTTTCATAAATGTTCCATAGGATTCAGGTCTGGACTTTGGTTTGGCCATTCTAACACCTTTAGAATGGTGTGCTGCTCTAAAGTGACTGAAAGCCTCTGGCAGCAGGTTGAGATGACCCTATCAGCCAAAGCAATACGAGTTTATCGTTACAAATTTGTGATTTCAAGAATATTGAATCTTTACACAACTGCAAACTCATTCAAGTTGCCTAAGAATGCTGGTTGTCCACAAAAGACAAATGCAGGAGGATGTCATTGGGTAATCGTTTCCACACTGCACATGGAATTCATAGATCCCACAGAGAGCTAAGCCACGCCCACTACAGTTATGGTATCCCAGAATCACAAACAGAGCCATATAATGCCTTCCTTATTTTCCAACCTATCTCAAAAGTCATTAGAAAAGGGTCTCAATTATTAAATACATAGTTATATTCATTGAATCAAAGTGTCCAAAGCAGGGTGTGTACACTTTATTGTTTTCCCTTCTGAAAGACCTTCATGAGTTTTCGATATGTCACCTCATTCTTATTTCTTGGACCAACTAATGCTACATAAGAAGCAAAGCTTTCTTTGGGCTGTCTTTAGAGATAACTGTATAAGTTCACAACCCATGACAGACTGAATCCATTGGTTTAAGGCATGTCCAGGTTTCTGTTTCATGAAAATATACCAAACGTAAAGTCAAAAAGCTCACGGTACTATATTCTCTCACTGACAACTAACCAACTCCACATTCTTGTGAACTTCAATTTAATAATATCAAAAAGCAAAAAAAAATAATTAAAACGGAGTGAGCATGTTGTGTGGACAGAGGAGAACTGGTCCAAAGTTCACTTCAGTGATGAAAGCAAATCTATTTGGATCTAATGAAATGAAATCATCTGAAATGATCTGCATTTATATAGCGCTTTTCAAGTCAATGACTTCCCAAAGCGCTTTACAATGTGCTCCACATTTCCCAATAGCGGCCGTGCAGCCATGTAAGGCGCTAACCTGCTTATTGGGGGTATTAGAGGTTCAGTGTCTTACCCAAGGACACTTCGACATGTAACACGGACGAGCCGGGATTCGAACTGGGATCCCTTGATCCAAAGACAAGCGCTCTACCTCCTGAGCTACTGCAGAGCAGTGTTAGAGACTAGTGCTATCCTAAGATGAGCAAAAGTCATTCAACAGAAGAAGCCTGTACACTTCTTACTAATTGCTCACTGTTGTAACCCTCAGAATGTTTTCCCATGCCAACGTCATTATTGGTATCTAATTTTGATCAGTGTGTTCTCTAATCGGCAGCACAGTGGTTAGCGCTTGTGCGCCACAGTCCCGAGGTCACGAGATCGAACCTTCCTGTAAGGAATTTGCATGTTCTCCCCGTGTTTGCGTGGGTTTACTCCGGGCAGTCCGGTTTCCTCCCACATTCCAAAAAACGCATGTTAGGTCCAAATTGTCCCTAGGTGTGAATGAGCGAGTGAGTTGTCTGTCTCCATGTGCCCTGTGACTGGCTGGCAACCAGTTCAGGGTGTCCCCTGCCCACTACCCGAAGATAGCTGGGATGGGCTCCAGCATCGTCGCGACCTTACTGAGGATAAGCGGTGCAGATAATGGAAGAATGAATGGGTGTTCTCTAATTTTAATCAGCGCATTTTCTGAATTTTTTTTTTTTTTTTGTGAAATACCCATTTTGTGAAAAAAGTATTGTATTACCAAGGTATAAACACAATTAAACTGTATTTATCTGTTGAGCAGTGAAGAAGGTATTCTTTCAAAGTTATTCAATTTCTATAAGTTGTTCCCTAATTTAGCATGGCGGCGCAGTGGTTAGCGTGTGTGCAGCACAGTTCAGAGGTCATGAGATCAAACCTCCTGTGTGGATTTTGCATGTTCTCCTCGTGCTTGCCCGGGTTTCCTCCGGGCACTCCGGTTTCCTCCTACATTCCAAAAAAATGCATGTCATGTGAATTGGCCAGTCCAAATTGTCCCTAGGTGTGAATGAGCGAGCGAATTGTCTGTCCCTGCGACTGGCTGGCAACCGGTTCAGGGTGTCCTCTGCCCACTGCCCGGAGATAGCTGGGATGGGAACCTGCACCCCCGCGACCCTAGTGAGGATAAGCGGTGCAGATAATGGATGGATGATTGTCCTCTAATTTGTATCTGCAGTGTATTACAGAGCTGGTGCGTTTAATCTGAGACTTCATGACCTCCAGATGCACTCTGCTTGTCAATGTTCGTCATTTGGGTCGACATCAGAACATTAAGAAGTCATAAGGGAATATCCAGAGTCAGTTGGCTGAGCTGAGAGAACACGAGAGTTTTTTTTTTTGCAACACCTACTTTTAAGTATTTTTGTTGGAAATATAATATGTTTATATAATATTAAAATATTTTGGTACCACTTCACAATCGTGTTTGACATGTTGTTAATTCATAGAATAATTCCTTTTTTTAGGTTTAAGTTTAAAGCCTGAAATGTGCCAATGCTTTCGCTAGGTACTGTATTTAATGGCTTTTATTTTCTCTTTTAGTCATTTATTGCCTATTTCAAGCAACTTATGAGAAACATAACTGTAGCCTAATTGCAACAGCACGTTTCCTGATATTTCATGAGTTTTCCAGTGATGATTCCGGCAAAACGGCGAGACACGGTGGCGGCGATCGAGCGTCCAGACGCGTCTCCTCGTGTGCCACGTCTGTCATCATCACGCTCTCAAACGCTTCCTGATTTTGAGATAGTTGAAGGCATGGCAATCCAAACACAATTTTTTCGTCTGGATGTCTAGGTACTCAATTGCACGTATCTTGTAAGTGTTATAATACAAATAACAATACAGACACAATTCTAACAATCATGTTGTTCGAGTTTTTGAGACAAACAAATCTTGAGTAGTCATTAATTCTCATACCGTGTACCGATACCATCAACGCAAAAAATTCCCTTTCATCTGAAAATGAATGGCTGATACTTTTGAATAAATACTTCGAAGCCTACTATTGCATTGATTTATCACATTTAACCATTACTTCAATTTCAGGTTTTTGATTGTTAGACGGCTATGACAAAGCTATCATTGCACGTACCAATACACTAAAGGGATGATGTGTATAATGTACCGCCACCTAAAGGTAAAAATAATCATAATAACAATTCATTAAAAAAACTATATTGATATCAATATTAAGCAAAAATACATGGAATATCTTATAAACATGCCTTTTTTGTACATACTCATAGGTCAAGACATTTGTATATATTTTACATAACATGACGCACACTGACACTCCCATCTTGCTGCTAAAGGTATCCCCAAAAGCCCAAAAACTTGAGATGAATAAAAAGATGCAGTTTGGTCACTTTGAGTCTTTGTAGTTTGTATTTGTCCATGTGATTTGTAGCACCTGGTTTTGGTTACACAACACAATACATCGATATTTAGTTGTCAAATATTACACAGTGTCCCTTTAAATAAATCATATTGCATTTTTAATCACATATTAAAAATATTTTTCAATTTAAGGTTTTTGGTTGCTAAACAGCCACTAGAAAGTCAAGTCAAGTCAAGTCAAATTTATTTATATAGCCCTTAATCACAAAAATGTCTCAAAGGACTGCACAGGATTACAGTTACAAAATTACACAATTACCTGATCTTAAACCAGCATGCAGCCGTGGCAAGTTGAGATGTGCAAAAAGTCCACGTTAGTACCTTCAGAAGTGTCGAACAGCGTAATTTGTCAACCTAAACCAATTATCCATGCATAAATGATCAGTGTTAGACTAACAAACTGAGTTTTTATTACCCTTATTTATTAAGCTGCTGGGTAACGTGAATACCTTCATGATATAACAAGTCCAGTTCCTCTTCCCATTGCAACACAGAACATGTCCCATCATTTTCAAAATAAATATTCTATATAAATATAAATATAATAAATAGGCCTCGAGTCAATCACTTTCTTTGATGGTATCACAAGGAGTTGAAACTTCTTCTTCCTCTGCAAACTTTTCCCTTGAGGCTCCTCAATTCCCGGACTGCATTGGTCAGGAAATCCTTGTAGGTCTTAACCACTGTGCATCCGTAGACCTTCTGCTGGAACACATATTGAGCTGCTGGGTCCAGGACCGGGGGTTCCTCTGGTTCCTGCAAGTTGGGGAAGGTATCCCTGTAGAAGTCCGCAACCAGGGCCCCTAAGCTTCGACCGCGTTGGCCTGCATTGCCGAGCTGGACCAGCACCGGACTGCTGGGGTCTTGAAGGTCCATTTGCTGGTCATAGACACGCTTCAGGTGTGGTAAAAAGGCCCATAGGTGATCCACGATGCTCTCCAGGCGCTCATACACCTTGAACCCGGAGATGGTGGCATCTGGGATGTCCTGGAGTGAAGCCTGACAGAAGGCATCTGACATGTCACCCTGGGAAGCTTTCTGCAAAAAAGGAATATGAAAGGATATTGAAACCTTCCTTAAAGGATCACACCTGAGAGACTTTTGGGAGGTCCAGACTCACATAAGTTTTGATGAGGTCCCCAGACTCCTTCTGCGCAAGCCTGGACAGCTTCAAAATGCGTTGGAGGGACTCAGAACATTGACGAGGCCTGATGGAGGCCGCATGGTTGGTGGTTAGTAGAAGCAGCAGGAGAGCAGGGAATACTGGAGAGACAGGTAAAACTATGTGATCGACTGCATCAATGTCTCCCCAGAGCTATTTGTCCATCTCATTATTTTTTTTTCTCTTTCTCTCATTGGCTATCTGTCAATATCTTCTTCTGTCTACCTATGTTTGTCCATGTTACAGTATTTCATGGATCTCAAATCTTTGGCCCCGGGGCCAATTGCAGCACCCCAGATGATAAGTTGAGGCCCACACCTTATTAAGAAAGTTTAATGAAAGTGCAGCCCACTCGGAATGGATTCTAATATTGCTGCTTGATTGATTCATTTTCATATCAAATCTTTGATTTTAAGGTTTATATGTAGTGTAGAATGTTTTGTCTAAATAGTTTAGAAGGGTAGATCAGAGTCTTTCTTTTGGAAAACCTCGTTTGGCCTAAACTCAGCCAGACGTTTGGCAGCCCCCAATACAATACAATTTGAGACCCCTGCTGTATTTATTCTGGTTGTGTTACATTATAGCCCCCTGGCTGTCGGTCTATATCGATTGTTTTTGTTTGTGGTTTTTTTTTTGGTCAATCTCTGTCTGGCTGTTTGACTTATTTCAGCATAGGTGTCCAAACTACATCCTGGGGTACATTTGTGTTCCATTCTATAAACTAAATATGAAAGTTTTGCTTTAAAATGTGTACATTCTGTTAAAAAAAACATACACAAAAAAAAGTTGCTAATTTACTACTGACAGCTTTGAATAGATCTGTTTTGTAAAACATTATAATGAGCTATTTGGGTTACTTTTACAAAACAAGTTAGTAGTATTGGTGTGTTCGGTGAACTGCAGTTAAAATAAAAATCAAAGTGGCTTTTGTAACATCGATTTTCTATACCTTGCCCCAAGATCAAGTAGTATGAACATCTCTGATCTACAAAATCTTTCTCTAGCTTCCTCTGTTTATCACTTTTTACACCATCTGTGTTAACCTCTCGATGCAAACTTCTGTTTAAACATTGCCAAGTGAATGGCCCACCCAAATCATCGCTTACTTTTTGATGTGTCCTTCCACTGAGTCCAAAGCGAGCGTCCAATCATCCTTTTACTCGTCGCCTTTGTCAATTTGGCCACCACGGTCACTTTCGGCAAGGTGGCGAGCGTCTCTTGCATCTCTCCATGTTGTGCGTCTGCTAAGTGTTTTTTTAAAGAAGTGCTGGCAAACCGCATCTTGCTCATCTCGGGAAGTGACGTGAGAGGTTTTTGTGAGGCAACCCGATTTCCCCGAATTTTTTCATTGCAAAGTGCTGATGTAGCCTTTCGGGTGGGAGTTTACAGGTTCCCTAATTGACATAATGGCAACGCCCGAACATGCCCACCAACCCGGGTCGGGGTCTTGTTTAGGCGTGCCTACGCTTGCCATTGCCTCATCAATAGTAACGATTAATAAAACAAATGATGATGATGATAATTATAAAAACGATAATAATGATGATAAGAATGATCGTTCATATAGGAATAAACATCTCATCTCATTATCTCATTAGCTGCAACCGCTTATCCTCAGTAGGGTCGCGGGGGTGCTGGAGCCCATCCCAGCAATCATCGGGCAGTGGGCAGGGAACACCCTGAACTGGTTGCCAGCCAATCGCAGGGCACACGGGGACAGACAACTCACTCGCTCATTCGCACCTAGGGACAATTTGGACTGGCCAATTCAACCTGAAATGCATGTTTTTGGAATGTGGGAGGAAACCGGAGTGCCCGGAGGAAACCCACGCAAGCACGGGGAGAACATACAAACTTCGCACAGGAAGTCTGGAGCTGGATTTGAACCCACGCAGGAGGTTCCCAAGACATGAACTGTGCCGCACATGCGCTAACCACTGCGCCGCGGTGCTGCACCAGGAATAAACATGAGAGATAATAATAATATGAAAAATCAAAATGACAAAGATCATCCATCCATCCATTATCTGCACCGCTTGTCCTCAGTAGGGTCACGGGGGTGCCGGAGCCTATCCCAGCTATCTTCGGGCAGTGGGCAGGGGACACCCTGAACCGGTTGCCAGCCAGTCGCAGGGCACACAGGGACAGACAATTCGATCGCTCATTCACACCTAGGGACAATTTGGACCGGCCAATTAACCTGACATGCATGTTTTTGGGATGTGGGAGGAAACCGGAGTGCCCGGAGGAAACCCACGCAGGCACAGGGAGAACATGCAAACTCCACACGGGGAGATTGCAGTAGCTGGACTGTGAGGTTGTGCGCAACCACTCAGCCGCAGTGCTGCCCATGACAAAGATCATAATACAAAAAATAATGATGATGTTAATCATAATTAAAATAAGAGATATAGCAATAATAATAGTAGTGGTAGTAAGAATAATGTTGATGATGCCCACAATAATAGCGATAATGATCGTAAAACGATAAGAATAATGAGAGACAGGATCAAAACAGATCGTAGCGGGAGACAAACAGGAGCAATAAACAGGACAGGTGAATAAGGGCTTGCCGTGTAAAAACAGAGATTCGCAGACGGACCGACAAAGGGGGACTGACAGGACAGAGTTTAAATTCTGACAGGGAGCCAATCTGCCAACAAGCTGCAGCTGGCACCACATGGGCGGGGCCAATTGGGCGCCATGGCAACCGTGACAAATATGATGAAAAGTTATGATAATAATGGTCCTAAATAAAAACATTTAAAAAATATTAATAACAAAATTAGAAATAAGATAACACACAAACGGATACTGATGATGATCATGAAATTAGAATACGTTTACAAAGATAATAATAATCAAAGTAAAATAATAATTAAATTTATAGTAAAAACAAGGGGTATAAAAGTCGTAGTAGTAGTAGTAGTAGTAGTAGTAGTAGTAGTAATGATGATGATGCCAATAATAATAATAATGACAATGGTCATAAAAAAGTTATAATCTAAAACATGATGACAATATTCATAATAATAGTCAAAATATAATAAATTATTTAAAAATCGCAACAAAGATTAAAAAAAATTGATGATGAAGATGAATAGTGAAAATACAAATATGAAAAAATAATTGGGATTATCGTCAAATTAAATGATAATTAAAATTATAAAGACATAATAATAAAAGTAATGATAATGATTACATGACATGAATTATTTGATCTTCAGGCTGTTTAAACCTGGAGCTTTAAATCCGGTGCGGCTAATATAAAGCCAAAATTGAGTTTCGTTCTTCGATTTGTGTGTGGCGTTTATCCAGGTGCCCCCTCTAGTCTGAAATTTACGGTAAATTTTTACCAAAATTTGTGATGTGGTCGGCAAAGGAATGAAAGGATGAAAACAATTGAATAACAATAATATCCACCACTTATAAGTAAATTCAATAATTTTTCAATTGGTTTCTAAACTAATCGGGATTCGGGGCAATGAGCTTTATGTTTTGGTAGATAACAATTCTTTGGCTATTTCAATCAACGTTTTAGTTTGAAAAGAAACAAGATTTTCCTCTTTTATCTGTGACTGTACGTAAGCATTCGGAACAGGAAGCGTTCTTTCTCAATCTTGAGGTTATTTAAACGGGGGGAGGGAAGGATTTTGGGGGCCCGGCCGGAAGTGCCTGGGCACAGTCATGCCGAGGTCACGTTAGCGCGCCTCTATTTCATCATGACTCCCCCAAAGAGGAAGCGTGCTGCAAAAAACGTCCGATAATACGATTCTACTTATCATTTTTTTATAGAAAACAATCATGTACTCATGGTGGACAGTGACTCGTTTTTAAGTAGTATCCTTCCGTTTGGGGGCACCCGATGACGTCAAATCATATAGTGTTTATTCCTCAGTAGTTGACACATTCAATGGAAAATACCCCGTTAATGAGTCATAAGGTGCAGTAATCGAAAAAAGAGCCATGTTATGTCATACTTATGATTTTTGTTTTCTATTTCTATCATTTTCTTGCCATTTATGCATTTTTTTCTAAAATGCTGGAAAAAAGTTGTGGCACAGCATCTAAATGAGTTTATGTCAAATACAAAAAAAATTGACATGTCTGAAAATAATATGCAGTCACGATTCGGGGTCAATTAATCTCAACTTTTTGGAAATTTTATCAAGGGCCCGATTCTGGTGAACTATCCTATTTTTCTCATTTATAAATGAATATACTGTCAGGACCAGAACGGAAACAGGACCCACTCGCGTAACGTTTCTCTCGTATTAGTGTAGTTGTATTTATTTAGTATTTCTGCAGTCAGATTTTTGTAGTATTTTTGTAGTATTTTTACAGTATTACTGTAGTTGAATTATTGTAGAGTTTATGTTGTAATATTACCGTAGTAGAACTTTTGTCGTATTTCTGTCGTATATTTTCTGTAGTAGTAAATTTGTATTACAGTATTACAGCAGTGGTATTTTTAAGTATTGTGAAAGTATTTCCATAGTAATATTTCTGTAGTGTTTTTGTTGTCTTTCAACTGTAGTTTTTTTGTTGTATTTCTTTAATACCTTTGTAGTATTTCTGTTGTAATATTTCTGTAGTGATAGTTTGTATTATAGTATTACTGTAGTCCTATTTTTGTATTAGTTGTTTTTTAGTATTTCTCCAGTAGTGTTTCCTATTCTAGAATTACTGTAGTAGTATATTAATGGTAATTCTAGAGTATTGATTTATTTTCGAAATGAAAAGTCCTTGTTTTTTATCACAAAATTTTATATTTAGTATTGTAGTTATTTTGGGTATTTTTGTAGGGTAGGATTTCTGTAGTGGTATTATTGCACTATTTCTTTATTATTTTTGTAATATTACGGTAGTTTTAATTTTGTAATAATTCTGTCGTAATATTATTGTAGTTGTATTCTGTATTCTAGTATTACTGTGGTAGTATTTTTGTATTAGTTGTTTTTTAGTATTTCTCCAGTAGTGTATCCTATTCTAGAATTACTGTAGTAGTATATTAATGGTAATTCTAGAGTATTGATTTATTTTCGAAATGAAAAGTCCTTGTTTTTTATCACAAAATTTTATATTTAGTATTGTAGTTATTTTGGGTATTTTTGTAGGGTAGGATTTCTGCAGTGGTATTATTGCACTATTTCTTTATTATTTTTGTAATATTACGGTAGTTTTAATTTTGTAATAATTCTGTCGTAATATTATTGTAGTTGTATTCTGTATTCTAGTATTACTGTGGTAGTATTTTTGTATTAGTTGTTTTTTAGTATTTCTCCAGTAGTGTATCCTATTCTAGAATTACTGTAGTAGTATATTAATGGTAATTCTAAAGTATTGATTTCTTTTCGGAATGAAAAGTCCCTATTTTTTAATCACAAAATTTTACATTTAGTATTGTAGTTATTTGGGGTATTTTTGTAGGGTAGGATTTCTGTAGTGGTATTTTTGTACTATATCTTTATTATTTTTGTAATATTACGGTAGTTTTAATTTTGTAATATTTCTCTCACAATATTATTGTAGTTGTATTTTATATTCTAGTGTTACTGTGGTAGTATTTTTGTAGTTTTTCTGATGCAATATTTCTGTGGTAATATTTTGTCTTTTAGTTTTACTGTAGAAGTATTTTTGGCGTATTTCTATAGTATTTTTTTTTTCCGTAATGAAAGGTTCCTATATCATAGCACAATTTTTTTAATTTAGTGTAGTAGTTATTTGGGTTTTTTCTGTAGCGTAGGTTTTTCTGTTGTAGTATTTTCTTAGTATTTCCTTATTACCTTTGCAGTATTACTGTTATATTTTTGTAATATTTGTGTCGTAATATTATTGTAGTAGTGTTTTATATTCGAGTATCACTGTACTATTTTTGTAGTATTACTGTTGTAATATTTCTGTATTATAGTTTTGTATTCTAGTTTTACTGTAGTATTTTTGTAGTACTTATATAATATTTTTTTCTTTGCAGAATGAAAGATCCTGGCATTTCTGTAGAAGTATTTTTGTTGTACACAAAAAGGGGGGATGGGGACAACATTGGCACCCAAAACATTTCTTATGAGTGGTCCATTTTTTTTTAAATATTACTATTACATATGTTGTCATTAAATGTTGACCATTGACATTACATCATGTGCGGCCCCTTCACAAATGTTTTTCATTTTCCTCATACTGAGGTTTTTGAGTTTTTCCTTGCCCTCGTGTAGGTTTTAGATCAGGGGATGTTGTCATGGTGGTCTGTTAAGTCCTTGAGACTTTTTGTGATAAAGGGCTTTAAAAATAAACATGACTTGCTTTTTAAATATGAGTAACCCAAATGAATTTTAGGTGACAAAAACAAGGGACAAAGTAGTTTTAGAAGATTTTGTTTTTTTTGTATTACGTCTTTGTATTTAAATTCACCGCCTCAGCTCAAAGCATTTTTATGTTTGTGTATAAAACATACAGGAAATGGTGACTCTAAACAGTCACATTATTATATTCTGAATAATTTCCACTATGAAGATTATCAGCGACACTAAAATGACCCAAATTCACAAAGATTCTGAAGCAATTTGGCAAACATTTTTTATGCTGTTGTTTTTCAGCTTTATTTATTTTTTAAATCAATATAACACCGCAAAGAATAAACTCTTATCCCATTGACAGAGCATTGTGCATATTTTAAGTATATTTGTTCTTTTTTCCAGAGGTGTTTTTCTTTTTTTTCTAGTAAAATAAGATCATTTATAGCAAAGATAAGCCATTGTGTTTGATGCGGTTTTTTTTCTAATTATAAGTGTTTGTTTTTTTCTATCTAAGTTTAAAATATTTCCTGAATTGAGCATTGGCTTCTGAACTCGCTGCGACCCGACTGAGAATAAGTGGCTTGACTTAAGTTAATGTAGCTTTAGAGCTTTATTTTTTTAGTTAATTGTCGTTCTTAATAAAAAGAACAATTGGAAACCTTTTAGTCGAAGCTTTAACACTGTTCTGGAGTTAATCAGATTTCAATTGTCTTTAGAATTGTTAAGTTAATCAACTTTTTAAAGGGACACCTTGTAATATTTGACCAGTAGATGTCGCTGTATTTTGTAGTGGAACCCAAAACGAGTCACATTTTTTTGCCCAGCCTTTCAAAATGTTTATGTTTTTTGAGGGTACCCGAAGAAGCAAGATGGCAAACAACCATGTCAGCTCTCTCTGAGGCATCCTGATGTTATGGAAATATATAAGAAAATTATTTGACGTACCATTATTTAAAAAGAGGCAGGTTTATTTGATAGGTCATACATTTTTGCTTATCATTCAAATCAATATTATTGTTTTTGAATGAAAGTTTTTTTTACCAGTAGGAGGTGCTAAGTAATACAAAATGTCCCTTTAAAGTGAACAGTACCTATTTCCAAAATCATGTATAACCTTATTTTTGTCTTAGAATGTCAAAATCAGCAGTGGTTAGCGCGTCTGCGGCACAGTTCTGATGTCATGGTATCAAACCTTCCTATGTGGGGTTTGCATGTTCCCCCCTTGCCTTCGTGGGTTTCCTCCGGGCACTCCGGTTTCCTCCCACATTCCCGAAAACACGCATGTCAGGTTAAATGGCCAGTCCAAATTGTCCCTAGGTGTGAATGAATGAGTGAGTGAGTTGTCTGTCCCTCTGTGCCCTGCGACTGGCTGGCAACCAGTTCAGGGTGTCCCCTGCCCACTGCCCGAAGATAGCTGGGATGGGCTCCAGCACTCCTGTGACCCTACAGAGGATAAGCGGTGCAGATAATGGATGGATAGGGGATGTCAAATCAAAGTGGAGTTTCAATTTTAGCCTGTAAGGCCTGATATCTTCTAAAACAGTGATAGAACAGCACTCGATGAGATAAAATTCAAAATATTTGAAACCATTTTTTTTATTTTCAGGCTGATATTGATATGAGGATTCACCGATCCTGGGTACCAATACAACTAGTGCTTTTATTATATACTTATAATTCCATTTAAGACAATAACAAAAACTTGTAAACAAAAGCTTTCTTTCGGATACAAATGACAAGTCGCAGATGTATCAAACGCACAGCCTACTGCGGTCAGTTCTGGCATTCCACAGGGTTCCCTTCTGGGGACACCACTTTTTTGTTGTCTATGCTGTCCATTGGTTCCTTTAGAAGAAAACACAGGGCAGCCACAATTTATGTAAAAAAAACATTCTTCAGAAGAGGTCATCCTTTGTGTATAAATCAGCAAGATTTTATTGCAGAATTTCAAACGGTCTCCTGCAACGCAAGCAATAATGTAGTCAGTTACTACACCTGTCACTAGTCTTTATATCCCCCTGCCCCATTCCAATTTTTAGGTGGGCGTTTGTCAATTTATGAGTGTAGTAGTGGCTGTGAAAGACAAAAGGGGTTGGGGTGTGTGGGAAAGGCTAAAATTGGCATAAGAAATGAAGCACCAAACGATTTATTCTTCCATTCGGTCAGAAATGGAAATTGTGCAATCTTTTCACTGAACATCATGGCAATTATTGTGTCAGTTTTACAATTCACAATTCAGACAAAACGCCTAGGGTTTTTTTCTCATTTGAGAAGGGGTAAGTAGTATTTTAAAAAATATATATATATATAATGTTCTTTTACATATATTGTTTAGGTTTGCAACTTCTTGCTTGGACACTTTCCATGGGAATAAAAACAGTTCTTAAAAATCACAATTTAAAGCATATTGCACTGTGCACTCAGATCTTGTTTTTTTATCAACAGATTTTTCTATTCTGTTTAAATACATATTCCTAAAAAATGCAGCAAGCACAAGTTGTCATTTCTCCCCAATAAAACATCAACTGTATTTTATTTGTACAAATAGTTGGTACATACTGTTCCTCCCGTCTGTCATTTTTCTAATGAACTTCTATTGAAATTTGTATTTAATTCAATTATTTTTCATTATGTTTAATAAGGTGAAATGATGGATTAAAAATGGGATATACAATTCATTAGGGCAACACGCTATGAGAATTCCACAAACATTTCATGTATTTGTTTTTTTCTAACAAATTTACATTCAAAACAAAATTTAAATAAACATTTAGAAATAATTTGTAATGGAGTGAAGGAATAATTTCTCATATATAAAGAATGGTGACTGAATTTTTAGACATGTGTAGTTTGTTAGGGTGTCAACAATTTAACTTATTAGCTTCATACAAGAATTTTATTATATACCGCAATGTGAAAACATAAATATGAATAATAAGAGAAAGTTATGAAAATTATATGAATATGATGAAACATTTGATAAGAATATTGTTAAGATAATAATAATATCTTTAAAATGTATTATGTTTAGTTTTAAAGGAACACTGTGTAATATTTGATCGCTAGACAATGGTGTATTGTGTAGTGTAACCAAAAATGAGTGCTGTAAAGCACAGGGAAGATTACAAACCACGGCGGCTCATAGTGCCAAAACGCACATTTTTCTTTTATTTTTCTTACCCAGCTTTGCACAAGGTTTGGGGATTTTCTGGGTGCCCTTAACAGCAAGATGACATACAAAGATGTCGGCTCCCTCTAAACAAGGCTCATGTTATTTGAAATTGATACAAATTTATTGACCTATAAAATGCACATTTATATGATAGGTCAGTTATTTTTCCTTATAATTTAAAAAAATATGATAGTTTTTTATCTACCAGTAGAAGGCGTTAAATTTTTCACAACGTCCCAAGTACACGATTAAGAGCATTAAAATACTAATTCACTTAATTTATTGATTTATTTTTTTTGCACAAATCAAATGTAACCTTTTGACCTTGATTATTTTTTTACAGGTTTTACCACAAGAAAATATACATATTTATCAATTACCAAAGGTAAAAATACAATTGTATACATTAAATACATTCAGCGGGGGAAAAGAAACATTGGGATTTACTCTTAATTTAGTGCACGTTTCGGTTGGGTTCCCATGAAAAGTGTGCAAATTGTAAAATCTCATTATTCAAATAGCAACCCCAGTGAATAATCCTCATCTCATGTGTGTGTGTATGTGTGTGTCATTTCATCCCATTTCATAATACAATCGCTCAAAACTGCGCTTGCGGAAAAAAAAACTTGTAAACTCCGTCCCAATGAGTTGATAAGACGGTTGTCGGTGGACGTGTTCTAGTTATATGATCAATACAAATACTCATATCCTCCCCGAAAAACAGCAGAAATGTCCCAAATGTGTCATGTACAACAAGTTCTATGAGCAAATGGGAAAAAAATCAAATTGATTAAAAAGGCACGGCAACTGAAAGAAAGGCATATGTGAACCTTTTGAAACCTAAGGGGGAATAAAGAGGCCATCATACTTTATTTACAAACAGAGCCATGCGTCACGTGTCCCTTATAAAGTGCATGCAATGAGAAAAGCCATGACGCCATGACGCCGCTTGTGTTCTCGTTCTGGAAACCAAAGAAGAAGAGAAATGGGAAGAGATCAGCATCGGACAAAGTAGAAAAAACAACAAGAAGAATAAACTCAAGAAGTACTCGGAAAAAAGGAGGAAAAGAAGAACGATTGACAAATACGTTATGAAGAACAAGAGGAAAGGATGCAGACAAATAATGAGGACCAAAGAATGAAAGAGAGGAAAATGAAGAAAAACAACGAGAAAAAGGAACACAAAGAGAACTGAAAAAAACAAGAAGACAGGAAACATGAGAAAAAATGACTAGGAAGATGGGCCAAAAATGGACAAAATAAAACAAGGACAAAAGAATATTTAAAAGAAAATGCACCAGAAGAGTTGAAAGGACACCAAGATAACAACAAAAAACTAAGAAAAAGAAAATTAAGAAGAGAGCAGCATGAGACATTGTAGAGGAGGAATACAATTAATTGTATTAATTAATACAAGAAATACAATTGTAAATATTAGATGAGAGGATGAGATGCAGACAAAGAAAAAGAAAAAAAAAGTCAATGAGAAAAAGGACCACAAGGAGAATTTGAATAACAAGAAGATAAGAAAGATGATAAAAGATGTCAAGGAAGAGGGCCCAAAAGATGACAAAATAACACAGGAACAAAAGAATAAAATTTAAAAATGATAACGCCCTACAAGAGTTGGAAAACACTAAGATAATAACAAGAAAAAAACAGGAAAAAGACCAGAAAACGAATCAGGAGAGGAGGAACCTCACATTCCACAATGTCCTGGACATCGGGGTGGGCATGTGTTTTCTTCTCAAGGTCCACGTTTGGATATTCGCAGCAAATTAACAAATATAGTATCCAACAAAAGTATTGGTCCCCCAATTACATTTTGTAATTTTGTCAGATTTCAGGCTTAAAGATAAAAACCCAAAATTATCTTCTAAGAAACAACAACATGTGAGAGAAAATCGTAAAGTTAAGCCAAACATTTTATCTTATATTTACAACAAAAAACTGAAAAGTAAGGGTTGCCTACAGATCTATTAGCTTAGCGAACTGACTTCAGAAGTTCTCTGATGACTTCTGATTCATCTAACGCTGATCTAAATGACTAACAAAGACAGAGTGTCATTAGGTCTCAGCTTAAATGCACTGGCTCAGTGATGGACTTGAAAACGGACATCATGAGCAAAGAACACACCAGGCAGGCCTGGGAAAAAGGTTATGGGAAAGTTCAAGGCAGGAATGGGATGTAGAAGATTTACACATCTCCCAGAGCACTGTACGAGCAATTCTGTAAAGATATAGAGAGCGTAAAACCAATGCAAACCTACTAAGACCTGGCTGTCCCTCAAAACACTTGGCCCAAACAAGGAGAAAACTAATCAGAGAAGCAACCTAGAGGTTCATGATCGAATGGGATACACAGCTAAGGTGGCACAATCTGTGCATAAGACAACTATAAGTTGTACTCTGCATAAAGATGACCTCGATGGAAGAATGGAAAGAAGAAAGCCCTTTCAGAATGAATACAGTAAAAAGTCCCATTTGCTATTTGCAAGAAATCACATTGAAGACACAAATAATATGTGGACCAAAGAGCTCCGGTCAGATGAGACCAAAATGGAACTTTTTAGGAAACCATTGCACATCACCCTGAAAACACCATCCCCACTGTCAAGCATGATGTTGGCAGCAGCATCCTCTGGGGTTGCTTTTCTTCAGCAGGGATGGAGAGATTGTTAGATTTGATGGGAAGATGGATGGATCTAAATACTGTTCAAAACTTTGAAAAAAGGAGGTTTTTCAAAGTATAAACTCAACTGGGGCCGATATTTTTGCAACGCCTGCTTTTTGAATTTTCGTTAGCATAACATAAAATATTGAATACATTTCGTTTCTTTTCACGAGTGTGTCTGACACGTTGTTGATTATTAGGCATTATTTCGAGTTTTTTCTTTTATGATTTTGAAGCATGATATATGGCAATAGTTCAAAAACATCTTGGCAGGGGGGCAATACTTTTGCAAGGCACTGTACAAATAGAAGAGTTTGTCGGATTGGGAGATGATCAATGTATGCCGTAAGTTAGATTTAATTCCAATAAGAAAAGCAATCCTTAAAATGAACAGAATTGTATGATTTGGCAGATGTCAAAATATTTCCTCATTTCAAGGTTTTTTATTCTAATTTTAGAAAACAAGATTCTATTAATATTAGTGGTGGTTTTGTACTATACTTGTAAAAATGCTTAAAAGGACAGCGTGTAGTATTTGACCACAAGATGACGCTTTATTGTGAAGTGCAGCCAAAAACAAGTGCTAAAAAGCATGAAGAAGAATACAAACTACGGAGACGTATAGTCACCGAAACGCACAATTTAATTTTCTTTTTTTGCCCAGCCTTTCACAAGGTTTTGGGTTTTGGGGGTACCCCTAGCAGCAAGATGGCGGACAATCATGTCAGATTCCTTTAGGTGAGGCACATTTTAAATAAAAAAAATACTAATGTCTCAACTTACGATTATTTCAAAAAATACATCCGTTACGTTTAGGAGTTTTGTACA
Organism: Urocampus carinirostris; assembly: GCF_059441175.1. Lineage (NCBI taxonomy): Eukaryota > Metazoa > Chordata > Actinopteri > Syngnathiformes > Syngnathidae > Urocampus > Urocampus carinirostris. The sequence continues at coordinate 27,019,478 of NC_142364.1, read as the reverse complement.
TTTTATAAATGACTTTTTTACCTAATAAAAATCTAAATAATTTTTATTTTATTAGTATTAGTTTTATTATTAGTAGTAGTAATAGTAGTAGGTGTAGTAATAGTAGTAGGTTTAAGATCAATTTGTTCATATTATATTTTATAATGTTTTATCATTTACTGAGAAAATCAAAAATTTTAAAAATGAATATATAACATGAAAAATATGTTTTTTAAAAATGTTTTTGAAGTGTTAAAACCACATAGAATATGCAAAAATGAGGTTGGATTTCACTCCATTAACAAGAAATTTCAAGAGTCATTGTGATTTAGCACTTCCTAGTGGTCATTGAGTAAAAGCTTAATCCATTAAAAACACTATTGAGTTTAATAATAAGCAAAATTTCATGAAATATCATATAAAAGAGGATACTTGTAGGTTTATATATATCTCACACCACATGAGGCTCTTCTAGAGAGAAAACAAAACAAAAGAACAAAAAACAAAAAATATAAAAGGCTGGATTAAAAAATGAGAGAAAATTGATGCGGTTCGTTTACTTTAAGTCTCTGTAGTTTGTATTCTTCTTTGTGCTTTGTAGCAATCATTTTCGGTTGCGCTACACGATCCAGGGACAACTAGTCGTCAAATATTATGCAGTGTCCCTTTAATAATTGGAATTATAATTTAGCTAAATCAGGGGTTGGCAACCCAAAATGTTGAAAGATAATAGTAAATGCCTGGAGCCGCAAAAAAATAAAAGCTTTATATAAGCCTTAGAAGTAAGACATCACATACTGTATTATATGAAAACATTAAGAATGTGTGTCATGTCTCCTATGAAAAACATTTCATTTTCCATTATTTTCGAAAAAGGGCTAGGGAACCCCGAGGGAGCGCATAAGAACCGCATGAGTCTCCAGAGCTGCTTGTTGCCGACCCCCGGGCTAAAATAATGCACTAATCAATACATCAGTGTTGCTTAAACATCGGTCTGGATCCAAAAAACTGATTTAGCCAAGGTGACCCACAAGCCATACTTTGCCCACCCCTGCTCTACTCACACAAATACACACACACACACATACACACAATTAGGTTCTTCCGGGATATATCGAAATGCCTATTTTAGCCCAAAATATCCTGAAATGTTCACTTCATACCAAAAACTGAGACGAGGAGCAATAATTCCAACATGGACTGGTATGGTCTTTGAGGATTCTGGCATTTGGTGGCCTTGAATTCAGTTCTCCGCCGCTGCCAGAATTATCCGACGAAGGAAAACGAAGACAAAAGATGTCCTCTGGTCCACTTTCATCTGTCGTCCTTCAGGAACAAGTCCAAAGATCCCAGACTACCGAAGCCCAGGATTCGAGTCTCGCTGTCAAAGGACAAAATCTCTCGTTCCTGACGCTCCAGCAGAGTTTTGATCCTTTCGCTGCGATCCTTCTGCAAAGCCAAAAGCTCCTCTTCTATCTGCAAACACATACACGTGTTGGTACTTGAAGGCAACCTTGGAAAATGTTTTTTTTTTTGTGAACTGCTCCCCAAAAATAGCAAACTAAAAATCTTCAGGGCTAATTTACCATGCATCAACCCCAACCAACCCTTAAAAACAAAACAAAAACAAACTGAAAAAAAAACATAAAATTAGGTCATTATAAAGGGACAGTTTGTATTATTTGATCACTACATGAAGCTGTATTGGGTCTCACAACTGAAAATGAGTGCTAAAAAGCATAAGGAAATAAGGAGACCAAACTGCCTATTTTTTCATATTTGCTATATAGCCCTTTGCAAGGTTTCTATCTATCTATCTATCTATCTATCTATCTATCTATCTATCTATCTATCTATCTATCCATCTATCTATCTATCTATCTATCTATCTATCTATCTATCTATCTATCTATCTATCTATCTATCTATCTATCTATCTATCTATCTATCTATCTATCTATCTATCTATCTATCTATCTATCTATCTATCTATCTATCTATCTATCTATCTATCCATCTATCCATCTATCTACCTTGGTCATATCCCTCAAGAGGGGTGACCAACAGCAAGACAAACACATACACAAAAACAAAAAGAAACAAGGAAAAAAGTAGCAAAAAAAAAATCACACACAAAATTTTTTGGACCATGGCCAACCCAAATGCCCAATCACCCAAACCAGTTAAGCACCTCGGCACCCAAGTTGGTCATACTTTCATCCCTCCAGATGAACACAAGAAAGCGGCCGTGTCTATCGGCTCAAGGTGACACAACACACTCTTTTTTTCAACAGCAGGGCCCGATAGCTTTTACTGGTTTACCCCTGCCGCATCATATAGGTGCCCTGTCCATCCCTTAGAACACGTCTAAACATCTCACTATCCTTTTACAACACCTCTCCACGCATTCCTACAACAAGAGCTTTAGCTTCCACTATATTTAGACCTCTTTCCTGCAGTGCACTCATAACACCATCCATCCACGTCAATCGTGGCCTTCCTCTTTGTCTCCTTCCATTGACATCCATGTTAAATAACCCTAAAATACATGAAATTGGAATTTAAACAACCATGGAAAACAAAGTGATTCTGTGAACTACTCCCCCAAAAATAGAAAACTACAAATCTTAAGGGCGAGTCCAGCCATTCAAAAGTATTTTTATCATTTAATGATGGAGGGATAATTGTGACATTGAGAGATATTTATATTAGAGATATTATCACTTATCATAGAGGTCAATAAAAATGTATAAACATTTATCATTGGTAAAATGATGTTCCTAATAGTTGGATCATTCCCAACCCAAAAATATCTGGGAGATTTGCAGTCAGGGGAGGCAAGTGAGGCTGTCATTGTGGAATCATAAACTCTTTCTCATTCAACTATCTCATTCAATTTTCAGAAGTCTTTTTTCTATATTGCTGAATTAGTAATACAATTGCTATCTAATATATGTGCTGAGCGCCAGTAGATGCAGAGTGAGGCAGACAATTACCTCGCCTCGAGGCAGGGGGCAATAGTATTCTGATTTGGTGCACACCTCAGCCCCAAAGAATAGAATGATTGAGAGTACTGGCAAGCTAACAGCAAGTCAAGCCATCCAGTAAGTTTTCTCCCATTTTCATCTTAATTACCTATTGGAGCTTTTATTTTAAAAAGTCATAGACTTTATTTATGAGTTTTGATTAATAAGATGTTAATTTATTTGTAAATCTGACTAAAAAAAAATCCAGCCAACGCATAAAAGCCCAAACCAGCCCGAACTCGGTCAATTAACTTTATTTAAACGGCCGAGCCTAGAGCAAACCTGAATTTTCATATTTTTTTGTGAGGAAGAGAGAGGAAGAAGGGTGATTTTGGCCATTGACAAGTTTGATGTGGCAGTGCGCCAATCCTCGATAAAGAAAGGTAGATCATTAAATAAAAGGCAGCAAGAGGGGAGCATGCCCCAGTCCAAACCTGAACATAATGATTGATGTTTTACCTCAACCACATGTCACCACAGGGGGCACAATGCAGATAAGAGGTAGAAGACAACTGATCTAAATAATGAGTCCTGCCTGTCCTATGGGGCAGTTGCATCGTTGAAAATAATTTGTTTGTCGGATAAACAAATTTTCGTTTGCCAATCAGAGTTTCTTTCAAAGGCAATCTCCCCAGCAACAGTGGACCAAACTCATCACCTACCTTTTGCTCTAGATGTGCCCTGCGTATGGAAACCTTCTGCTCAAGTTTCTGCAGCTCTCGCTCGTGTTGAGTCTCCATTTGGGACTTGGTTTTGCTCTGGTAAGCGTCCAGCAGCTCCATCTCCTGCTTCAGCTGCTGCTTCAGAGCCTCGCACTCTGACTCTTGCTCCGCCTCCAACCTCATCTGTGTGGGAACAGCGAAATCTAATCAAATTCATTTAAAAAGTATTTGTAGAGCTGTATATACTTTTCAGTCAACAAATTGTAACTCAAAGTGCTGAATAAAAGCATTCAATGTAAAATAACATAAAATGTCCTATGTATGTTGGTATGTAGTATCAAATCATATCAAATTTATTTCCAAAGCGTTTTCAGGCCAAAGAAATTGCCACTCAAAGTGCTTTATAAAAACATTTAGCATTCAAAAAGACACTAAAATTCCCGGTCTGGTGAGAGCAGTCCACTATATTTATAATCTGTTCCTCGAAGAATCCATAAAATGTCCTTAAAAGAGATGTGGGAATTGGATCTAAAAGTCGGGTTGTTGGGTTGACTTTGGAGAAAACTCGACCAAGAGTCCTTGGTTGATACCAAGGCAAAACTTTCCAGAGTTTCCTCAGGTAAAATCGATTGTCCAGCTATTGTAGATCTTACATTCTGATGGGCTTGAAGGCTCAACCTAATTTTACTTCCGGAGTGGTCGGCAAAGTCCCCACTCAGAGCATTCGTCGGCTCCAGTGGGAACTTTTTAAAATCAGCTTTAGTTAAAAGTTCAGAGGTGGAGGAAAGAAATTTGGGGTTATTTTTGTTTTCAGAAATAAGATTTGAGAAGTCTATTGTTCTAGCCTGTTTAAGTGTTTTATTGACATTTTTGATTGGTTGAGACAATACTTCCATGTGTACTAGATCATACATTTTTCACAACCCTCTTTCAGCAATCCTGCAGTATGTATGTACCATATGTATGTATGTATCATATGTATGTACAGTTTCTATGTACCATATGTATGTAGAGCATGTATGTACAGTATGTATGTATGTATGTATGTATGTACCGTATGTATGTACTGTGTGTATGTACAGTATGTATGTATGTACCGTATGTATGCACCGTGTGTATGTACAGTATGTATGCATGTATGTATGTATCCCAGGTATATATGTACCGTATGTATGTGCCATATGTATGTACAGTACGTGCGTACGTACCGTATGTTTGTACCGTATGTATGTACAGTATATATGTACCGTATGTTTGTACCATATGCATGTATGTATGTATGTATGTAAGTACATTATGTATAATCGTGCGACCCACTAACTTCTTTATTATAGTATTCATTTAAACGAGAGGGCATTATTGATCCCAAGACAATAGTATTAATCCGATCCAAGTAGTTGCTCTGCAGCGATAATATTGATATTTCGATCGATTTGTCCACCCTTGGTCAAAAGTGAATTAGTTGTTAGTGAGGTTGATTCCATTTTGTTTTTGCTTTGACATGTGATAATTTGCTGTGAAATTGTTGCTTCTTACTGTGGCGAAATAATACATAAAGTAAATTGACAGTGATTTGGTTTCAAAGGAAGGGATCATCAAATTTTAATTCATTCATTATCAAATTGATTAAAAATATTTCTGGTATGAGCCTATCCAATGAACAGTAGTCCCTCCATCAAAATTAGGTAAAACCAGTAAAAGAACAAATATCTTTAATTACTTCATTATTTCAAAATTAGCTAACTTGCACTGGCTCCCAGTCCGCTTAAGATGTGACCATAGGGTCCTTTACTAACATGAAATTGCGCCCACCTATCTCTCTGATTTGGTTTCCCCTTATGTTCCTGCAAGGAGCCTCCACTCAGTAAATGCCAGTTTACTTGTGACTCCAAGAGCCAAGAAGAAGTCTGCAGTAATATGATTTGAACCTCACCTGAGCCCCAAACAATATGAGTAATCATAGTATTTAAAAGCTAACAGTAGTAATTTTCTACTCATTGCATGGACTATCTCTCATGATCAAAGAGTACCTATCTATTTATGCTTCTATTCAAAGGGATCGGCACGTAACGTATTACTGTGCTGAGTGTTACCAAATGTAGAGTGAGAAACGCAATTCTGTTGGCTAATGGCAGTGGGCAACAGTGAGACCAAGAATTCGGATTTGGGGCATACCTCAGCCCCAAACAATAGAATTAGTAGTTGTATTAGCTATCTAACAGCATGTCAAGCCATCAAGTTATTTGTATCTTGTTGCATGGGCTTTTTTTTTTTCATAATGGAGGATTACCTTTCTATCAAGGCTCTTCTTCCAAGGAACAGCGCACAGACTACATTTATTAGAGTAAGACAATAAAACGTGTTTTCTATGCTACTGTTTGTAAATCGCTGTCCTGCTCTGCCAATCAAATGGTGAATAAGATGTATGGTAATTTATTTGTAAATCTGACTGTTAGCAGACACAAACCTCTCTGCATGTCACTGTCTTCCATTATTACATTGACATGCGTGTGATGCGTACCGCTTGCGAGGCCATCATCTGGTTGATGGAGTGCTCGTACTGTTCGGCTAGCACAGCTAGCTTGCGGGTCTGCTCCTCCTTCAGCTCCTTTAAGAGACTCTTGTGCTCCCCTTTGGGCGAGACCTCAAGCTGGTGGTTTCGTAGGGCTTTGTACTGCTTGTTCTGGACCTTGCAGGTGTCCTGGAACTGCTTCTTGATCTGCAACTCCACTGTCTAAGGATGGATCAGACCGTGGAGACAAAAATTCTGTTGCAATGGAGTCAAAATAATCCAAATCCAAAGTGTACTGATTATTTGTGACGTACAAAGGTTGGGAGGGTTTTTTTCTTCATTTGTTTTTAAAAAATGTTGACTATAAAAGGGCATTAATGAAAAAAAAATAAACCAAACGACTCTTTGAAAACACAGAAACGACTTGTTACGTTACGGGCAATTATGTACTATGATCATTCATTTGTAAAATAGAGTGTCATTGTTATATAATTTGATGATATTGTGCAATTTTTTTCTAAAGAATGTATGTCAAACATATGGCCAGTGGGCCGGAAGCGGTCCATTGGATGATTGAGGAACAAAGTTCGAAATTCTGTACAGTTCCTTGAACAAGGTATAGAATTAATCTTATTTCTATATATAAATATAACTTTTTTCCAAGAGCTATAAATCACTTAGATATAGATAGATAGATAGATAGATAGATAGATAGATAGATAGATAGATAGATAGATAGATAGATAGATAGATAGATAGATAGATAGATAGATAGATAGATAGATAGATAGATAGATAGATAGATAGATAGATAGATAGATAGATAAAAAGATAGATAGATAGATAGATAGATAGATAGATAGATAGATAGATAGATAGATAGATAGATAGATAGATAGATAGATAGATAAAAAGATAGATAGATAGATAGATAGATAGATAGATAGATAGATAGCTAGATAGATAGATAGATAGATAGATAGATAGATAGATAGATAGATAGATAGATAGATAGATAGATAGATAGATAGATAGATAGATAGATAGATAGATAGATAGATAGATAGATAGATAGATAGATAGATAGATAGATAGATAGATAGATAGATAGATAGATAGATAGATAGATCGATCGATAGATACTTTATTCATCCCCGTAGGGAAATTCACACTTTCAGCAGTACCCTTGTGTTGAAAATAAAACAATAATAAAGTAAAAGGAATATAATACATAAACACCCAATACCCAGATGTAACGTGTTGATATAGAGTATCTAAATAGTGCTACATAAAATACACACTGTAATTAAAATAGGGTAATATACAATGTGGGGGTGTGGTTTAATGTGAGCTTTTACTCCCCCGGGTTGAGTTAAAGAGCCTCGTGGCATGAGGAAGAAATGATCTCCTCAGTCTGTCCGTGGAACAAAACTGTGACAGCAGTCTTTCGCTGAAGCTGCTCTTCCGTTTGGAGATGATTAATGTGAATAGTAATATGAATTTGAATATGAATGAATGTTATATACTGCATACACTTTACCGTTTGCTTTTTCCAGGCCGGGTTCCAAAGATAGCGGAGGTTTATTAGCATTTTTATATGAACATTTTTCAGTTTTACCAATTATTTTTTTCTGATATCACTCATGGTTCAATATTATATTTTCTTTTTCAGGTACCTGTTCTGAGCGTAAATTCAGTTGTTTTCCCAACCTTTGTTTTGTGTTTTTGTTTAATTTCTAAACTGAGAAGGCAAAGAAGGATGACCTTCAGGTCTCTGGGCTGCTGCCGGTGCTCCAGGGCATGTTTCCGCAGGAGTTCGCGCTGCCTGCGGTTGTTGTACTCTTCCTGGTTCTCCAGCTCGGTTTGGTGCTGCAATCGCATGAGTTCCATGCGGAGTTTGTGGAGCATTTGAAGCTGCCGCTGCTCCAGATCCTGCGTGGCCTCGTCTTGGCGGATCATCAGTGCGTGCTCCATCTCCTTCTGGCTCCTTTTCTTGTTCAGCTCCTAGAAGGTTGGTGGGCATTTGGGGAGACGTCACGTTGGAGGTGAGGAGAGAGGAGAAGGGGGAGGTGGGGTAGAAGCGGGAGATGTGTACACTCTGGGGTAAAAAATGACACACCTTGGATAAAAGAAAAAGGAAACTGATTCACTACTACTGCATTTTGTGGACTACAGGGCACACCTAAAAATCCCAAATATGCTGGAAACTTGAAAGTGCGCCCTATAAACTGGTGCGCCTTGTACACCACAAAATATGGTGGAGAAGATTGGAAATGCATACGGTATTTATACGTGTGCGTTACTGTTGTACCGTATACTTCCGCTTTTGTGCAATAATTTATTCATTGAAACATGTCACTGACCAAAATCACAAAACATTATAAGCCACAGCAATCCAACCCAGGTAATAGCAGTGATAGTGCGGAAACCAAACCACTACGCCATCAGTAATACAGGTATCATATGAAATGGCATCAGGTTTTATCTCATTATCACCCAATTTTGACGGTGCCAAAAACAATTGTTAGACAAAAGAGAAAACAAAAAGTCGTCCTGAAACATATACCCGTAAATAAATGCAAAGTCTGATTCATCACAAGATACATTAAAGAGTTGTTTCCATTGTCATGCTTTTTTGCATTTTTTAAATATGTTTCAGGGCGACTTCTTGTTTTCTTCATTCGCTAAGATTTGTTTCCGGCACAATTAGTAAAAATAGATTAAAATAAAATCGAATGCTTTGTGGAGGGATGTCTATATCATTGGTGGTCCAGAAGTAAGGTCTTGGGCGCCTCACCATTGCAACCCAGGTTCAAATCCTGATGCATACAATTTAATGTGATCTTGATCAGCAGTATTTTTTGACTGATCAATCATTTCACCAAAATATACCTTATGTATGTACAATGCACAATGGTTATACACAATACAAAGATAACTAAATTAGCTCTTACCATAGTTTAAATTCAATTGTGCCTTATATAGGAAAAATGTATGACAAAAAACTATTTGAAAATAACGATATTCCTGTGTGCCTTATAGTGCGGAAAATAAGGTAACTGTGGAAGGGAGACATATTTTAAGTATCAAGATAGAAGACAGACTATGGCACTATTGTCATTTATTTGATTTTATGAAATCATCTCGGGAGGCATTGCGGCTGAGTGGTTAGCGCGTCCACAGCACAGTTGGAAGGTGATGAGTTTAAATCCAGCTACCAGGCTTCCTGTGCGGAGTTTGGATGCTCTCCTTGTGGGTTTCCTCCCCCATTACAAAAACATGCATTTCAGGTTAATTTGCCGGTCCAAATTGTCTTAAGGTGGGAATGAGCGAGTCGTCTGTTTCTGTGTGCCCTGCAACTAGCTCTCAACCAGCATTCCCAATACCCTACTGAGGTGCAGATAATAATTGTATGGATCAAATGTCACACAGTGACATAAAATGCACTAAAGAATTAGAGAGTCAGGATTGGCAGTTTTGCTGAATTTTGTCTTAAAGCATACGGTGTGGCTTTCACTGAGAATAAAAATTGGAATATTTTGCCCTTATGGCTATTACTGCCAATCCCTCAGATGTTCTGATAGACAAACAAGCAGCCCTTCCACTCCAGCGTGTCAATGTAAAGCAGTGGTTCTTAATTATTTTCTGTCGTGCCTAGGGAGAAGAAAACCTCTTGCAGTGCAATGTATTTGAATTATTTTTTTGGCTTTATGCTGTCTGCTACCAACATTTTTAGAAATAGTAAGCACACTGGTCTTTCCTCGTCTCAGGCTCTACATATGATTTGTCATATTCCCTCGTTTTGTCTTTCAGGGGGAGACTTTTTTTGTCATTATCTGTATATCTCTTTGCCTGTCTTCTTATTTCTCAAATATTTTTTCATGGTGTAACTTGAGGGTTTGTTATACTTACTGTCTACAGGTTGAACTCTGTCTTATTTGCAATACGAACAACTCCTTCACCAAGGAGAGCACACTTTGCCAATGAGAGTGCTATTGCCCTCTAATGTAGTGGCGGTCCAATTGCACTTTATTCTTCGACAGTTAGGTGAAACAAAGTTCCCCCGGGTCAAACGCATCCCCACTGACATAGCATCCAAGGAGGAACAACAACTATTTGAGAAACGTGAGAAATACTGCTGTAACGCAAGACGGCTGTTTTCACCTCTCTAAATTGCTCCTGCTCAAAGTCGTGCTTCCTTAGCAGACTTCTTCGTTTGAGCGACCGGCAACTTCGCTCGTAGACGAGTCGCTGCTGCGCCAGCAGGTCGGCCTCCTCCTCGGCCTGCGAGCGCTGAATGTTCTCCTTGTGCCTCGACAGCCGCTCTAGCTTTTCCTCTTTTGGGGTGCAGGGATCCTCACTCATTTCCTGGAACAGGGAAATAAGATCCTTCAGACAATCGTAATGTTGGCAAGTGTGATATGTAGACTTTCAGAACTTTGAGGATAACAGAAGATAACACGGATTGTCTTGTGTGGTGGGTGTTTTCATACTTCTTTGATTTTGTCCTTGCAGAGTCTGTACTCTCGCTTCTGGCTCTCCAGGAAGGAGGTAAGCTCCTTCTTCTGCTGAGCCGCGATCTGCTGCTGAATGCGACGCTCCTCCGAAGCTACCGACTTCATCTGAAGCAACAACATTTTCATGGGTCTTGGCTGAGACAAGCAGTACTACAAGGCGGACAAGGTTCACGACAAAACGCTCATCAAACCTGTCAGAGTCAAATTTCCACTGTTGGATGAAAGAAAACTGAAACTGTGACTGTGAAAATTTCTACTGTCAGAGTAAATTTCCTTAACTATGTGAAACTTGAAGGTAAAATAATGAGCGCTACCACAAGCAGTGGTCCCTAACCTTTTTGAAGCTGAGAATTTCTTCTTTGTCCATGATATGTGCAAATGGCTACCAGTTTTAAACACATTTATATTTGATACAGTATAACTGTCTATGTGCTACTACTATGTAACTATTACGTTATTACTAAGTTATGATCAGAGGTGGCGCTTAAAAGGGCTCGATTATCACATGTATAATTGATAGGCTTACTCAAAAAAATAAAACAATTTTTTAAATGCTACAGTCTATATTTCTTGCTCTGCCAGCTATCTTCGGACAGTGGGCTGGGGACACCCAGAACTGGTTGCCAACCAGTCGCAGGGCACACAGTGACAGACAACTCTCTCGCTCATGCACACCTAGGGACAATTTGGACTGGCCAATTAACCTCAAATGCAAGTTTTTGGAATGTGGGAGGAAACCGGAATGCCGGGCAAAAATTCACGCAAGTATGGGGAGAACATACAAACTCTGCACAGAAAGGGGCGGCAGTAGCTCAGGAGGTAGAGCGATCGTTTTAGGATTAAGGGATCCCAGTTCGAATCCCGGCTTGTCCGTGTTACTTGTCGAAGTGTCCTTGGGTAAGACACTGAACCCCCAATACCCCCAATAAGCAGGTTAGCGCCTTACATGGCTGCACAGATCACGGCCGCTATTGGGAAATGTGAAGCACAATGTAAAGCGCTTTGGGAAGTCATTGACTTGAAAAGCGCTATATAAATGCAGATCATTTCATTTCATTTCATTTCAAAGGCTGGTAGCTGGATTTGAACCCTTGACCTCAGAACTTCACCACGGACAGTTTGTAAATATGACTTTGCATCACCAGACATGAACCTCACCGAACCTCACTTCTGGGGAGTTATTTTCAGAACTGGTTGGCAGGCTACCCAAGGTTTTAGGTTTGCGACCCCTTACAATAAGTCTTCAATTGAACTCACAATAATTCTGGTGCAACCACAAAAACGTAAACATTTACACGGTAATGATACTTTAAAGCATTTTCCATATACCTTGGGGTGTGTATAGCATTCGGACCTGTTGCTGTGCTCACACTGGTAATTTTGCTGCTTACCTTATTAGTGAATAAGAGCTAGTGCCTAGCCTACCGCCTATCGCTGCTTTCAATGGTAATGATTCGGCTAGCAAGCACACACCTCTTTGTCAGTCTGAGAGGCGTGGCGCTTGGCCAGCCGTTCCAGCTCAATGTAAGTGTTGTTGGCCTGCGTCTCCAACTCCTTATGCAGCCTGAGCCTGTGCTCGTCCATCTCGGCCTTGAGCCTGTTCTCCAGAGCGATCAGCTGCTTCTGGTGCTGCCGCCGCATGCGCTTATAGCCTGACATCTGCTCCCGCAGCTCAAAGTTCTGCTCATGCTCCTGGATCTGCCGGATGACCTACGAAAAGGACAAGATTGAAGCTTTACCATAGAGGGAAAACTAACAACCACTTTTTAAAACAATCTTTGGAAATCTTAGACAAAGTCAAACTTATGGTGGTCCAATGAGAACACACTTGAAGTTTTTTTTTGCCAAAATCACACATGGGTCAACAATGCAGATCCTGTAGGTGTATGTAATTGTATTTGTTTTTTTTCTGGACTGCGTATCATGTTGAAGCGTTAGGAAACATGACATGCCAAACAGGTCCTAAAAACTCCAAAAAGTTGACCCACGAAGACGTTTTGAACAGACAGTCTGTGTCAGATGATTGTATCATATGTGGCCTTAATATTGTCTAATCAGAGTCCATAATCACTGAGTGTAGGAGGAATGATCCTCAAGTTAAGGGCCCTGCCCTCCTGTTTCATAAAAATGTGAAATCCTCATTGTTTGACGCTTGTTTGTAATGTGATATCTTTATTAAATAAAGTATCAGCACGTCCCATCAACTCTGCATTTGTCTCAAGTTCATCTCCCACCCCTGAGGTATCATGTTTGACAACAAAACAGTAAAGACATCAAACTTCAGAGTTGTTTTTCTTTAGGTGGAACTGGGTTCTTAAGTCTACCTGTCACAATCCCGCAATCTGAGTTCTGCTTATCAGTATGTTCCCTCTCTCTCTCTCCCAATTTCACTCGCTCGGCCTTACCTTTTTTTTTTATTTATTATTAGTAGTGTGTCCCCTTTGGTTCCTTGCAAGTTTTTTGTCTTCCTCGTCATGTTTAAAGTACCCTTGTCACAGCGCTCTAGTCTACCCAGTGTACCGAACCCCTGCCTGACCTACCACCTTTAAATACAGCCTCATGAGCTTTTGGACTGTCTACTTTGCTGCTTGGACTCACTGGATCGCCGAACATTTTGCCTGTTTGTTTTGTAACGCTTGTTGGACTCTGGTGCCTTGGACATTATTTCCTCACTGACTGCCTTATTTTGTGACAAACACTGCCCTAACAAAGGATAACAGTCTGATTGTACTAATCTGTGGTTCTGCATTGTGCTTCCACTCCATCCTGAGAGGGTTCCCGACATTTAATCAGGGGATATAAGGAACATGTTAATAAACATGAAAATATTGATATTATGAATAGTTCTCTATAGAAGTCAGTATTTACACAAACCTTTTCGTAATTGCCCACCATCGCAAATACTGATATATTCTAAAAGGCTGGTAATACAAGTAACTGGTATCGGTTGTCTAATAATGGTAACCAGTGTACCACATTTTCTCAGAATAATAACAATATTTAACTCCCAAGTAACTCTTGATATTGATTACAAGATACTGATACCGCTAGTATATAAAATTCCTTTTGCTCTGCAAAACAAGAGCTGATATTTCTAAAGAAATATGTTTAAATCCCAGCTTATTCTAATTTAAAAATCATATTCCTCTAATTCTCTACATCCTGATAATTAAATGGCCACGAAAGGGAATACAATATCACGCACTGTCACTTAATTGATAGTTTTAAAAGGCTGGGATCGGATCAGAATAATACAGATACTGTACTTGGTATAGGTACTCATCGATTATCATTAATAATTTTTATTATTATTATGGGCAAGTATCAGTACTACATATAAAATTTGGCCAAATGCTGTGCTCTAGTGCAAGGTATCTTTGATAAAGAAAGTTATAGATATCAGTATCATTATTAAGCCATATTTAGAACTAGAAAATACTGAAATCAGGGTGTCAGTTTATATGCACATGTGTATTTGATCTTGTGTCACTAGAAGCACATAGTGGGCAGCACGTGGGGGGGCCCATAGTTTATACAGGAACAAAATCAGTGGGGCAAATGTGAGCACAGAACTTATGGTAAGAATAATGAACCTCCATCTACCTATTTGTAAAAATGTTTTTGGAATACACCATCCTTTTAGAAAAAAAGAAAACCTCTTGAACATTATCCAGAAATCGAAAAGGAAATATTTGAGTGGATTGAAGAAAGAAGACAACATGGATATGGAGTGTCTCAACTGTTAGTTTGCAAGATCTCAAGATTACTCAAGCCAAGGAATTTGAAGGCTTCATCGCTTCCTCGGGTTGGTGTCCACATTTTCTTCTATTTCTTTTGATGTGTGGCTATTTTTAAACAGTTTTAGAGTCTCAGTTTCAATTTAAGTATTCGTCGTAATTTGTAAGAAGATAGCTACTTTCAGAGTAACACGCTACTTTTGGATCTCAGTAATCTGTCGAGGTATCACACTTACTTTTTAAATAAGGTAACTATTAACGGTTACGAATGACTTTGTTTTACCGTAAAGTGCCCAACACTGATGAAGAGCGATGAGGAGAAGGGGAAAAAAACGACATCCATTAACAGGATATGGTTGCCATGACGACGGATGGATGTAGTCATAGCATCGCGCGTGAATGTGCCCCCCCCGCCCCTTTTTTCTCACACGCACATGCACGCGCATTATGCACATTTCTCCCCCCCTTCTGTCTTCTGTTCTTCTTTTTCATGCAATCGACGGATGAGAGCGACAAGTAGCCTACCAAAGATGCTGATGATGTGAAGGTGGCAATGTTGCGTTCGCGGGTCCTGCCGTAGCGTCGCTGCCGCCGGCTGTGGTAAGAAGGAGGCCGCAGCTGTGGCCCGCTGGAGTCCCCGTACGCGGCCTCATCCCTTCTTCACGCCGGCAGCATGCTCCTGCGGCGGCAAGGAGGGACAGGGGCGCAGATAAAGCCGCAGTTCAGGTGGAGGAACCCGCTGGATGTTTCCTGAACCGCTTGGCAGACCAAGTTTCCCTGTGTCCAACGTCCGTGAATGCAGCACACGTTCACCGCTGGCCTCACGCGCATCATACAGCCCCGTTCAATGAGTCCTTTTCGGCAGGGAAAAGCGCATCCTCCGGGCAGATGAAACGCAAAAAAATCGAGCTTTGTCCAAGAAGCAGCAGGGCGCAGGTGGGGGGCAATGTCAAAAAATACAAATAAGAATAAAAGGGAAGGGGGAGGGGCTGGCAATTACGCAATGCCTACCATTGATAATCGCGGAAAGATGTGATGAAATTTAGAGGCACGGCAGAAGAGGCTGTCTTTCCCCGGGTGACAGTTGACATGCTCGGAAGGAGGATGGCGTTTTTGCCGAGATGCCAGTCCGAACATGATGCCCAAGTGTCCCGATGTGACGCCGCTCCGAGGCTCGGATGTGTGTCCTACATTTACAGCACACTTGGTCATGGTAGGTGCTTCTCGTGCCTTCTATTCATTTCCTTTCCTCTCTCTCCTTCTCTCTCACTCTCTCTCCTTCTCTCTCTCTCCCTCTCGTTTTCTTTTTTTGGTATCGCTTTTTCTTACACTCCCCCTTCCCTTAAAGAGACCTTGCACTACTACTTACACACGCTCAATTTACTATTACGCACTGAGAGAGAGAATTAAGTAAGATAGAGGATGACAAAAATGGACATCAATCTTAGGTAGGATGCAAAACTTAAGAAAACAAGGCAGTCAGGCAGATAATTTGCATCAAAATTAGTCAAGTTGTTGGGTCTATCATCTTATATCTCTGAATAAAATACACAATGACAGGAGTCAGGAGAGAATTTCAGCTCATGAGGCGATGCGGTCAGTTCAACTTCTGATCCTCATCTGACCAGAGCCTCAACAGCTCCTCTTCTTTATTGCAAACACACTTTAGTCACAAAAATTGGGGAAGGTTGTCTAACAGGGGACACAATCGTAAAAACAGGGACATCAAACAGAAACCGGCATCTCACCGACATAACAATGCAGCTTGCCTCTTCAGACAAATAAATGGTTGATGAGCTTGAGTTTACAAGGTGATCCTACCACAAGTCAAATCATGTTAATTTGCATAGGCCGTAATCACAAAATGTACATACCACCATTACAACGCTCTTAAACCTATATGGGGGCAAAGAAAACCTCAAAAATCTCAGGATGAGGAAAATAAAGACACCTTTAGAAGGGGCTGCACATTCAAGGGCATAAACAGACAATACAGTCATTATCAACATTAAATATAAGTAATAACCGAATGTCCAGTGGACAGCTTCCTGGCCCAATATCTTGACCGATACACTAAATTCTACATCAGAAAATCCAACCTTTTTTGAGCTGTTAGCTACTTTTTGTTACTAACTAGCACAAAGGGCTAAGAGTTTGATATGCATTTCTAAAATAACAATTTATCACACTATTACCATGATATTCCTATGTTATTACCAGGTCAATTATGGATGTTCAAATAATGAACCTGATAATTACACAGTCAAACCATAGTAAAAACACAATGAGTTGTTATTCCAGAAAAGCGTATAATTAGTAAAAAAGTAGCTCTTGGCTTGAGAAAGGTTGGAGACCCTTGTTCTTTATCAAGCGGTAAAAACAAAAAAACGTGTTCATGTGATAGAAGATAGAATATTATTCAAATTGATTAGATGTACTAAATTGACATGGTGGCATTTTGAAGAAGCTACTCAAGCCATTCTAGACCTAATATTTTAGACTTTTTATTCATTAAAAAAAGTGTTCACTTAATAAAACCTATATGAGCATTTTTTTTGTTTATTATTCAAATTGATAATTGTTTTAAATGATTGTAGGGTGTTTTCACCACTAAAGACACTATGTACCGCAATACACACTCTGGCTTAAAAAACAAGACTCATATACAAGTTTTTGCTGGGGATCTACTTCGGAATGCAGACAAGTTTATTTCTACAGTTGGAGATCCTTGTGCAAGAGAATACAATTGAACTTGTTTCCCACTGGTAAAGGCAGGACTCCATGACAAATCCACTCAATGAATACTCTTCATGCAAATGTGGTATTGTTGTACAAACGCTCTTAACCGTCTTACTGGTTAAGACAAAAAGTTCATGGCTTTCCAGAAGGATGGGTAACCTCAGGTATGATCTCCATTCTGTTCAAGCACTCAGTATTGTTCAAATGTCTCTGACCTGCAAACACACAAAAAAAGTAAATCTATCATTCTGTAATTACAAATAACATCAACAAATCAGAATAATAGAACATGACCTCTTGCGCTTTTTAGCCCAGAACACGATTCCTGCCGAAACGAGCGCAATGGCCACCACGGTCCCCACCACCGAACCAGCAATAATGGCCGTGTTGATGTCAGCTGAGGAAAAATAAAATGAAAGGTTCTAGAAATATATGTTGCGTTGCTACACCTCAAAAATACAACTGATATGCATTGGCAAATGTTTTTTTGCTCTTATTCTTTCTTATTTTAAGATATTTTACAAATATTTACAAATAATGTAAGAAAAATCACCCTTAAAATAAGTAAGCATTCTTATCCAGCACATGGCAGATATACTCATTTTAATAAGTACATTCTAAGAAGTCACAAAATAAATAATCAAAACGATATACTCACTGCTAATTTGCTTTATCTAAATGTTCTTGTTTCACTTGTAAAACAGGATAAAGAGAGAATACACTCGATATGAGGACTTTTTTTGCACTGGACGATGAAAAAATACTTTCCTATCCAATTGGTTCACTTAATGTATGGATTTATTTTTTATTTTAAGATATTTTTCTCGATTTTCTTATTTGAAAATGTACTAACGTTATAAATAAGCACAATATTTTTTTTACATTGTTCTTCTAATTTATACATTATTTTTCTCAATGTTGGTAGAAAACTTTTCTTTAATTGAGAAAACTCATTTTTGTTACTGATTGGCGCAAAGGGCTACCATTTTGTTACTTTTCTAAAATAGCAGCTTTTATTGTTACTAAGTATTTTGTTGTTATAAGGTTGTAATAGTTAGAATTTAAGTAGACCATTAAAACAAACTTACTAGAGAATCGCAATGGTCCAACACTGGTGATCTATTTTCAGAACCTGTCAGGGTGTCAGGGCACTCAGGTGTTCTTGGGGGCTGCCTGGTGCCTGCACGTTGGAGAACTCTGCCGTATATACATATTTATTCTAAGCTGACCCCCTAAAACTGCTTTTGAATTGCCTCACACCTAAAGAAATACATACCCAAAATATTAATGAGACCTGAACCTAAACAACGATAATTATTTAAAAGTGTAGATAATAAAGATTAAAACAACAGTAACACATATAAAAATAAAACCATTTTAAACCATTTACTGTACTTTTAGGCAAGTGCGTTAATGGCACTCTTGTACACCAATTTTGGCCTTTGGAATAATTTCCTTTTTCGATTAGATCGTTGTTGTACCACATTTCCTTCCCCATATCACAGTTTCTTGCCACCCAAAAAAAGGAACTCTAACACACTGAATCACAATAAAATGAGATGTGGTTCATCTCAGCGCCGATTAAATGAACTGGAAGAAGAAATAGGGCAAGGGGGAGCATGAGGTAGTTCTAAATTCGGCTTATAAGCGAGTACACATGTTACTCAAAATGAGCAACATTTTCCGCCAATGGAACAAAAATGTATTTTTTGCCGTGTACTACTGCTACAACTCTTTGACATACTCGATTTGTGAACAACGCAGGCGGTTTCATCCCCCGACCAGGTGCCATCTGCTTGGCAGGTGCGTTCTGCCGATCCTTGCAGCGCAAAACCGTCATTGCACAGCAGGCGCACTGTTGCGCCTTGTAGGTAGGTGGTGCCCTCTTTCTTGCCGTTAGTGGGAGGTGCCAGCCACCCACAGGAAGTCACTAAAGACATAAAAATCACACAAAGGTGTTAAAAACTGTAACAGGTACCAACAAGCTGATGCTAACGTGAAGTTCTCTCCTATTATACCCCTCCGCACCAATTCAATTTCATATACTCAAATGCGTACTAGGGTGGGCAGATCAATCCAAATATTGATACTATTAACACTTGGGTCGGATCGATGTAGATAGTGCAGCCCTTCTCTCTCACCTAGCATCCTTGGTCACTTTAAGTTTATGCCAGATCGTCTAACAGAAAGACACACTTTTAGCACCTCTCCCTACCTGGCCTGCCTCTACACCCTGCCTGCCTGGCAAAACAAGACGGGCCAAATCTTTGCGCCCTTTCCTACCAGAAACTAGAAATGACAAAGGCGAACAGGAAGTGCAGCGCTGTGCGGACCACAGAAAAGGACACTGTCAGGTGTAATTTGTATGGTGAAGTTATTTGCTACCGTGTCAACACCTCAAATTTAGACAAGCTTGTGATAACAGCTCACCCTGGAAAGAGCTGCAACCAAAATGTAAACATGTTACCGTTCCTGAGCCAATGAGAGACAATTGAGACTTAATTTGCGGTATTAACTTTATCTAAAATTATTGTGTAATGGATGGGTTCTCTAGATGACATTGTTATAGAGTATTTTTGTTACGTTTTTATGCTGTTAAATTTTTAAATATACCTTTTTGAGAAAAAAATGAACCATTTTTATTCCCAAAAATTATTACGCTGTGATAAAAGCCCCCAAAAATTTTAGTATTAAAATAACTCAAGCTGAAAGGGTACAATTATTAAATGATCATCAAAGTTTCGAGTAAAAAGTAACGGCATCAGATCTTTTCCAATCAATACTACCATGTATCACAAGATTTTTGAATTTTGGGGGTACTCATAGCATCAAGGTGGCGGACACTTATATCTTAGGTGATTCTCATGTTAAATAAATCAAAATGTCTTGACTTACGAAGTTTTAAATACAATGTACGTTTATATGACATTTCCTGTAGTTTTGCTCATCAGTTTAATTTCAATATTGTGTTTTTTACTGAATTTGGTTGTATTTGTCGACTTAAAGGTGCTTGATGATACGCATTGTGTGATATAACACTCACCAGACTTCAAGTCCTCCACCAGAGAAACGTGACTACGGAACGAGACTTTGGTAGCCTTTCCCAGTTCTGGACTACGACCCACCAAAATATCATACCTGCAAAAAATGACCACATTTAGCAAAATAACTTTTGTGTCTTATGTGTGGCATCCTCTTTTTGTGGGAGGCCACTCAATGTGTGTAAAAGTATTTGTTCTTCAGTGACGCACCATCAGGGGATGGCTGTGCCTTCCTTGTCATCATTTGGAATACATCAAATGGTAATATTTAATTAGTGATGCCGTTCTTTCTCATTAAATATTACTATTATTGGTTTTTCTTCTTAATGATTCCAGAATCTTCATATTATATGGTGAATATTATCAATGCAATTAGTATGTAATTGAGGCACGCAATTCTCTTGCCTCAAGGCAGAGGGCCATTGTGAGACCAAGAATTCTGGTTTGGTGCACACCTTAGCCCCAATAAATATAATTACTGATAGTACTATTAAACTAACAGGGAGTAAAAACATCCAGTAAAAGTAGTTATTTTTAGGATACAGTCCATATATTGTTTGCTTGCTCTGCCAATCAAAAGATGAAAAATAAATTTCACCAGACACAAACCTCACCGCACATGCCGTTGTTTAAAGTCTTATAAGTAACACTGATTGTAAATTCATGCAGATAAATCTAATAGCAAAACAACCCAAAAAGCTAACAAATATGTGTGATTAATTTGAGCATTTTAGTGTAGTTTTAAGAATATTATCATAACATATTTCGTTTCTTAAATAATGTTTAGAGTAGTCAAACATAAATGGAACCGTGTACATGGCTTCTCTTGCATTTTTCTTGCTACAACAAAAACGACCGGAAAATGAAAGAAAAAGGAAAAGTACCCAAGAATTAAACGCCTAAAATGCAGAATTTTGAAAAATATTCTGGAAAGTATGAAAAACAACTGAAAACAGCCCAAAAAATAAATCTTAAAATTAATAACAAAACCAAAAATGACTGAAAAACAACTGAAACGACACGAAAAACAAGTCGAAAATGACCCAAAAACAAAATGTACAAAAATGTAAAAATTTGACAAATGTACTACAGAGTGTAAAAGATAACTGAAAAAGTACTTAAAAGTACGGAAAAAATACAAAACCTAGTGAAATACTACTGCAACAAATCAAAATAGTATGAAAATGTCGTGTATGTGGAAGTATGTAGACTCTACATACATATCTAAATTTTAGATAGTCCATATTACTTAAAAGTATGAAAATTGACAAAACAGAAAATGACCAAAAAACAAACCTAAAAACATAAGTTGACCAAAACAACAACAAAAATGACCCAAAAACATATTTAAGTAAACAAACTGCAAATTAAAAAGGTTTGGTTATCCTACCTACAGAAGATAGAGTCTTCTCCAGAACAAATTTGTGAAGCTACACTGTAAAGAGGATCATCAGGATTCTCCGGGACTGAAAAGGCTGGGATAAAATCAGGGTCGTGTCTTGGAGAATGGTAGAATGTGTCCAAAAGATATTTGGAATCGTACGTAAACATGGCGGATGTGTTTGAGACAGCCCCTGGGGACATATATCAAAATATAATTATGTTTTAAAAGATAGAAATACTATTTATACTCTTGCTAACGTAATTTTAAAACAAAAAAAAATGAAATACCCTATTTTCCAGACTGTAAGGCACACCAAAAACCCCAAGTGGGCCAGAAATTTAAAAGTGCACTTTATATACCGCAGAATACACTGAATAAGATTGGAAATGTATACAGTATTTATAGGTGTTCATTACTACTTGAGATTTTACGGTATACTTCAGTATTTGATCGATTGCTAATTATCGCTATCCCAAATCGCATAGAATGCAACGGGAGCAATATATTGCATGCAGCGGGATTTGAACCTTGGTTGTGGCCGTTGGGGCGCCGACACTTTACCACTAAACCTCCAGTGGTACAGTTGACACACGAAAAGGCTTTAGAGCCTTTCTTATTTAGGGTTACAACAACAAATCGATCAAATTGATTACAATTGATTATCGAAAACCATGGCAACTAATTCTATCATCGATTCGTTGTGTTGTACGAATTATGTGCCACCCGGTGTGTATATTCAATGCAAATAAAAGTCAAGTCAAGTCAAGCCATGTTTATTTGTATAGCCCTTAATCACTAAGAGTCTCAAAGGGCTGCACAGACAACAGATTATTGCAAACCACAGACTATTATTTAATGCATTTCATTTTGATTTGAAGTGGAGGGGATATCCCGTCTGTCCCGTCCTGTCCGGTATCCTTTAGCTGATATCGATCCCGTCTGTCCCGTCCTGTATCCTGCTCGTGTATCCTGTATCCCGTATCAATCCCGTCTGTCCCATCCTGTATCTGTGCCTGACCTCTCTGCCCTGCTTTTTCTGATCGCCGAATCGCTGGCGTTTGTATTCATGCGCATGACTGCCCCGCTTCCATAAATAAAGCTTGGTGTTACGCGTTTGGGTCTACCGTTTGGTCGGGTTCTGACATGTACATATTAAAACAAGAGGTTATTTGCAAAAAGTGCTTTCTATCAGCAATAATAATCGACTGATTATCCATTTTACTTATTATATGTCGCAAGTGTATAAAGACCCCAAGGGTTATATATTACTGTTGTCTCAATTTGATGCGCCTTAGAGTCCAGTGCGCCTTATGTATGAGATTCTGTGTGCTTTATAGTGGGGAAAATCCGGTAATACTTACAGCTGGCCCCCATCTTGAAAACTTCATCGGCGTTGTTGCCATTACTCGGCAACCCGCCGTGTGCAGGCATTAGGTCGTCACCAGCGTTGCCGTTCATGTTGCCCAACATTCCTTGCGTAGAGTTATGGAATTCTTCCGGCAGGAGCACCGTCGCCGTCAGGGTGCCGCTGCGGAGACGCACCTCCACGCCGGCGCCACTGGGGAACATCACCGTCACGTTGGCGGCGGAAGGCGAAAACACAAATACGCCTAAGGGATACAACAGAATAATCTGTCATGATCAGGGGTTATGAAATTTACAGCCTGCGAGCCTGATCAGGCACACCAATGGATTTATTCCAGCCCGCAAGACAATCCTGAGAAGAGCACAAGAGTAAAATGAGCCACATCATGTCAAACAAAGACACACAGTTTTAGATCATTCCTGTGGATGTCGCCAAAGCCAGGCACCGCTGCCAAAACACTCCTGCTGTATTTGCTGTAGCTGTAGTTGCTACGATTTATCAACAGTTTAATCCGCCAGGCAGTGAGATTACTGAACTCTCTCATTAACAGGTAAGACAAAATGAACACTCAGGACAGCATATCAACTTGCACAAACCTGCTGATTTTATTTACATTTTACTTATTTTATCCTTTACCTTTTTAAATTTTTGCATTTTTTTACCTTTATTTATAATACTGCCCTTAAAGCTGCTGCTTGGAACATTTTACTGTTCGTCATGTCTTGTTTGTCAGTTGTTTTTACTTCAGTATTAGCCAAAACATTTATTAAGTATTACTGTATCTTAAATTGGGACTTTTCTGTGCATCTGCACTTTATTGTATGCTAAAAACATCCGAGAAATTGAAAAATTAAAAAAATGACTTTAGTGAATGATACAAAAAAGAAAAAAATACCAAAATGAAAAAGTAGTGAAAAGCTGAAAAAAAACTAAACAAAAGGAGAGAGAAAAAAGAAGAAAGAGAAGGAAAAATTCTGAAAAAAGCCAGAAGAAAATAAAGAAGCAAATAAAGGGAAAAGGGTAATAGAGAACAAAAAAGCAAGAAAAAAGTAACAGCTAGGAAAAAATAAACACAATGAGATTTTTTTTTTTTAAAGGAATTTTAAAAAATGAGAAAAAAACACTTAACGCTTGCTTCGCAACCACCCACTCGGTCAATATGTCCGACGACGAACAGGGCCAGACCATTGCCGAAGACCTTGTGGTCAACAAGTACAAGATTGGGGGCGACATAGCCAACCTGCCCGATGATTGCTGGGATGGGCTCCAGCACCCCCGCGACCCTACTGAGGATAAGCGGTGCAGCTAATGAGATGAGATGAGATGAGAAAAAAACAGGGAAAAAGAGGAAAAATTTTGTGTTGCATTTAAATAATTTCCAATTATATCAAGTTAATCTTGTTGCCAACATTGTACTTCCACTAAAAAATGTAATTAAATACAGTTCTGTATTGTGCAATCGACTAAATAAGCCCCCAAAAATGTTAGTATTATGCGACAAAAGATACCAGGAATAAAAGAAATGGAAATCTTGTGAAAGAATTGTAAAAACAAATTACGTTTGTAGGCCCTGCAACCTTTGCAATCGTACTTTAGTCAATTCATTCAAAAGAGAAAAATAATTTTGCATTGCCGCAAACTGTAACGTGATGCCAAGTTATGGACATGTTTGATAATGACTTAGTTGCCACACTTGGGATTGCCGTTGCTCACTGTTGTTTCAAGCGTTGCTCACCGACTTTGTGTGAACGTTCAGACCCGTGGAAAATTAGAGGAAACATTGCTCTCTATTAAGTATGTGTTAACAATGCCAAACTGAGTTCAACGAGCCTTTATAATTTAGAGTAGAATGAAAATGGTAAAGAAAGAAAAGGTCTTCTTTAAGTACAGTCGGAACACCTACCCAACCCCGAGAAAGATTAAAAACAGAAAGTTTATTCAACCATGTCGAAGAAACGCACATACCAGCACACACATCATGAATGTGCTGATTGTTCTTACCCTCCAGGTCCATCCAACTCTGCTCACTGAACAGAAGTTGCTTTTGATTCCGCAAGACTTGAAGGTTGTCCCCACCGGCGACCAATCTCACCTCGATGACGTCTGAGATGGATTCTTTCATGACCACGGAGGAGAGCTTGGTCGCGTTTACTTTGGTGTGAAAAATCAGCCCGATCAGACATCGAGTGAATCCGCTTTTTGGCACTATCGTGTTTTTTTCTTTTAAGCTCACCATTGACAGGTTCCGTCCTGCCCTGGATTGTCAGACGCTTCCTAGGAGATGTCAATAGATGATACTCGCCTTTGCCGTTGAAAGAGTAGCGGAGGCCATCGAAGGTGATGAAATGTGGATCACCAAAAACCACCGCTAAAGATATTGAAAGAATATACAAACAGAGTTGAAAGTTTTAGATTTTGTTTAGAACGGCTATCTCAGACTCAGTTTCTTCCCGGGCTGCCGGAGTTAGGTTCCCTGCAAAAAAGAAGACGCTTTGCATCAAACATTCCGCTATTCTCAAAGATATCAGCATTAGTATAAAATGTAACGATAAAAAAATAACTATTAAGAATTAATAACAAAATTATTAAACCATAAATAATCAATTAATATCACATTAGTCAGAAGTTCATATCCCTGTGGGTCTCTCTCTCTCTCCCTTAGTGATTGGAAAATATTGGTTAGCACCAGAATTAAAAAATACAACATTAAAAAAAAGAGGTGGGGTCCATTGTGACGCTGTGTTCCAAATGTGTTATTTTGAAGTAAATGTCGAAGTAGAACGAAGTTGAGTAAAGTCAGTAGAGTTTTTCGAGAACCGGCTTCTTCAGCTCGGCTCACTAAAAAGCCCTTAATCACAAAAAGGCTATAAGGACTGGCCACAATTACAACATCCCATGATGTGAAACCAACATGAAACCAACATTTCTATTACTCTATATCTCTCTGTCCCTTTATCTCTTTCTCTTTCGATGCCATTCTCTGTCTTTCTCCTTCTATCGCTCTCAGTCCATTATTCTCTTTATTTCGCTTTCTGTTTTTTGCTGTCTCTGTACGTTTTACTCCGTCTCGTGTTTTTGACAGGAGCGGCCTTGCCAAGTGCACTGTCATTCAAATATCGCATTGAAAACACATACTTCAGACGGAACTCACGTTTTGACAGCTAATGTTTTTGTTTTAATACCGCACGCATTGTAATTGTGGCTGTATTTGCAAGTGAATTGTTCCCAATTTCAAGCCCTGCATGACTAATTAGCACGAAGCTAGCTTATCAAAGTCACAGAGGCTGAACTGACATTAAACTTTCACATCAAGACAGGAGCCTCAATTTATCATCAAGAGGGTCATATAGACCCCTGGGCTGTGGGTTTGAAACCCCCAAGTTTAAAACCAAATCTTCGCATGATAGTTTACAACTAATATTTGTCATCATCTTTAGGACAAGGCACTCATATCTGCAGTTAGTAAAATATAGATATCGAAAGGCTAATTTGACCATTTTTATTTCTTTTCGTCATAGTATTTTGAATTGGACAAATTTGGAATACGGAGAGATATGATTAAATAATCTTCATAAATAATTTGGGGGAATACAACAGTCGAACACTGCAAAAATAAAATTGTTCCACTGGCAGATGGTCTTCCTCATATTTAAAGCGACACTGTAAAATATTTGACCACTAGACGTCGCTGTATTGTGTACTGCAACCAGAAACGAGTGCTATAAAAGAAGAATACAAACTGTCCAATTTTTCTCTTTTTTTTGCATAGCCTTTCACCTTGTTTATGGTTTTTGGGGGTACCCTTGGCAGCAAGATGACAGACAATCATGTCAGCTCCCTCTGGGTGAGCCTTGGGTTATGTCAAAAAATAAAAAAAATTTCCCATGAGTATTCAAAAAATGCCTGTTTATATGGTAGTTCATGTTTTTTTGTTCATTATTCAAATCAATATTGTTTTTAACACTAGTAAGTGCTATATAATACACAACGTCCCTTTGAATTTGGAGCTATATTATGTATCTTAAAATGTGAGAATTCTGTAGAGCTTCACAAAATGTCCTGACTAAACGCATAATAATTTGGTGAAATGTGCCAGAACTGAACTCATTTGAAAAGTGGCACCAATGTCACATTTTGTCACCGAACATAAAAAACTGAAAGAGCAATAACTTGAATCGGGAGGTTTGTATCCTAAAATGTGAGATTTCTGTGAAGAGCTTCACAAAATATCTTGAGCTACTGCCCCAAATTTATAGTTTAATAACATGAGAATTGTGCAAAAAAACGAACCCCACCCAAAAGTCGAACTAATGTTACATTTTGTCACTGAACATCAAAAACTAAAACAGTGGTAAATTGAGATGGGAGGCCTGTATCTTAAAATATGAGAATTATGTGAAGAGCTTCACCAAATATATTTACTTACTGCCCCAAATTTCTAGTTTATAAGCATGAGAAATGCGCAAAATAACTGAACCCCTCCCAAAAGTCGTACTAATGTTAGATTTCGTCACTGAGCATCAAAAACTGAAAGAAGGGTAACCTGAATTGGGAGGCTTGTACCGCCTGCAGTCGCTTGAGGGTCTGTGCTTGAAGTAGTACTGGCAGTTGTCCGACCAAAGGCAGCAGTAGTAGAAGCTGAGGACGTCGTAGACCCAGTGCGATTGTCCGGGGACCCGAGGAGGTTTTAGGTAGGGTGGCGAGCCCCAGTCGTGGGCCCGATCCGGGGTGCTCCCCCCTATGGAGTCGGCCGTCAGAACCTGAGCTCCGCTGCTGTCGTAGCAACACTGCTGACCTGCCCCGTACGTGGGACTGCAATCGAAATGTACTGTATAGTCGGATGAAATTCTTCCAAAAAAGGTTTTTCTGTTTCATATGCGAGTTTAGAAAGGCAAGAAATCTGTGACAATTCGTTATATTTGAATCACTGTAGGACTAATCAGAGGCCCCTCTACTTACGAACCACTCTGGTTGTCTAAAAATTCAACATACGAGATGTCTTTGGCGCCAAAATCTTGCCTGATATTCAAGATAAAAATCCAAGTTATGACAAATTCCAGACGCTACCACTAGATGGCTGAGTGCTCAAGACTGCTTACTGCTAGTATCAACTCGTCCCAACTATCATGCGCATTTACCGGCATACAGACCTCAACCTGCTGTGTTTTTTTATTATTAAATTGCTTACTTGTGATCAACAGTCTCAGTCGTCTCACTCCTCCATCATTATGTATACACATCTGAAAGCAACCACCGACTTCCTCATTGTAAGTGCTGTAATAAACTCGCATTTTCTTTCTTTAATAGCATCGTATTAATCAAACTACTGTTTTTTATGTTGAATTACTATTTGAATGTGTTTTTAGTGAACGCAAAGATGTATTTTGTAGTTATTTGGGGTTAACTTGGATGATTTGGAGAGGCCGGGAACAAATTAATTTGTTTTCAGTTCCTACTTATGGGTAATATTTGTTCAAGAAATGAGAAATTCTAGATCCGAGCTCAATCCGGGAACTAATTAATTCAGTTAGTTAAGTGGCCACAATGCACAATACAGTAGACCTTTGTTTTTCGCGGCGGTTACGTTCCATAATAAGCAGAATCCGTGAATTAGAAACCTTTATTCTTTTACAATTATTATACAACTAAACACTCTATCACAGTGTTTCTCAGAACATTTTGAGGATAAATAATCAGGTTGTCTAAATTGACAGTATTTTTTTTTTTGTCACCGTGGCTCGAGGTAGGTTATTCATTTTGTTTGATATTGTTTTAATTTTAGATTTTACTATATTTTAACCTATTTTTAGAATTTTACTACATTTATCTTGTTTTTCTAGAAGCAAAAATCATCTGCCTTTGGATCATGTTATCTTTTTATTACGTTCTAACTTTGTTTTTGTTTTTTTTAAATTAGAAATTAAATAAATTTAGCATAATTAAATAAATAATTTAAGATAAAATTATAAGATTTAACTTGATTTGATTTGGGTTTTTTTTGCAATGCAAATTTACAGATTTACCAAACAAAATAAGTTGTTAAATATGCTGTGCTACCTTAAAAGGACATCATAAATATAACAAAGAAAAAAAAAGTACCAGTAGTCTCCTTCCACTCACTGACATGGGCGAATACATTTACAGTTATCATCTGTGGTCTCCGTGGCTCAGGTGGTTATACAGGTTATCCATTTTGGTAAATTATTTTGCTTCAGTTTTTAAGATTTTAACCTATTTCGAACCAGTTTTAAGAGTTTGACTACATTTTTACACAGAACACAAAGCACGTTGCAAATAAGTGAGTTAACATCAACATAAAAAGTCAACTGCGTTATGAACAGTTACTCATTTACAAATATATTTTCTTGTAGATACGGAGAAAAACAGAGGAATATTTGTAGAGTCTGAAGAACAGAATGTTAAGAATTTACTTACCTGGCTTGGATGGCCCTCACGCAGTGAATGCTGCCGGGGTGATATGTACATACACTGCCTTTTTCCATATCGCAACCGTAATCCGTCTGAATAAAGAACAACATTCAAATAAGGAATATTTAATACCATATTTTTTCAGATACCTCAATCTTAAAGGGACATGGTGCATTATTTAGCACCTTCTAGTGTTGAAAAAACTCATTCATTTTAAAAAAACAAAACAATATTTATTCAAAAAATAAGGAAAAAATACAGGAACTATCATATAAATGTGCATTTTTTAAATACTGGTAGGTCAAGAAATGTGTTTTTATTTTACATAACAAGATCACAAACGACCGCTGATTCTGGATTACTTTCCATTCTCATCCTCCCCGACGTAAATGCTGCCTTTGACACCATTTGCCATTCCACCCTTCTGAGCAGACTCTTCACATGGTCTATCCCAGACCCCCGTCCAATGATTTCACTCGTACCTCTCTGGCTGGACTCAATTCATTCAACTCAAGTCCTTCTCCTCTGACCCCTCTCCAGTCTCCTCAGGTGTGCCCCAGGGCTCTGTCCGGGGGGCCCTTCTCTTTGTAACTTATCTTCTGCCCCTAGGCCATATCTTCAGGAAATTAAATGTTTCCTTCCACTGCTTCGTGGACGGAACCCAGCTTTACCTTTCCTGCAAACCCAACTTGATACTCCCACCTACTGACCTTTACTCTTGCCTTTCTGAAATAAAATCATGGTTCACCATCAACTTCCTAAAACTGAACAGCAATAAAACGGAACTACTTCTCATTTGCACCAAACCCACTCTCTCTAAAGTTGACTCCTTATCTCTTTCTGTTGACAATTCCTCAGTTTTTCCCTCCCTTCGGTCAAGAGTCTGGGTGTCATCCTCAATAGCACACTCTCCTTTAACTCTCATAGAAATAACATCACCCGGTCAGCCTACTTCCAACTGCGCTCAATCAACCGTCTCTGCCCCTGCCTCACCCCACACACAACAGCCATCCTCGTCCATAGCCTTTTCAACTCACGCCTCGATTACTGCAATTCCCTCCTCTACGGTTTACCTGAAATGTCCCTCCATAAACTTCAGCTGGTCCATAACTCTGCTGCACGCATCATCACTGAGACCCCCTCTCGCCATCACATCACGCCTGTCCTTCAGCAACTCCACTGGCTCCCAATCTACCATGGAATCAACTACAAAATCATGCTCTACACCTCCATGACCATTTATAACCTTGCCCCTCCCAACCTCTCCAACCCTCTTCACACTGCCATGCCATCCCACACCCTCAGATTATCTTCCTCCCCACATCTAACTATACCCCCTGCCTGCCTCAGCTTCATGGGGAGCAGAGCTTTCAGCCGTTCTGCCCCCCAGCCAGGGTTGGGTAGGGTTACTTTAACTGGATTACTTTCAATTACTTTTGGATTACTCCAATACCAAATATGCTAATAAAAGACAAAAGAAACTAAATATGAATAAAATGACTACATTTTGTGCAGGCTTGGGGAGTAACGGAATACATGGAAGGGCAAAAATGACGTTGGCAAGCTGTTTGGATTTATTTTCATTTTGTTTCCGTCGCATTTGATGTTAGTTTTGCCGGAGATCAAAGAGATCAAAGCCAGGAGAGAAAGCTTACCACGTGTTGTGAGTCATCATTTTATTCATATTTAGTTTTTTGTCTTTTATTAGTATATTTGGTATTGAAGTAATCCAAAAGTAATTGAAAGTAATCAAGTTAAAGTAACCCTACCCAACCCTGCCCCCAGCTCTGAAACTCATTGCTGCCTGACCTCCGAAATTCTCTGACCCTGTCCACCTTCAAATCCGGACTCAGAACTCACCTCTTCGGACTAGCCTATTCTTGACCATCTGCCTCACACACCGCCCCTGTTTTGCTCTTCGTTTATTGTTGTTTCCTACTCATATGTACAGCGACCTTGGGTGTCCTGAAAGGCGCTTCAAAATACAATGTATTACTGTATTATTATTATTATTATAACATGATTGTTTGCCATATTGCTTCTAAAGGTACATCAAAAAAACAAAAAAACTAAAGGCTGGAAAAAAACTCAGAAGAAAATTTGTGCATTTTGGTCACCTTGAGTATCCTTAGTTTGTATTCTTACTTGTGTTTTGTAGCATTCATTTTCAGTTGCACTACTCAATACAGTGATGTGGTCAAATATTACACAGTGTCCCTTTAAGACCTTACCAATATCAATACCACATCTTAGTACCATAACTGCATTAAATTAACTTCCTTCTGCAAAACAACGTATAAAATTTGTAAACAATCACCTCTAAATCAGTGCATAACATTTTCCTGCATATTGCTTTTACTAAAAGACAATTAACTATTTGTGTAATTTTATGTTTCGAAATGTTAAATGGCAACTAGAAGGAAGGCGATTAACGATGTTGGAAAAAGGCTAGTAACGGCACCAACAACCCTCCCATCCCTTATTCAAATACTAAAAAAGAAAATGTTGACTAAATAACAAACGGGGTTCTTTGCTAGATGGGTTCACTATAAGAAGATATTTGATTATAATGATTACAGTATTACGTTTATGTAATTTGTGCAATTTTATTTTGGTTTGATTCTCGGCTTTCAGTGTCTCAAGGTACAAATTGTAGCTCTTTCTTTATGGTTTAAAATATGAAAACAAATGTCAATGGAATGTCTTTATTGGGCTAATGTTGGTGTATTTTTTTGCTGTGGATTGTGTTCTAACATTGAAAAATGTAGTCATAATTGAGTTTTCCAGTTACAGTATAATATTTGGATTATTTTGATAATCATGTCTATATTTGAATAAAGTTAGACATTTAATTCATGCATCCTTATATTTGAATGAAGTTATTTACATATTTACTTTTTGTCTTATTAACTTGCTCATTTATTTATTTTTGTTGTTATACAGTATCTACATTGTTCTAAGTGTTGTTCTGATTTATTGCTGAGAGGGAGGCCTTGAATCTTATCAACCAGTCTGGACTAGTTTAAAACCGGGATTTGGCGAAATTTCCACTGACTTATGTTTTATATTAGTCATAGCCCGCTGTGTTCTGCCCCTTGGTGTACAAACGATTGTCAGCCATTTTGAAAACGAACTCGTGAAACTATAACAGCCTTGTATTGTACTCACAACCCCAGAATAAATGTGTTTGTTATAATTTTAGAGTATTCGCTTTTTATAGTAATAAAAACCTTTATGTAACTGCTCAACTCCAGCACTCAAGGAATGATGGTTACCCAACATGTCGCACAACCCGGATGTTAAACGGACTTTCAGAGGAAGAATTTAATTTTTGTCCTTAGGTTGCCTTTGTAGGGTACTGTATTGGGTCTGTTTTGGTCGACGGGTTAGACTAGGTTGCTAACGGCTATTAGCACATGTAGTTAAATGCCTAACCAAGCATTTCTTACTTAAGTGGCTGCGCATTAGATGAGTACAAGGCCAATCTTGACAAATGATACAGTTTGGCAATATAATTTGTTAATGTATTTTATCTCCTGATTTCACTGTCAAAAAATGCCCAGAGTCAAAATAGTTGCTTATACAGTCCTCTGAATTAACAGCCCCAGTATGTAATATTTGACCGCTAGATGGCACTATTTTCTCTGGTGCGAGCGAGGACAAGTGGCCCAGAGCAAAGCGTCGGCTGGATGCCGGTCAAACATGGCGGCGCCCTAAGAGTGGATTCCGCTGTGTAAAAGAAATACAGATTTCTCAACCTATTTTTTGGGGGGTCAATAGTTCATGATTTTTTGCTTAGTATTCAAATCAATGTTTATTTTTACTGTATGAAAGTTTTTTTGTAGCACTAGGGGCACTTCATATTACACACTGTCCCTTTAACAAATCAATGTAACCATGGAACTGAAAACATACCATTGTGCTTTATCCATTCAGACCACAAAAATTTAAATAAACACTCACTTTTCTCAAATAGTGGGGCACATCAAGGGGAGGACGCGTCTGGGAACCTTTTTTTTTTAAACTGTCCAAAAATAAATTGCAAATGCACCTCCAGTACACTAGGGGGCATTGGCGCTCTCATTGGCAGTTTTTTTTTTGCATTTAGTTATCGCTCTTTGCACAATACACATAGCATGAGTAGACACCACAGGGCAGCACGTCGGAGCAGTGGTTAGCGCATGTGCGGCACAGTTCTGAGGTCATGAAATCGAACCATATGTGTGGAGTTTGCATGTTCTCCTTGTGCTTGCATGGGTTTCCTCTGGGCACTCTGGTTTCCTCCCACATTCCAAAAACATGCATGTCAGGTTAATTGGCTGGCTCAAATTGTACCTAGGTGTGAATGAGCGAGTGAGTTGTCTATCCCTGTGTGCCCTGCGACTGGCTGGCAACCAGTTCAGGGTGTCCCCTGCCCACTGCCCGAAGATAGCTGGGATGGGCTCCAGCACCCCCGCTACTCTACTGAGGATAAGCGGTGCAGATAATGGATGGATGGATGGTCACCAAGGGTAGCAAACCCTCGAGTGACCCCAAATATAACGGGGATGAGGAGACAAGAGGAAAGAGAGGGATAAAGATGAAAACAATAGTTTCCCAAAAGCTGAGACGAGGAAGTTTGACAAAGCGTATGTAACGCTTGGCTCCACTTGATCACAAGCGGTTTTCTTCTTCCAAGGGACGGCAAGCCAGAAAATAATTGAGAAGCACTGCTTTAAAATGAGAGATGCAGCCAGAGCGCATAAAATGTACTTTTCACATTCTTTTTTCACTTACATGGAATCTTCCGGTGTCGGCTCGAGCCTGCGCCAGTGTACAGGGGCAGTCGATGATCTCGCTCAGAAAGTTGGGCAAGTCGTTTTCCAGTCGGTCCCAGGCTAAACATTTTTCCAGTGCCCAAGCCTTAGAGTCATTACGGAACTTCGGCTCCAGGTGCCAGGCCAGGGCATGGTCCTCTGTCCACGTCGCCTCCACATCCCTGCAACAATACCAAGTAACTATCATGAGGTAATAAAATAATGGTTGGATGAAAATGAAAGGTACCTTAGGCCATCTGGCTTTGCACTGGAGCTAACCCGGAGTGCTCCAAGTTCCCAGTTTGAAAATTTTGGGGAAGGTTGAGGCACAAAAGTGAAGCTTCCGTTGTTTGTACTGTTCTTCGATAGAGAGTAAAGGTACCTCCACTCGGCACGCCACTGCTCCGAGTAGGGATTTCCTGGAAGCAAGGTAACATCTCACTTAACGGTATACTCGTCACAGTGCAAATACTAACCGATCAATTGACAACCAATTGATGAGCAAATTGATCCACACTTATTTCCGTAGTCGATTAATGAACATGATGTACTTTAAATGAGAACATTTCTGAGAATTTCTCTATTCTTGGGTTGGTATCAAACAACTAATTTATTCTTGAACATTCATTGATTATCAAATTAATCTTCAACTATTTTTTAATCATTTACATACTCTATCGAATATAAATTCTCTAAATCCACTAGATCAAAAAAGCCCACATTAAACCACACCCCCACATTGCATATTACCCTATTTTTATTACAGTGTGTATTTTATGTAGCACTATTTTAATATACTCTATATCAACACGTTACATTGGGTATTCATTTATTATATTCCTTTTACTTTATTATTGTTTTATTTTCAACACAGGGATACTGCTGGAAGTGGGAATTTCCCTATGGGAATGAATAAAGTATCTATCTATCTATCTATCTAGATCAGGAATCACTAAACTTTTTGAAGCTGAGAGACACTTTTTTGTTTTTAATTAGCGCAAAGTGCTCTCTGATCCATATGCATTTTAAAAATAACAACTTATTATATTATTACTATGTTGCTACTATGTAATTAGTACTTCATTACCAGGTTTGTTATTCTTACCGTAGGCTTACATTTGGCTTAGAGGAAACCGAAAACCTCTGCCATATATCGGGACACTGATTTGAAAAATTATTTTAGAAGAATTGATAATGAATTTAAAGACACTGATCATACCAATAAATGCCAAAAAGAAATCAAATTTCCTTGAAAAATACAGTGACCCATGAATTGTGAGTTATCTTTAGAACAGGTCTTTTGGTGACCCCCTGCTCTAGTTTTTTTTTTTGAATATCCACGAATGTTTATTGTTTCATGAGATAAACCAATTATCTTTACATTAACTGAAACCAAACAATTTGCTGACGTTTACACCAAAATGTACTGGTCACAGATGATTCATTTTAGATTTGTTTATATTAGTCCACCCAAAGATGTTATTAATTGACTGTTTTTATTTTATGGTCTCTTTATAAGAAATTATTTTTAATGAATATAATTTTGGCCTGACTTCAGCTATTTGCTTTTACTTTGAAAAAAAATGATCAATATCACTCCCCTCATTTTGCATCATTTTTAAAGCAAAAGCATTAACAATAAAGGGAATTCCAATATAGCTGTAGCAGAATATATTTTATCAGGGTCTTACCTCTGATTTGGGGTAGACAAATGTATAATTAATGTAGTGTAAAGTGATACGAAAATGAGCCAGGAGAACCATCGATTTTGAATGGATGCCTGTTTACGGTTTGTCTAATAAAATCGTAATATCAGAAAATGTATTGAAGTAGTGGATGTAAAAATCCATCTGAGAACCTCACCCGTCTCCCTGTATCCCCACAACTCAATGTTGACCCCCTCGGCTCGGACCAGGGACGTGTTCCAAGTCATCTGCAGAGGACCATCGACTTGCGGTGTGCCGTAGTATTGCCATTTGGTGGAGTTTACTAACACAGCCTTAAACTTCGAGTCCAACTTTCCAGTATGCACTGCGCAAAACATTGAAAAGTGTCAGTAATATTTATTTATTTCAAAAAAACGTTTTCTCTGATGTTGTGGATGTACCTGCCAGCCAGGAGCCGGCTCTGTTGAAGGTGATGCCGTAATTGGAGGAGATTTCCACGGAAATCCAGCCAGTTCGATACAACAGGGGCGAGATGCAGTGGGCCCGATTTCTTTCATCCACGTAACCTGTCGTTGTGATGTCATTGTTGAACCTGAAGGAGGAGCAAAGGTCTTGTGACTGTTTTTCTTATTATAGAGCAAATCCCAAAACAATAAAAAAACAATGGAGCAAATACAGTGTCCTCTCTGTGTACGGGTCAAGTCAAGTCAAATTTATTTGTATAGCCCTTAATCACAAAAATGTCTCAAAGGACTGCACATGATTACAATGACACAATTACCTGATCTTAAACCAACATGCGGGCAAGGAACAACTCAAAACCTCAGCGAGAGGAAAAAGAGAAAGCTTTCAGGATGACCAGAGTGAATTACATTTAGCATTACAGTACACAAACATAGTAAACACTAGGTAACAGGTTGAAAATTTGTCTGGAAAGTGCATGACAGCAGCGACGCCCCCAGCCTGTAAACTAGTCCAGAAAGTCTATGACAGCTTCTCGAGATACGAGAAATTTGAGATACGAGATGTCTTTTGAGCAAATATCTATACCGACATACAAGAGAAAATCCAAATAACGAGAATTTCCAGGTGCTACCACTGGAGACCATTTGAGACTGCTCACCACCAGCATCAGCTCGTCCCTGTTAGCGCATGCATTTCCTGTTACAAGACTCCGCTCTCTAGTGAACTCTTATTTTTTTTAATCACATCACATCTCCTTTTGGTGGATTTTTTTGTGTCCTGGAAAGGAAATGGTAAGTTTTTGTCTGAAGAAAAATAGAATAATGTCAATTGAAATGTTTCAAGAGCTAAAAGACAAACATGAGTGTGGTGTTGGTGTGAGTGATCTAGCGAAGCGGTACAATTGGTCATAGTCTACGATTTTTACAATATTTACCTCAGAAAAATGCCTTCAAAGCTATAAAACCGCCAAAGGGCGTGACTATTCTCTCCAATTTGAGAACCAAACATTCATAACAAGATGGAGAAGCTTCTGTAGTTGCAGGTATGGGACAAGGAGCTAGCTCGCAGAAAATACCTTCATGGAAAGCATCATAGCCGAGAAGGCTATCTATCTACTTGTACGTTGTAGGTCCTTAGATTCTACAAAGACTGTCAAAGGAGGAGGAGATTCCATCTGGTACACTAGGAGTGAATTGCACGGCCAACCATCGCTGGTTTGAGAAATTCAATAAAACGAGTGGAATGCACTTTCTCTCAGATAGCAGCGAGTGCAGATAACAAAGCTTTGGAAGAGTTTACGCAGTGCTTCGCATCACTTGTTCCAAGGAAGGACATATCCCGCAGAAAGAGTTTAACAGCAACGAGGTGAACCTTCTGGGGGGGGAAATGCCATGCAAGAAAAGTAAAAACTGAAAAAGTAAAAAGGCAGAAAAAGAAAAAAAAGTGTGTTTGTTAAACTTTAATGTTACAGTAACTTAATTTTAAGTGTTCAGTAAGTTCTTATGTACGTTTCATCAACAGTCGCTTGTGCTACTTCACTCCTACCGCACCACGCACACACCTCCATTACATTAGCAACTAACGACTTCCTCCATGGTAAGGGCTAATAAAAAACTTGCATCTTATTTCGTTAATATCAATGTAATTTTAGCGATCAAGAAAATGCGTTTCATAGTTATTTAGGGTTAGCATTTGGGAGGCGGGAACGGATTAATAGGTTTTCAGTTATTTGTCAAGAGGAAAATCTGCTCGAAAAACGATAAATTCTAAATGCGAACTTAATTCAGTCGAATCAATCTCGTATGTAGGGGGGGTCACTGTATAAAGAATGAAAGTATTACTTGCACACAATGAGAGAACTTTTGTTGAAAGTCGCTTCAAGCAGGAGAAAATCCGTCCCGCCCAAAATAGATCCCGAGTGAGGGGAAAACTCCACGCAAAATTCTTTGTAGTCCAGGCAGCAGCTCTCCAGCGATGTGCAGGTCGGATGGCACGAGCATGATTCTAGCGATTGCCCGCATTTCCCCTCACATGACTCACCTGAAGCAAATGAAAGGATTTCAAATACACACATTCACTGCAAAAACACAAAATTCTTGCCCCATTAGCGTAACATTTTAGAAATACATATTTACACATCTAGATAAAAACATGTTTTCAATGTGGGTAATATACACAGCCATTAGCAGAACAATTTGTGCATTTTACGAATTATCGGTTTGTTTTTGTCACGGTTGCCCATGGCGCCCAATTGGCCCCGCCCTTTTGGCGCCAGCTGCGGCTCGTTGACTGATTGCCTTCCCCCCTATTTAAGTTCAGTGCTCTTGCTCACCCTTTGTCAGTCCGTCAACGAACCTCTGCACACGCAAGACGTGTGTTTTGACTCTGTCTGGCATCCTGTTTGTGTATCCTGTCCGGTATTGATCCCATCTATTTCGTCCTGTTTTGATATCGGTCACCGGTCTCCCGTGTCTGGTATCGTTCTCGTCTATCTCGTTCAGTCGGATCTCTGTCTCCAGTCTCTTATATCTGTTATCAATCCTGTCAGTCCCATTCTGTCCTGTATTGACACCATCTGTCCAGTATCGGCTAGTGTAACTGGTATCGATCTCGTTGGTCTCTTGCTTCCTCTTGTTCCATGTCAGACTTCTGTCTTTCTTCTTCCGCCCAGCGATCGCCGAATCACTGGCATTTGTGTTAATGTGCATGACTGCCCCATTCCCGTAAAATAAAGCTTGTGTGAGAAACGTTACGCATCTTGGTCCTCCTCCTGTTCCGGTTCATGACGGTTTTACTATTTTTTTTAACTTATTTTTGCAATAGATTTGAAAATTGTAATGTTTCAATGTTTTTCTTTATGCAAACTATATACTACATATAAACAGATATATAAGAATAATAATTTATATTGTTGTAAAAAAAAAAGAGAATATATCCAATGTTGGACTTTTTTCCAATTTCAAGTACTATTCTTGTTTTATTATTAAGTTTAAAAACAAATTAAAAAGTAAAATGACTTTAAATCCCTTGTGCTTCCCATCAACATTTTATTGTAATATGGCTGTATTAAAAAATATATATATATTAAATATAAAAATCTGAAATGTAATGTTGATGATTCAATATCATTAAATAAACCGTTATTATACAATATGTAACTATTTTAATGTATTTTTTCCAATACATTTATAACAAAACATGATTTTAATGTAAAAAAAAAGCCTGAATTTGAATTTGATCACTACTATGAAGAGAGAATCAAGTGACAGAGAGAGAAAAAGACAAACATACAGAAGAAAAGTGAGAAAAATAAAGAGAGAGAGAGAGAGAGAGAGAGGAGCTGTTGAGGTTCTGGCCAGATGAGCAGAACTTATGCTGATCGGATCTCCTCATGAGCTGAAATAGTCTCTTGTCTCTCATTGTGTGTTCTATTCAGCGATGTAAGATGAAAGACTTTACAACTTGACTACTTTTTATGCAAATAATCTGCTAGACTGCACTGTTTTCTTAAATTTTGCATCTTACCCAAGATTCATGTCCATTTTTGTCATCCTTTGTCTCACTTCATTCTCTCTCTCAGTGTGTAATAGTAAATTGAGCGTGTGTATGTAGTAGTGCGATATCTGTTGAAGGGAAGGGGGAGTGTAAGAAGTAGCGGTACCTAAAAAAGAAAAAACAGAGAGAGAGGGGGGAGAGATAAAAGGTAAGATTGGAGAAAGAGAGAAAGAAGAAGAGAGTGAGAAAGAGAACCAAAAAAGAAAAACAGAGTGGACCTATTTAAAACTGCAGCTCGTTTTTCTCTAACACCTTCCACAGCGTTATCGGATTCGGATTCAATCCTTTGGAGGGCCTGATCTGGCCCGCGGACCGCATACTTTACACACCTGCTTTAAGTTCATTTATTTTAGTGTACATTTCAATATTTAATTAATGTGTTAATGTGATATTAACAAAAGAAACTTAAATATTTAACCAGTTATTTAGAATGTAAGGTTTTTTTCTTAAATTCAAGTCCTTCTTAAAATTGTTTTTCCTTCTTTTGTATTGTTTTTGTTTAAAGTCTATTCTAAGAAAACGCACTCACCAAATGTCCTGCTAAAACACCAGAGGAGAAAAATGAAGGCAAGCGCAGGTCTGCATGTTTCCATCCTCTTCGCTTTTTGTGTTCCGGAAAAGTAGTCCTGGCAGCAAACCCAGCCTAGCCCAACCCAGAGCATATTTAATCATCAACTTCAACTCATAATGATAACACTCCAAATGAAGCCTTGTTTGATTGTTGTGTCCGTGGTGGACTTTGGGCCCACCCCTTTTTTTTTCATCCCTAACAACAAGCGAGAAGAGTCAAGAGATCGGCAAGTGCATTATTTACTGCTAGATGAGTACCTTTGACACAATATAAAATGTTTATTTCGAGTTTTAATAGGGCGGCGACGCATGCATCATTTAGATGCCATCATGATAAGGATATAAAATGACAATATATCCATTCGTGTAAAATGACCTCATTATTCTCATTGTTGTATTACATGTTGGATACTCAAGTATTTTTTTAGGTGAGCCTACTTGAGGAAACAAGTATGAAAACCCTTTAATGGGTACCTGTAGAGAAAATATGGCCCTGGGATCACTTATGGCTTTTTAATCTGACCCGCCAAATTGAAATATGCATATATACATATATATATATATATATATATATATATATATATATATATATATATATATGACAGTGAAGAAAATAAGTATTTGAACACCCTGCTATTTCGCTATTTTTTTCCTCTTAGAAATCATGGAGGGGTCTGAAATTTTCGTTGTAGGTGCAAGTCCACTGCAAGAGATAAACTAAAAAGAAAATTCCAGAAATCACAATGCAGGATTTTTTTAACAATTTCTTTGTGTGAGACCACTGCAAATAAGTATTTGTATCATCTAGAATTCCGACTCTAGAAGACCTATTAGTCCACTCATTAGAAGTTCACCTGCACTCCATGCATCATCCTGAATCAGATGCACCTGTTTGAGGTCGTGAATAGAGACAATTGTCCACCCCATACAATCAGTAAGACTTTAACTTGTAACTTGGCGATGACCAAAGATCTGTCCAAAGACACCAGAGACGAAACTGTACACCTCCACAAGGCTGGAAAGGGCTACGCCGCAATTGGCAAGCAGCTTGGTGAAAAAAGGTTCACTGTTGGAGCAATCATTAGAAAATGGAAGAAGCTAAACAAGACGGTCAATCTCAATCGAAGTAGAGCCCCATGCAAGCTATCACCTCGTGGGGTCTCAATGATTCTAAGAAAGGTGAGGAATCGGCCCCGAACTACACGCCTGAAAAGTGCTGGGACCACCGTTTCTGAGGTTACTGTGAGTAACACACTAAGACGTCAAATCATGCATGGCACGAAAGGTTCCCCTGCTTAAACCAGCACATGTCAAGGCCTGTCTTATGTTTGTATATGACCATTTGGATGATACAGAGGAGTCATGGGAGAAAGTTATGTGGTCAGATGAGACCGAATAAACTTTTTGGTCAGAATTCCATTAAGCGTGTTTGGAGGAAGAAGAGTGAAGAGTACAATCCGAAGAACACCATCCCTACCCTGAAGCATGGGGGTGGTAGCATCATGGCTAGGGCGTGTTTTTCTGCCCATGGGACAGGACTAGTACACTGCATCAAAAAGAGGATGACTGGGGCCGTGTATTGTGAAATTTTGGGGAACAACCTCCTCCCCTTAGTCAGAGCTTTGAAGTTGGTCATGGCTGGGTCGTCCAACACGACAACAACCCGAAGCACACAGCAAGGAGTGGCTCCGTAAGAAGCATTTGAAAGTTCTAGCATGGGCCAGACAGTCTCTACACTTAAACCCAATTGAAAATCTTTGGAGGAGCTCAAACTCTGTGTTTCTCAGTGACAGCCCAGAAACCTGACTGATCTAAAAAATATCTGTGTTGAAGAGTTGGTCAAGATCCCTCCTGCAGTGTGTGCAAACCTGGTGAAAGACTACAGGAAACGTTTGACCTGTGTAATAGCAAACAAAGGCTACTGTAACAAATATTAACATTCATTTTCTCAGGTATTTAAATACTTATTTGCAGATATATCATATAAATAAATCGTTAAAAAAGCATGCATTTTCATTTCTGAATCTTTCTAAGATAAATAAAATTACTAAATGTTGTGCAGGCTTGAGGAGTAATGGAATACATGGAACGGCAAAAATGATGTTGGCAAGCTGTTTGGATTTATTTTCATTTTGTTTCTGTCGCATTTTATGTTAGTTTTGCCAGAGATCAAAGCCAGGACAGAAAGCTTACCACGTGTTGTGAGTCATAATTTTATTCATATTGAGTTTCTTTTGTCTTTTATTAGCATATTTGGTATTGGAGTAAACCAAAAGTAATTGAAAGTAATCCAGTTAAAGTAACCCTACCCAACCCTGTGTGTATATATATATATATATATATATATATATATATATATATATATACAGTATATATATATATTTTTTTATTATTATTATTATTTTTTATTTTTTTTCCCTGGTGGCGCCCATCCCTCTCCATAGGGTTACATTTTCGTTTTTCCTCATGCACTATACACTATTGCCAAGGTTTTGAAATTTTGTCCCCTCCGCCAAATTTTTGTACCCAATTTCAGCCCGCGGCCCGTCCATCAAAAGTTTTCCGTAGAGCAATCAGACTTCCACCATGTAGCATTGCTCAAAATTTTATAATTAATGAAAAAATTAATAAAAAACTAAAATCACCTTTTGGCATGATTATTTTAATGTCATAAACATGGTTACAATTATTTCAAATAATGTGGCATGAACGATGTTAAATGACGTCACACAGTAGAAAAGCTTGTTGTTTTCCTTAAGGAGGCTGCTGAACCGACATGCCGACAGGAGGCGACGTCCTCCCATATCATCTGGATTTTGTGCTCGTGGACTCCTAAACGGGATTTGGAGGATATTCGATAAACTTAAATCTACTGCTTTAACGCGGGACTTATTGTTTTTGTTTATACCACAGTCAAATGTCCGTTTTTGGCCCGGTAGACCACCGACTCGTGTCCGCTCCTGAAGTCCACGAAGCCCTCTCTGCCGGGTTGGATGTCAAATCGCACACTAGAAATAATAATAAGAATGAATAGACTTTTTATTTTATCTTTTAATTATTTACCCATTTAGTTGGGCTGTTTTGCTGTCATTGATGGCAATTGACGTCAAAGGTCCAAAATTGATGTGGAGATGGCAGTAAACCTTTCATTCGTTTACCCCACCCACCCCTTCTCTCTCTCTCTCTCTCTCTCTCTCTCTCTCTCTCTCTCTCTCTCTCTCTCTCTCTCTCTCTCTCTCTCTCTCTCTCTCTCTCTCTCTCCCTCTCCCTCTCTCGCTGTCTCTCTCTCTCTCTCTCTCGCCGTCTCTATCGTCGTCTCTCTCTGTCTCTCTCTCTCTCACTCTCCCTCTCATTCTCTCGCCGTCTCTCTCTTGCCGTCTCTCGCTCTCTCTCGCCGTCTCTCTCTCTCTCGCCGTCTCTCTTTTTCTCTCTCTCCCTCTCTCTCTCGCCATCTCTCTCTTTCTCTCTCTCTCTCTCTCTCTCTCGCCATCCCTCTCTCTCTCTCTCTCTCTTGCCGTCTCTCTCTTGCCGTCTCTCTCTCTCGCTCTCTCTCGTCGTCTCCCTCTTTGTCTCGCCGTCTCTCTCTTTTTCTCTCTCTCTTGCTGTC
Source organism: Urocampus carinirostris (assembly GCF_059441175.1). NCBI lineage: Eukaryota > Metazoa > Chordata > Actinopteri > Syngnathiformes > Syngnathidae > Urocampus > Urocampus carinirostris. The sequence goes on along the minus strand of NC_142364.1, from coordinate 26,975,426 downwards.
TCTCTCTTTCTCCCTCTCTCTATCTCTGTCTCTTTCTCTCTTTCTAACTCTCTCTGTCTCTCTCCTTCTCTCTCTCTTTCACCGTCTCTCTCTTTTCTCTCTCTCTCTCTCTCTCTCTCGGCCTCTCTCTCTCTCTCTCTCTCTCGCTGTCTCTATCTCTCTCTCTCTCTCTCTCACCGTCTCTCTCTTTCTCTTTCTCACTCGCCGCCTCACTCACCGTAATGGCTCTTGTGCATTAATTAGGAAAAACATGTTTGGTAAACTGTTACTAAAGTGCTAAATAATGTTTCTTTTTAAACGCGTCGCAGCTGTAGCTGGAGCAAATGTTTTATTGACATAAAATAGTTGTAGAGGTTTGGAGTGCTCCAGAAGTAGTACTACCGAAGTCCTAGGTGTGAAATGCACGGCCTGGCACTGCTATTCAGTGAGCATTCACGGGTTCAACCGGCAATAATTGTCGATCCTTTTCTCCGATAGCTCTTTCTTACCTTCCCTGGACCACCTCAATAAAGTCATCCTTGTTGACAATGGTGCTCAGCTTGGTGAGGGCCTCGAACAGATAGTCGCACTGCAGAACAAGATCTCCCTGTGATTGGAAACATTCGCACTCAGGACCAGGGATGTCAAACATACAATAGATTGCTGAGAGGAGCACAAGAGAAAAAATAGCAACAATGACCTGCAGTTTAAAACATGTTCACTTGTTGCCGTCCAACCACCTACTGTAGCTAACCAAAAAAAGAAGTCACAGATTGCTGTTTAAGAAAATATGATAAGATGTCTTTCTTAACCACATTTACTACTAAACTATGTTTTTTATCTCCAGTGATTAAAAATGGTCGGTTATCACTTGGATTTAAAAATACAAAATTAGAAAATAGAATTCTTTGCAAAACTTTAAAGAAGCTTTTGCTCCTTTCTATTGTCGAATATTTAAGGTTTGGTCAGAAACTCGTTTTATAATGTCAGAAAATTGTCAAACAATGTCAAAACATGTGAGGTGAATACTGTGTTTGAAGTGAATCACATACTGTCGATGTGTTATCTGACTGATGCTGGTGGAATGTGAGGTGGGGGGGTCATTAGCTTGCAGTTGCCCATTAAGGGTTGCCGTGACACAAGGGGTCCGCCCCTCCCAGGAGAACGAAACCGAGAGCAAGTACACCTCTCACCTCGCAGGGGCAGCCTGAATTTGGCCAGCCAGAAGGCAGGAGGCCATGTCCTACCAGGAGGAACTGGACCAAAGCCCTGGCCGGTCCTGACCAAGTCTCAGCTCAACGGGCAGCCAGAGAGCCTTGCCAAGTCAGCAGCCAGGCTTGATCAGGCTAGCGGCCAAACTGGTGGGACAAGGCCAGCGACCTCAAAGAAGCCTCAGGCCACCAGCAGCCAACCTCTGCTTCAACACCTTGCATCCTGTGGTCCTCGTACAAGGCCTACCGGGATTCCTCACCGCTCTACAGCCGAGGACATAAATACTGGGCCGCGTATCTTCATCGACGCAGAACTTCAGAGAACATCTCGTTGTTGCTAGGTATTTTAGTGATGTAAAACGGGAACTCTATCAAAATACAATAACGTAATAATCAAGCCAACGTTGTTGTTCATCCAAATGGTGCCAGTTTAAGTTCTCAACTTATAGTTTTCTTCATTTTATTTTCTTATTAGTGTTTTGTGTTCCATTCAAGCTTCTTTGGTGGATGATTAGTAAAAGAGGAGTCCATAAATCCAAGTGTGTAAAGTATATTGAACTATCAAAAACGGTAAAAAGAATTCACCTAGTGAATAACGAAGATAGTTTTTTTACATCCGTTTTTCTGACATGACCTCAGAAGGTATGTGGTGCTCCAAAGAAAGCGAGACGAGTTTTGAAAAGAATAAACTGGGCTCTTTAATTCAATTGGTCACTAAATTGTTTGTCCGAAGAATTTTTTTACCACCAATATGTGTTACATATATGATATATTAGAAATCTATCATCAAAAATCCCAAATTTAGCTTCACGCTTTTATTAAATGAATAAATTAAAAGAAAATATGTTTAAATCATTAAATCAATCATTTTAATATTTTCTATTTAAATTTGTGTCCGTGTGCTATTTTAATCACTTTGCAGTTTGCATAAGTTTCTCAGAGTTAAATAAACTGTAGTTGGAATGAATTCCATTGTTGTTTTACTTTTTCGCTACAAAAGAAGGATAGTTTTAAATTCAAATCTCACACCCTTGGATCATTGTCGTCATTTGATTGTGAGCCTCAGAAAGATCCCCAGCTCCACAGCTAGCTGGCACTTTATGCCATGAATTTACTAGTCTGGCTCTTGTGAGAGTGCTTTCTCACCCATGTGGCCTCTAAAATGAACTTGACACCCGTGCTCATGACTAGTTTGGGGAGGTTTACAGTAATGCACTACTAGGTTTTCTTGACAGACTATGTTTCAAAGAAAGAACATGAAATAATGGTGGTTCAGCCGTACCTTCTGTTTGATGTCATCACAGGTAACATGGAAAATCAGGAAATTATCACTCAGGTTGCTGACAGACACGCCTGAAGCCAAAAAGCCACAGACACATTTTCAATTTGGACTCCGGGCTTCCTCATATCATCTACGACGATTAAGAATTTGACCTTTCAGCGAGCCATAATAAATCCTCTGCTTGATCTTGGCCTCATCCAGAAGGTAGGCGGCTTCCCGGGTAAAGACGAGCTGCCGAGGACGAGGACGAAAGCCATTACGGTCATACTTGACTACTGGGACACTGTACTGATGGAGGAAAAATATGCAAAATATTTTCAGATGGTCCGTTGAGGTGGAAAAGCGATGATATTTTCATATTAGTGCACAAAATGTGAGTTTACCTTGACAGTCTCATGTTGGATCATTTGCAACACTTTCATATTCATGCCACTTATACCTAGATTTAAGTAAAAGTTTGTAAGTGATTTCATAAAATAAAAAGATACAACAATAATTTTAGATTCAAAGGGACAATGCGTAATATTTGACCACTAGATGGAGCGGTATTTTGAAGGGCAACCGAAAACTAGTGCTACAAAGCACAAGGAAGAAAACAAACTACGGAGACTCAATGTGAGTACCGTATTTTCCGCACTATAAGGCGCACCGGGTTATAGGGCGCACCCCGAAAAAATGGTTTTTGGTCCTATTTTTGACATACATAAGACGCACCGGATTATAAAGCGCTACAATGGGAACGTCGAGAAAACAGTCAGATAGTTCAGTCCAACTTATTACCCCCTTAACATTCCGAAAGCTTGCAAAGACGCAAATACGTGTCGAGAACACGTGCGGATGCAGTGTCCGTACGATGTCACTCAAATGCATCGTTTCAAATATCATTCGGAAGGTTAAAGTCTTGGGATTCAAGAAATGCCAACCATTCCTTAGTTTCTATTTTCTTTTTCGCTCGCAACTTTACTGTGCATATGACAATAAACACTTGGAATTGAGTTTAATTTAAAAATAGACACTCCATTCCATCCATTATCTGCACTGCTTATCACAGAAACATCGAGTTCAGTCTGAAACAAGATACAGGGACAATATAAAACCCGGAGTAGCTCACCGAAGTCGTTGTGTTCATAATAATGTCCAGCCAATGTCCTCTTATATCCGTGAGGGTAGTAAATCCAGGAGAATAAAATATTTTCAAATACAGAATAGAGAAAAATGCTTTCTCTATGCCGTCAGCCACGTGCTATACACATTCATCTTTTTCGGCCAATTGCAGGCTTTGTTTCGCCGTTCAAGCCAATGCCAGCCTGTAAATGATAAAAAGGATCTGCCCCTTGACCTTCGAATAACTTTAGCAATTAGTGATCGATTCAACTGATGATTGACACATCTTTTTCGGCCAATTGCAGGCTTTGTGTTGCCGTTTAAGCCAATGCCAGCCTGTAAATGATAAAAAGGATCCGCCCCTTGACCTCCGAATAACTTTAGCCAATAGTGATCGATTCAAATGATGATTGACACATTGGTTAGCCAATGAAACGCCGGTAAATAAATCCCAGCATACACCGCATACTACTTGGCGTTCGGGGGAAAATCTAGTCGGCGGCTTCAAGTTAGTTGGAAATCTTTGCAATTTTAAAATTGATCCATAAATAAGGCGCACTGTATTATAAGGCGTATGGTCAGCTTTTGAAAAAAATAAAGGCTTTTAGGTGCGCCTTATAGTGCGGAAAATACGGTACCCTTAGCAGCAAGATGGCAGACAATCATGTCAGCTCCCTCTAGGTGAGCCTCACATTATGTAAATGTATTGCAACAAGTGCAACAGAAAATAAGTGCTAAAATGCATGAAGAATACAAACTATGGAGGCTCAATATGACCATTTTACTTTTCTCTTATTTTTTTTGCCCAGCCATTTTGAGGTTTTTGAGTAAGATGGCGTACAAGTATGTCATCTGCCTTCAGGTGAGCCTCATGTTATGTGGAGTATATGCTAATTCCTTGACCTACAGGTATTTAAAAAATGCACTTTTGTATCATAGCTCATGTACAGTATTTTTTCTTGTGTTTGAAATCAATACTGTTTTTTTGATTAAGTTTATTACTCCTAGGGGGTGCTAAACAATACACAATGCCCCTTTAAGTAAAACAATAACGTTATAAATATTTCAAACAAAAATCACAAGGGTTAGATCACTTGAGAAATAAACTGAATATTCCATTAAAATGATAAACATTTAAATGTAAAGACTTTATTCATTAAAGCTGAATATTCAATTCATAAATACAATTGAATAATTGAAAAATAAGTTATAAGTTGAATTGAATTATCAAAAAGTATTAGAAATATATATAAAAAGAGTACAGTATACTGTATAACATATTTATTTTTTTTATTTCAAGGAATTTAACGTGTTAAAATAAAAAAATAATCAATTTAAAAGTATAGAAAACATTAAAATGTAAAAATATTTTTGAAATTGCATTAAAAATCAAATTCACACACATAGGAATGAATAAACAAATAGATGAATTGAATAAATAAATATCAATGTACCTTCAACACCTGTCAAAGAGGAAATACAGTCAGATACTCTGTAATGTACAAGGCATATGGTTTGGTAGCAAATTCAAAATGGACACTGTGTCACCTAGGGTTGGTATTATCATAAGCAAAGTTAGCATCCTCCGTCAAAAATGGGACACGCACACTAGTGGTAAAACTGGGGATCCTCGCTAGTTATTTAGGATCGGCGACGCCCATGTTTTTGACCCCAACCAACGCTTCATGTATAATATTCATCTTGTTTATTGTCTATTGTGCGCAATGAAAATTAAAACTCAAAAAAATTGAATTATAGTAAATGAGATATAATGGACTTGCCAATCCTAGTGTGAACAAAGGGTGAGTGCACACTAAGCGGGTAATTTTCCTTTTTCCCTTTGAACATGGTACTGGTCTGTGCCTTGAGCAAAAGCTGCAAAAAAAGTACAATAAATAAATTGGATTTTGTCTTTAGTGATACTTAATATGTGCCACATACTTGAGCCTTCCTTTCCTCAGTAATTCCTTGCACATATTTGTGCACCATGTGGCGAATGAAGATTTGCTTCAGCAACAGGGAAGCCTGCAATTTGAAGGGAAGATATTAATCTCCAAATTAATACTTTTGGATGGACACAAACACAGATAAACTTTCATTATACTGAATTACTGAGTAGAAGTTACCAAAATTGAATTTCTCCAATAGCAATCCAAATAAACGTATGCTGTAAGAGCTCACATAACTAAAAAGTTAAATACTTTCAAACCTATAAAGAATCATTAAAGAAAAGATTCAAAATCAACTTGCACTTAATACACTCAAATACTCCTAAGTACTGTATACTATGTGTAGTGTGTAATATTTGACCAAAGGATGTTGCCGTATTAAGTAGTGCAAGCAAAAACGGGTTCTACAAAGCACAAGAAAGTATGAAAACTACAGAGACTAAGATTGATCAAAACAGACGTTTTTGATTTTTTGGGGTACCCATAGCAGCAAGATGACCGACAAATATATAAAATCCCTGAAGCCATTAAAGAAAGGTTCAGCATATGCAACAGAAGTGGGAGGGACATATATATTTTTAATACGGTTCCTGTCAGAAGAAAAACACAAAACAAACATGGTCCAAGCACAGTTTTAACGGTTCTTTGTCGGGTCCAATGTGATATTTTGTTTTGGCAGAACACTTCTGAACACTAAGTGGCGGGGGCCTGCCAGTTCATGGGCTGAACAGCCCTGGGGATGAAGCCAGTATTCCTCCCTTGAGTCGTGCTGCCTGGGCAGCGAAGTCTGCGTCTTGACGGCAGCCCAACAAACTTCGGTAACAGAATGTGTGTAAGGTCCTGAAGGATTCTGCGAGCTGATTTGGTGGTTTGATGCTCACACACGGTTATGAGAGCTCTTCGAGGCTGGCCTATTATTTTGGAGCAGACTTTTGTCGTGTTCAACAGACAGTTTCTATTCTGTTTACTGATGGATTGGAACAGGAAATGAATGAGAAGGTGATCACACTCTCAATGAAGGAGTAGTAGAAGGTGGTGAGGCTACTACTGGCAAGTGCGGCTGTGATGAGCGCTACCCTGGCCATGATTTCTGGTTCTAACCCATCCCAGGTCCAAGATATTTAAATTTGGTGACAGGTTCAAGCTCTTGATATTTGGGATGTATGAATCCTTTTATTTTTAAAACATAAGGTTCTACATCCTTGGTTGCTGATCACTGTACTAAAACTTTAAGCACAATTTGCTTGGAAGATTTTAGACCCTAAATGGGACACACCTCTTTCATGATTGGCGGGGGAGTGAGCCAATAGTCCTTGTGCAGAAGTGTTTCCGGGAGATTTTCCTTCAGGCGAGTCAGGTAGTTCTGCCTCACGTACGTCAAATATTCTCTGTTGTCGGCGCCGCTGGGCTCATTTCTGGTCATGAAGCCTTTAATGAACCTACAGTAAGGAACATAACTGGGTCTTTCTCAAAGTAATGTTTTAATATTGGGGTTTAATTCTTACCTCTTAATGATTCTGACGGCCCATTCCCTCCTTTCTCTCTCTTTTCTGGCCATCAGGCCACGCCAGCAGTTCTCAATTTTTGTTGCTTTGGCACAAGGAAATCACTGACACTATGACTAAAATGCCTTGTTCGAAAAATGTAAATAAAATCAAAGTTACTGACCAGCTTCTTTCTGCTTTCTGTAGTCGCCTTTGAGTCTGTAGCCTTTGTACTTGGCTTGAATTCTTGTTGCTGCAAGACACATGTTAAATTGGGATATCGTGGAAAGAGTCCAAAAAAGGTACCATAGGTGTCATTGGTAGGGATGATTTTAATTTTTTTCTCACCTAGCTTGTTTTTGCAAACTTGAAAGGCATCTTCCGTGGCAAAGAGAGTTCTTGGATGGCGGATAAAGATCTTGGTACTTGGAGCGAACAGTGAGGCAAACATGACATTTGGATTTTGGTTAAAACAATGGTTTTTAATTGGTGTTATGGAAAGGCACTCCACACGGTAGGTGAGATTCTAAATACACTTTAGAAGAAGCATCCGTAGGAAAATAGCTTTCAAGTAAGTAGGAAAAGATGCCATTATTGCAGTATGATTGGGCAAAAAAACCCCACTTTATATCCAGAAGACTACATAATGAAAATAATTGAGTAAAAACATCACTTTATTATTGATTTATGTGTGTATATATACATAAATATATATATGTATATATACAGGTCCCACTGTGTATATATATATATATATATATATATATATATATATATATATATATATATATATATGGGACCTTGCTACTTCGCGGTTTCACATACGCGAGTTCAGAGCTTTGCGGGTCTAAAAAATAATAATAATAAAATAAAATAATAATTTTTTTGAAGCATTTTTGAAGGGGGCGTCGCTACTTCGCGGAATTTTCACTTTTCGCACGTGGTTTTGGTCCCCATTAACCGTGTCTAAAAAATAATATAATTTTTTCTTTTTTTTATTATTGTAATAATAATAAAATAAAATAATACAAAAAATAAATATACATTATATATATATATATATATATATATATATATATATATATATATAAAAATATATATATATATATATATATATATATATATATATATATATATATATATATATATATATATATATATATATATACCCACAAAACTACCTCGGGCGGCCCCCAAGTAAATTGAGTTTGAGACCCCCGCTTTAAAGGATAATTTGATGTAAAAGTTCCTACCGGCCCATCTTGTACTCGTCGGGTTTGTATCCCAGATGCTTGATGAGAACCCGCACTCCGTCTGCAGCCGCACCTTTCCAGGTGGGCCAGGTGTCCGGGCAAAGGGGTTTGTATCTAAAGACAGAAGAATTTGGCCAAGCTTTTCAATTTTGAGGTGACATAATGTGAGAAAGAGGCAACGTTTTTTTGTCACATGAGACAATCAAGCATTTAATTCAGTGCCGTACGGTGAGGTTCGTGTCAGGTGAGGCAGATTTACTGATATATGACCCCTCTGTACTGCTTGCTCATCATTTGATTGCCAGAGCAAGAAAGCAGTATATAAACTGTAGCATAGGAAAAAAAACTTTGGTTGTCTTATCTAGAGTATTCAATGTTTGGACAGAATTTTGTTTCGCAATGTCAGAAAATGATCAAACAATGTGAACTGAATACTGTATTTAAGGTCAATCACATAGATGTTATCTGACTGATACTAGAGAAATGTGAGGTTGCCGCGACCGCTCCACCACATGTTTCCGCCCCTCCCCTGGGGTCCGGAACCAAGAGCTGGTACACGTCTCACCTCGCAAGGGCAGTCTGAATTTTGGCCAGCAAGAAGCAAGTGGGTATGTCCTAACAGGAGGAATTGGACCAAGGCCGCACTGGGCGGTCCTGACCAAGTCTCAGCTGAACGAGCAGCCAGAGAGCCTTGCTAGGTCAGCAGCCAAGCTTGATCAAGCTAGCGGCAAACCAGTGGGACAAAGCCAGTGACCTCAGAAAAGCCTCAAGCCACCAGCAGTCAATATCCTCAAGCTTCTTCAGCAGATGATTAGTAAAAGAAAATTCCATAAATCCTAGAGTGTGTGTGTCATGATTACAGTATATTGAACTATGAAAACGGTAAAAATAATTCACCTAAAGTGAATAACTAAACAAGGTTTTTCATCCGTTTTGCTGACATAATGATCTAAAAAACGTATGTTGAGCTCCCAAAAGGTGAAACGAGTTTTGATAAGAATAAATTTGGCTCTTTGAATCAATTGGTCAATAATTTGTTTGTCAGAATAATTTATTTAACACCCATATTTGCTACGCTTAACTTACATAAATGTCTATGCGCTACTTCTTTTGAATAAAAACGTCAATAGAAAGGTAATCCTCCATTATGAAACAAAAGTCAACAAGAAAAAAAAAAATCACTGGATGGCTTGACTTTCTGTAAGCTTGGTAATCCGGTTACGGACTCTTAGAGGCACCACTTCCTGTGGTGCGTCTTGGGCATGTACAGAGTGGCGGTGCCCATCCCTCTTAAAGCTGTTTTTTGGGTAGGGGTTTGCTCCCTCATATGAAACAGTGCTGGTTTCCTTGGTTACCAGTACCAGGAGAGGCCTCCTGATCTGACTCAGATACAGCTCCTTCATCATTTGATCGCAGTTGTTCTTCAGTGTGAAGCGGCATCCCATTCTTCAGAGATGAGCTGGACCACCGCATTGATGGGCAGCGACATGCAGTGACATGTAACCATACTAATACTAGATACTAAATCACTGGGGGGAAAGTTTTAAGTACCATATTGTACAATACGCATGGAATGAACTCTTGTTTTGGGCTGAGGTGTGCACCAAATCCTTACTCTTACTATTGCCTGCAAGAGGCAAGACAACTGTGTTCCTCATTTTGCATCTGCAGAGCTCAGCACAGTAATACGTATGGTTGGGGAGCAACGGAATACATCCAACAGCATTACGTAATCGGAATACCGAAAAATTGAATTACAATTCCACCATCCCCTGATCTTAAAACAACATGCGGGCAAGGAAAAACTCGAAACCTCAGCACGGGGAAAATAAGAAATCTTGAGGGCCACAAGAGTGGTAATCCCCCTTCCAGGATGACCAGGGTGGAATAGATTTAGCATTGGATAACATTACACAAACATAGTAAACATCAATAAAAGAGAACACTAGGTAGCATGTTGAAATTTCGCCTCAAGCCTGTAAAATAGTCCAAAAAGTAAAAATTTTATGGTGATTCATGGCCAAGCTAGTTAATTCATGACCTGCCTACTAAAACAGGAAATGGAAATTTGACGTCTAAAACCGTCAACAACATTGAATTTAAATTGGACATTCGACGTCTATAGGCGTCATATGGAATGACTTAAGTGCTTTTGAACAGTTTTCAACAATAAACGCAGAATAAAGTCAACTTCTGTTGTGGGAATAAATTTAACCTTAGTCCCATTTCCGTTTTTACCTCTGGAGAAAGATCTCATATTTCCGACGGTAGGCAAACCCTGCGCGCCGTACCCTCAAGTGCTCCATCAGACCCAAATACTTCACTTGATGCCTCACCAGCACATCATCGAAGCTTCCTATCAAGGGAGCGTGTCAGAAGCGTCACTTATGTCACTATTCAATTTTCACCCAGCTAAATCTTTAGCATACTAAAATTTTATAATTTTATGTTTGGCTTATTGGGGATGTTAGCAAAGTCCAAATGTGAGCGGCATCTTTTACGTTTGCATTTTAATGTCAATTCTCCCGACAATTTATTCATTTTTTTCATATAAATACTTAAATTACAAATTATTCACAAATTATTTTAGTTGAATGAGAACAATAATACTTGAAATGTACATTCTAATATAGTTCACAATAGATCTTGGGCCCGGGCCCGAAACCAAGCCGACCCAGCCCAAAATTCTGGCTGGGTTCAGGCATAGAATTGTCAACGATTAAGTTGGGGTAGTCGGGCTTCTCCCTCGCCGTTTTTTTTTTTCTTCGTGGAGGATCTTCACAGCATGGACTCACTTTTACTCATGTAATTATTTAGATAAAGAAAATTCTTACCAAAAATCTGTTGAACACTAAATCCAAAGAAATGTTCCTCCTCTGTATTGGGGTAGAAGACGCACGGCTTCCTCATACTCAATTTATTTGTTTCGTTTTATTTTTATTAAAAAAACGTCTTATTCAGCGCTTCATTTTGAGAATGATATTTACTGATAAAAAATACCGTAAATTCTGGACTACAAGCCGCTACTTTTTTCCCAAACGTTCAACCCTGCGGCTTATTCAGTGATGCGGCCAATTTATGTAATTTTTCTAACGGCCGCCAGCGGCGCTCGAGCACAAAAGGTAAGATTTAGACCGGTGGAATATATGCACCGAGGAAGACTGCAACTTCTTGGCTTGTGCATAAATTAAATTAGCGTAAACATACCCTCATCATGCAAAATGTAAAAAGAAAGGCTCATGAGGCAGCTTTCAAGCTAAAAGCAATCGAGCAGTCCTATAAAGAGGGAAACAGCGCGACAGCGCGAGTGAGGCTGCGGGAGCGACGTCTATATGACAAAGTTTCTTTCCGACACTGAGGAAGACGACTTTGATGGCTTCAGTTCTAAGGAGGAGGATGAGGACGATTTACCGTGATTTTTACAAGTACGGTATGTTTTTTTAACAGACCCGTTTACTGTGTTGCGAGCATGTTGCTAGCGTGTTGCTACCATTAACTTCCCTGTCACAGGCATCGTTTGGGATGAAAGTTATATTATTATTAAAGCTTTGAAAACTCTCTCGGTGTACCGTCTTTCTCTGTAAATATATGTAACCATGTATAATATGTATTTGCAACTGTATATTTTTGTAATGTATTTATTTCAGACACTTATTCTGATATGTTTTGCACGGGCGAATAAAAAAGGGGCGAAACAAACACGGGCTGACGGGAAGTGGGGTAAAGGCGAGACTTGTTTGTGGACGCGGCGGACAATAGTGGATATATGTTTTTCCCACCCTTACCTTTGGAAATATACACTTTTTTTCCTTGGATTACTTTCAACGGGACCCGGACTCTGCAGGTCTGCATCAAAACTTAAGTACCGATATCATTATCCGTTCATTTTGCCGGCTGTGATTTTTGGACTGTGTACTTTTATGAAGGACATTCAGTTTCAATCGCGGAACTTAAAGTCGGGTTTGGATTAATTTTGAGTTTGTGTTACATATTTTTAATGTGGGCGCATGCCGCTTATATACAGGTGCGGCTTGTGTAAGTACAAAATTGGTTTTCCTCTTAAAATGTGGTGGGTGCGGCTTACAATCAGGTGCGCTCTATAGTCCGGAATTTACGGTACTTAAAATAAACAAATTTAATGCTGTATGATTTTTATTTTACAAATTACTTGAAATAAAATGACAACAATACAATTTGAAAAGTACATTTAAATGTATTGTAATATTTTTATTTTGCTTCATTGGGAAAAAAAAACTTATTGTACAGTAAAATAACAACAGTGATATTTTTACTGACTACAATATATTATTTAAATATCAAAAAATTAAAAACATCTAAAAAGGAAAATAAGATTGAACCCAAAAGGTAAAAAATGATCAATCAAGATAAAAAATGTTTTTTCATTTTTCAGTGTACAACAGATAACAATGGCGGGATGGTTGGATCCCTTAACCACTAGAGATAGGGGCACCATTTCCTGTGCTATGTCTTGGACAAGTACAGCCTGGTGGAGCCCATCGCTCCATATATTATATTTCATTTATTACAGTAAGTAATGCTTAACCTCACCTGGTTGTTTGGCCTTATTGGGTTTAATGCATCGGACATACCAAGCCTCTTTAGTTCTGAGGATCTCAGTCAGGCCCATCAAGCTGCTTTTGAACTGAGTCACCACCTGCATCAATGTAGAGACTCAGTTGCATAAAAAAGTGGAGGTCATCGAAATTTCTTACGGTTTCTGGTCTCTTCTTGCAGTCTGTGTCACCCAGGGGAAAGCAGTGCTTAATGATGTCGTTTTTCGATTGTTGCATGACCTCGATTGGAATAATAAATGTCGATTATAAACTTAATGAAAATCTATTAGATGTGCATTGGTGGGGGCGAAATATGACACAATTTACACAGGATATAATCACATCACCCCTTTAAAAGAGCTAAATTTAGCAGAACACAGATTATCTGGTATGATGAATTACCTCTTTTCCATTTCTGTACAGAAGATCGTTGTTCTTGTCCAGGAATCCTGAAAATGCACAGTAAATTCACAAAAATGGTAATTGAAAGGAACATATGCAACAAAACATATTTGGTGACACTTTGGCAATGCACTAATCACTCAAAATGCGATTAATGACCTTTTTGATTCACGGATTTGCATTGTGCATTTAATTGCATTTTGCAGACATTATCTTGATTTCCTCACAGTGTCTCCTTCTATCAAAACCTGCCCTCTTCCCTCTACTAGTTCATTGTTCGCTTGGTTTCTTGCTAGTTCCTTGTCTCCCTCGTCACGTCGCAAGCACACTTGTCTCAGCTACTTGTTCTTCCCATGTACCGAATCCCTGCCTGGTATTCTGGATCACGGTTGCCGCCTGATTTACTCTCGGACTGTCGCCTTTGCTGCTTTGGTTTACTAGGACACGGCCCCTTCGACTATCTCTTGGATCACAATTGTTGCTTAGCTACTTGACTTCCCGCGAACGAAACCCTGCCCCACTAAAAGACTATTGTTTAATTGGGCTAACTCGACTATATGTGTTACATTGAAAATTGTAAACATTTTATCAGTTTGGCTCTCGGTTTGATGCCAATTTTAATTGGCCCTCCATCCATTTGACTTTGACACCCCTGCTCTAAAACATGCAAAGCTCTTGCCCTTAAAGACCGATTCTGACATATGATGTAGACAAATATAAGTCCAAATCGAGCATTATTCTAAATTTATGAAGACAATAAAATATTTCATCTAGGTTTTGACAAACACAGTATGTGTTATTAAAATGATAAAACATGTATATAGATTCTTAATAATAATGTGAAATCATTTAAATTTCTGTCTTATTTTAAAGCTCGTAAACAATGTACTTAAAGATGGATACTGTTTCTCTCTGCCGTCATCTCCTGGCTTACACTCATGATTGCAGCTTTAGGCAGCCTGTTCATGATTGCTGTGTACGTAATAATCAGTGGTAAAAGCTAGAAACATATTTTCTTTCTAAGTAAGGATGAGGGTTGAAACTTTCTTTTGGTATGTCCCATGTGTCAGGACCAGAACGGAAACAGGACCCAATTGCGTGACGTTTACCACAAGTTTTATTGAAAGAAAGAGGAAGCACTGCGCCCACGATCCGGTGTTCGCTGGACGCGAGAAGCAAGTCGCTCTCGGATTCGGACTGTGATCCGAACACGGAAGTGGATCTTCCGTAGCGAGCGAAGGCTGTGTCAGGGACAGAAAAAATGCTCGGTAGCTGGGACTGGGGAGCAAAGCCTGGTCGGGGTTGGAAACGAGTCGGAAGCCAGAACGGGAGCGTAGACGTAGTCGGGGACAAAAAGAGGTCGTAAGCCGGGACGGGAGAGCAGACGTGGTCAGTATCAAAACAGGTCGTAGCCAGAGACAGAGGGGAGCAAAGACGGGACAGGAGGGATTCAGGGTCGAAAAAGGCTTGCCTAGTATACACTGAGGTTCGCAGACGGACTGACAACAGGGTATTGACAGGACTGGGTTCAAATAGTGACAGGGAGCTAATCAGAACCCGTGACGGTTCGCGCCAAATGAGCGGGCACAGGTGAGTCACATCAGTAATCATGACACCATGCCAATATAGCTGCAAAACAAAATTTTCTGTAGGCCTTCAAACAGAGTCAAAATGGCAAACGTTGGCTGGCACCCGCACTTCTTCTTTGAGAGAAACGTCTGGCATTGGATGAGTTCAACATCTTGGAGTACATTTAGTTTTTTAATTGTCTTTTACAAATTGTACCTATTACAGCCAACTCCAGCGAAAATTTAGGGGTTACTTTGGTGAATTTGTCTTCATCCATTTTTTGTGAATAGAATCGCAAAAAAAAAAATAGTCGCACCTTTTACACTGTACGTGACTTCTCCAGCGTAGTGCAGAAGGCGGAAGTCCGCTCTCTGTAAAGTTTTTCTCGTTTTCATGTCTGCAAGTTTGTGCCTGTCGGACACAGTGAGGCTTAGTTTTTCATCGCTCCCCAAGTTTGTTTTTCTTATACAGAAGCGGCGTGCGTTACGTGACAAAATGAGGATGGCCACCGATTGCTTCCTCCATTTTTTCTAAAAGAGTGAGATCCGTGGCTTCTCCGGGACGTAAACATTCCTCGTCCTGCACAAGGAGACGAGGGTGAGAACAGATCGGGGCCTCAAATCTTCTTCACCACCCTCACCAATAATGAAATTATTCCTCTGTGCTTCTCCTCCACCAGGTCACAGATAATCTTATTGTTGAAATATGGCACTGGCTCCCACTGCATATTCATAATGTAAAATCAAGCAGGTTGTCAAAACGGAGTGACCGTAGCATGAGCACCAGACCCACCTCGATGCCTTCCATTTCGTATTCTTCCTGCTCTGACTTGAGGGTAAGCTGGATGAAAAGCTGCTGCAGCTTCTCATTGCAATAGTTTATACAAAACTGCTCAAAACTGAAAATTAAAAAATGACATCACATCTAACATTAGTCAACAGTGCTTCTGGTAACCATGATCAAATTTACTACATGAGCTCAGTGTTTCTCAACCAGTGTGCCGAAGCACACTATTGTGCTGTGAGACCTTGTCTGGTGTAAGGAAATCGTACGATTTTGTCTTTGCAAAAAAGCATGCCATTGTTAAGTATACTATGCTTTCTTTCATTGGTCAGCTGAGTAACTGTAACATTTATCCATATCAGGTGGTGGCAGCGGATTACTTTTAATGCACTATAAAACTATAAATTGTTAAGAATGCACACAAAAAAAGTCAAACAAAGTAAATATCTTGAACACAATTTTGCAAATTTTAATTATTTTCTTATTTTATCAGATAAACTGAAAAAAGTTATTTTTGTATTCCACTGGCAGTTGGGTTTTGCTTGTTTCAAGTTCTAATTGTGTTAGTTTTCTAGAAATAAACAAGATGAAAATATAGGAAACTTGAGAAACCGGTATAAAATGTAGTAAAATCTCAAATTATAGCAAAATTGTTACCCAAAGTTACTAACCTGTTTCACCTTTTGAGCTATCGTGATCAAGAATCCTTTATATTGTCAATATAGTCAACATAATTTAAGCTTTAAAAAAACATACTACTGCCAGGAAATATTTTTAGATATGTTCAACAATATTCCACGAAATATATTAATAGAAAAAATGAGTGCCTTGGCTCAAAAAAAGATTGGGAAACACTGCAATAAATTACACAAAATTTCTCACAATATTTTTTTCATCAACACAGGTTTAACTGTTATGACTTGCTAAGCATTTTGCGGTGCCTTAAAAAGGAGCAAAGTGTTAAATTAGAACAAGTGTGCTAGGTTTTGAGTTATAAAGATGTATCAGTATTTGGGTATCCAAGCGTGAATTGCGACGGACGCTATCAATGCTGAATATTGAACCAAAGATTACTTCCGTTTTTTTTTGTTTTTTTCTTTCAGTTACAGAAACAGAATGCTTGTTTAAAAACATAAAAAAATTGAGAAATCTCACCTGTTGACACTGAAAACCTCAAATCCATAAATGTCCAAAAGACCGATAACCGTCTTCCTGGAGGAATCCTTATTTTTTTTACACAATTGTAAAGGATTTACATAATATTATTATTATTATTACGTCTTCCTTAAATTGATTTGGTTCATTTTTTTTTCACCGTGTTAGCCAGAGACTCATTGATCTTGTTGACCAGCCAGTTGAAAGTGCGTCCGTAAACGGCTTTGGCAAGAGCATCCCTAGCAAATACAGCATGGTCCACCGAGAAGGGACTGAACACCTAAATCAAAAATAGGAATACAAAAAAGAAATGAGTATTGGTATTCAGGATTTGTGTAGTTTAAATTCTTGCTAGACTGTGCAGTTTTTTTGTACCTCCTCTGTTTTGGCTTCAATCTTCCGGTGGGTTAAGCCCTGTAATAGCATTTTGACAGGAATCCCAAGTAACTGGAGACAAATAACCAATTACATTCTTCATTTATTGGTCCGGCTGTAAATGAATGAACTTTGGTCTGTGACAAACCTTTGACAGCCAGTGAAGTTCCTGGTGGTTGCAAATACTTGCGTACCCTTGAGCATTCACCTCAAACTTTACATTGCCCAGGTGGAGTATGCTGGCAATGATTCCGAAAAGGTACTGGTTTGGATCCGAAAACCCCACAAAAAAACGTAATATGTGGTCAGTAGAAGACTACAAATTCTAAGATACGATAGAGAGAGGAAAAGCAATAGCATACATGCCAACCACACATTAAAAAGCGGTAATTTTAGCGCGCACTCTATTTTTATCTATAAAACACAATGTGTCTCCAGAATATCAAAAAAATCAATTTGCTTGTATGAGACCGGAAGTGGTAACCTTTGACCAAAACAGAAGTGCAATATAATTGTTGGACACAAAGACAGTCTTGCTTCACAATGAAACAGCCTTAGACTAAAATGATTATTAAATAAATATAGCTTCATGGTTTTTGTCAATCGTTTGGGTTGTGGTGACATGCTTAGTTTTACTCTGTTTTGGAATAGAATGGAGCTCGGAGGCTGTTCTTGCCTGAGCACCTTTTCTAATAGGGGTTAAGCTCTCACACACCCAAGGACAGCAGATCAGACACATTCATTCGCAGCTGTAAACGTAAAAGATGTCCTTTATTTGGGTCAGTGTTGATATCCTACCTCAGTTTCACTTTTGCTGAAATCAATGATAGAGAGTGCATCACGCACCGTCTTCCAATCCCTTTTGTCATTGATGGAGCTAACTTTGGCACAATTTCCCTGCAGGAAAAGCCTAATCATTGAGTTTTCATAAAGCAAGCAATTGCTCAGTCCTCACTTAGTTTCCTGACGATACCCGACCTGAACCAGATAGCTGTACTGCTGGCAGTTCCTCTCCAGGCCAAGCCAGCGTAGGAGATCCTCCTCACCACCCTCCACCAGCTGGTAAAATATGTGAAAGTTTCGCTCTCCATGGTTCTGATGAACTACGCGCGACTTCTCAAGTAAGTAGCTCAGGATATGGCCGCCCACTGCACCGCCCTGAAACAGTGCCATGTGATTCAACATCAACAACTTTTTATAGTGAAGATTGTTTTTTAATACGAATCACAGTACATTGACAATTTCTAGTTTAGAGGTGTTTTTCCTTTCTCAGCAAGGAGAAAAATATAGTAAGTTAAACACCGTACAAGCTTCTCTTAGCATTCGCCTAACAATTAAACGTTTGCTGTAGGAAACAGTTTATACAAGATTATTTTTTGACATCTGTGGCACCTTGTTTGACAGAAAACAATAACCTAAACTTAAACAAGCATTATTTTAAAGGGAAAGTGTGTAAAATTTGACCACTAGATGTAGCTGTATTATGTGGTGCAGCCAAAAACAAGTGATACAAGCCACAGGTAAGAATCCAAACTACGGAGATTCAAAGTGACCAAACTTGACCGGGTGAACTATCGAAACATTATTTTCGGGGGTTTGAGAAAGTGTAATTATTTATCAAAATTGACAGGTTGTATGATTGAGCAAGATGTTCTCTGAAATACATTAATGTTTTAGGTACTACCTACCTGGTAATCAAACTGAATGTCCATGTACTTTCCAAAGCGACTGGAATTGTCATTCTTTAGGGTTTTGGCATTTCCGAAGGCCTAAATAGCAACATGACAAACTAATACATTTAAAAAAAAGGAAACTCAAAAAGGAAAATCACAATTTCAATCGCTGACCTCCAGAACAGGATTGGACACCAGGAGCCTGTCTCTGACGTTATTAAGGATTTTGGAACTGGGACAGATTACGGCGTAGAAATGAAGGATTTTCTTGGAGGCCTCAGTCTTGCCAGCACCACTTTCGCCCGAAATCAGGATAAAGTGGTTGTTGAACTCTGACATCATGGTCCGGAACACATTGTCAGCCAGCGCATAGCTGAGACAAACAAGGATGAAACTTATTACGGGATCTCAGGACAATATTGTAGATTTTGATCATTGAAAAGCAAGCACTCATCCTGCTTACATGTGAGGCGGCAGCTCGAAGAAGTTCACACCCATGTATGTGTCCATTTGCTTTTTGCTATAAATGTCCAACTCTTTGTAGGGGTTGAGTGAGACCAGCAGCGTACCAATGTAGGTCTGCAAAAAAAAAAAAGAAAGGTCGAGCTGATTACCGGGCGGGTACTTGAAATTTCCGAGTAAAACCAGTGATTTGTTTATTCTTGAAAAGATGAAAATGTTTAGTTTAAACTTTGGTTGACACTCGAATAGGAAGAGAAGACGTCAATGAACTATGAACTTGCTAACAGGGCAGGGAGAGAAGCCTTGAAATATAGAATTTCGATGACCACTTTTTTTTTTAATTACATCTTCAAGGTTACAAAAAGCAGATCAGCCCTAAGGGTGTGGGTATCAAAAAACAACAACATGATTGGCCGATAGCAACAATAATGTAATAGTCAAAACAACGAACATCCATCCACCCATCCATCCATTATCTGCACCGCTTATCCTCAGTAGGGTCGCGGGGGTGCTGGAGCCCATCAAAGCTATCTTCGGGCAGTGAGCAGCGACACCCTGAACTGGTTGCCAGCCAGTCGCAGGGCACACAGAGACGGACAACTCACTCGCTCATTCTCACCTAGCAACAATTTGGACTGGCCAATTACCCTGACATGCATGTTTTTGGAATGTGGGAGAATACCGGGGTGCCCGGAGGAAACCCACGCAAGCACGGGGAGGAACCCAACCACTGCACCACCGTGCTGCCAGACAACAAACAACAGTGCTCAATAAGGTCAAAATAAGGAACAGGCATTGTATGAAATTTCCTCTGCAGTTTTCCATCAAAAATATAAGTAACTTATCAACCTTGAAGGAGTAAGGCTAGATTTTAAATTAAAGTAAAGATAATAGCACATTTAGTAATTCAAAAATGACAAAAGAGCTCAGTCTTGGTAAATCCCGTGACCGCTAACTGTACATATCAGTGCCGCAGTATGGCAGATCTGATAAGATAAGGGCCAGTGTTGGGTGCGTTACTTTAAGTAATTAATTATAGTTACTCACTACTTCTTCAAAAAAGTAATTGAGTTAGTAATTGAATTACTGTATAGTAAATGTAACTAGTTACCGGGGAGAGTAACTATTTCCGTTACTCTAAAAAATGTTGTTGACTGTTCAAGGATTTTAAATTTTCTGAGCAGTGTTTGAGTCAGTTAAAAGGAGAAAAACAGACAAGTAGTAGTGTTATAGAACATTGTAATAATTATTGATCCTCACCCGCAACACTGCAACAGATCTATCCTACACTCGAAGTGCAATAAATATAAACAGTAAATGTTATAATGACAAAAAAAAATCAGCAGATAACAATAAAGTGAGTTTAACAAATTTAATGGAAAAATGGAGAGGGAAAAAAACAAAAGAAAAAATACAATTGTAAAAGGAAAAAAGAAAGCTAAAAGAAGAAAAAGGAATTAACCTGACATTTTTATATAAGCACATTAACACCGAAAACACAGGAAATGCAATACAAATATTTATAAATCTACTAAAATAAGATAAATTACCAAAAATTGTTAACCTTTTTATATGCTCAACAAATTCTAGGAAGGGAACCAGCTGCTGAATGGTGGGGCGCCGTCTCCCTTCGTTCACCTACAAGAGCCGGCTAATAGAGGCGTTGGTTGGCGCGGCATTCTTTGATTCGCCTTTTCTTTCGGCGCATTAGTAAATACTATATTTGTAATCACTATATAACTTTATGAGAGGTGTGACAAACGGGGGCACGCCGCTGTTAGCGACCCGCAGCCAAAGTAACGCATCACTTTTGCCCGTCAGTAACAGTAAGGGCTTTGTAATGGCGGGAAAAAAAAAAAGTTAAATACCCCGTTATTGAAAAAATAACGCTGTTATTCACCACACTGATGAGGACATAGAAAAAAAAGATCGCTGTCGGAGTTCACTGAAACTAAACACATAAAAACAATTGCATCCACTGTTTATTATAATGTTTATTATAATATTAATATAAAACAAGCTTTGTTTCAAGAGAAACTGGTCTATCTCTAACGGATGTCCATGGTGCAGCTAACAAGAAATGTCAACAGAACATTAGCATTTGAGTTGTTTGAATCACACAAAAAAAATCACATTAGATTAAAATATTCACATTGCCCAAACATAACATTTGCTAGAGTACCACAACGGCAAGAGCACTAAGTTTGTTGTTGTATTTATTACATCAATAAAGACATGCAAAAAATATTTTGGGAGTATGATGTAAACAAAATTGCAGGAAAAGACTGTTGAAATTGTTGAGCAAAATCTCTAGACTTGCTAAAAAGCCAAACCTGACTTTAAAAAGAAATCGCTGTAAATGATCACCACACTTAAGGTTATAACTTACATATATCAGATTCTCATGGAAGCGTTTTCTTAGGTTGTCCAGAAAGGCGGTCTCGCTGGTGTAGGCGTCCAACAAAACGAAATCTTGGATCCCTACACGATCTCGGGTCGTGAGTGAGGCTTCCATGTTCCGCAGAATGCGTTGGCAGCGCTCATCCAAGCTCTGGACAGATCAAGGATATAATCAGTCAGAATGTAGATATCATGACTCTGTAACATAATCACAAAATTACAAATGTAAGGGTTTTGGGTTGTTTTTTTATTCAAAACCAAAATTTATTTTGTTCCCTGCAACTAGCTGGCAACCAGTTCAGGATGTCTCCTCCCCACTGCCCGAAGATAGCTATGATGAGCTCTAGCAACCCCGCGACCCTACTGAGGATAAGCGGTGCAGATAATGGATGGATGAAGTTTATTCTGCTTGCCCACAATAAAAATGTAGTTCTGTTTTTGTTATTTGACACCTGCAAAAGAAATTGCATAGGATGCGAGAGCTGTTCCATTTTTTGGACACTTATGCACTGTTGACATCATTGTCACTGTTGGCTATCAATGTTGTTGTTCTTTGAAAGCCACAACATTTAGGGCTTATCTGCTTTTTGTAACCTAGAAGATTTAATAAAAAGACAGGGGATAATCTTTAAACCGGCTTGGAATTCATGCTGCTTGCGGGTTTTTGTACAGTCCTCTCCTGTTTTCATTGCAGGTTCAAAAATCATTGACGTCTTCTTTCCTCATTTCCAGTGTGTTTACTCAACTATAAATTACAAACGTATCCACAATTGTTTCACCAGAAATGTTTTTTTTTGTTTGTTTCGTACTGTAAGTCAGTCAGTAACCCTCCTGAACTTCTCGAAGCCAGGAAAGCACATGCCAAAAACTGATTAAGACCTCTGCCTTTTTTTATCCTTATATGTAACACTATAAGAAGTCAGCCTGAATAGTTTGACTGAAATGGGAATACAATTTACATTTTCCAAGGCATCTTGGTCTTCAGATTATCTAACATCTCTCAAAAACTGAGATTTTAACCTAAACTTGAATCTGGACTGACTGTACAAATAAGTGTGAAGTTTTTTAAGAGAATTCGAAAGGCTCACAAACCTCAAGATTTGTAAAGGTTTCCAGGCCCCGTTGTTCAAAACGGTTGTATTATCTTAAATATAGATGTGGCAGTTATCTCATCTCATCTCATCAGCCGTACCGCTTATCCTCGTTAAGGTCGCGGGGGGGCTGGAGCACATCCCAGCCATCTCCGAGCAGTGGGCAGGGGACACCCTGAACTGGTTGCCAGCCAATCGCAGGGCACACAGGGACAGACAACTCATAGGCTCATTCATGCCTAGGGACAATTTGGACCGGCCAATTCACCTGAAATGCATGTTTTTGGAACATGGGAGGAAACCGGAGTGCCCGGAGGAAACCCACGCAAGCACGGGGAGAACATACAAACTCCGCACAGGAAGTCTGGAGCTGGATTTGAACCCACTACAGGTTCCCATGACATGAACTGTGCCGCACAAGCGCTAACCACTGCGCCACCGTGCTGCCCATTGCTAGAATATGATATCATGAAATTGTGAATGTGTTTAATTGCTGTTAAAAGTGTCAATAAAATAGTGGCAGTTATTTTACAGGTTATTTATTTTCTTGTCTTTTTTTTTAATCAGCATATAGTGTGTATGGAAACTGTGCAGATGACGGAATACAAAAATCAAAGGGTATTGAAAGGATCAACAAAGGATTAAATTACTCTCTGTATGTAAAATTGCCCTAAATAGTTATTATTCTGTTGTAATATACATATATTTAACAGCTGATGTGGAAAAAAGAAAAGTTGCATTAATTTCAAGTTTTAATTTGTTTTGGTTAGGAACCAATTTCGTGACATTTTGTTCTTATCATCATATTTATCACACTTATATCCAGATATATTTATGAGGGTGCCAGAAATGCTAGCTGCATGTTTATTTTGAACAAAGCAAGCAATAAAACATTATGTGTACTGCATATCCCAGAACTAGATTAGACAGCTTTTTATACATGCAACCATATCTCAGTTTATTGTCAGTCCCATCCCTATTTTTATGTCTTTCAGTTTAAATTGGCTTCTGGGACCTCGGCCACATCCTTTCTGTTTTTGATGAATCTGTTTTTCATACAAAGCTATCTAATCCACACTATTTCTAGACTGCTAACAGGAAGCACACAACCCAACCTAAATGAAGCCTCATGCGTCAAACTCGAGGCCCAATGGCCAAGTCCGGTAGCCACATAATTTGATGTGGTTTAAAAAAATTGCCACCTGCTTCAGTAGTAGTCGCTAACTATTAAAATGAATAATATTATGACAATAGCTATTAATGCTGGTGCAATAATTTCATTTGACTAGGGTCTTTAGCAACAAAATGCAGCTTCCACAAAAATCTCTTATCTATAAGCAGTTAGCAACATTCTCCTCTCTTCTAGCCATTTTTTGGGGGGTTGTCAACAGGCTTTTATATTGAAAGTCACCTTTTCTAATGATTGCTTTAACTTGAGTAGTGCATATCACTACAAAATTCATAAGGTATGGTTGGGAAAACCCACTTGACTGGCAGCAAAGCACTTTAATTACAACACATCCACTTGGTATTAAGTTGCGGAAGTTTGGCTTGCATCCCTGAGTGCCGAACACTCACTGTTAGCTGTAGATCGAACCACACCTACTCTAACTCACATTGATTTAACCCCCCCAAAAAACATATTTTTACAGTTCTGCTAAGAGAATAAAGTTACTTACTGTAGAGTGGAAGCCCGTTGCTGTGTGTTTACACCGCATCAACTAGATTTGTTTCAGCTTAGAGGGAGGAGAGTAAAATACTTAACAGGAAACATAGATTGTACTTTTTACTTCCTTAAATGGAAAGCATCAATATGAATATCAGTTTGCCCGAGAAGGAAACAAAGGTCAGTAAAAAAAAAAAAAAGAGGACTCCAAAACATCCTGCAGGGGATCACGGCAGGATGAAAGACATTTATTCTAAGATTGTCGATCCCATGACATCAGTGAAGGATGAAATCCGTAGTTGGTGATAAAACGTGTGAATAAGCACAAAGGAATAAAACACTAAATGTTTGATTAAAACAGAATATTCACTATCACAACTTCAGAAAGAACTTATTCCTCAGACTAGGTTTTACGTGAAAATTGGACTGAGCGCAAAGTCGTGTCAATTGTTTTGGGACAAGAGGTTGCCTTTTCTGATTATTAAATCCACACATCTAGAATGTTCTGTTTAACCAGAATCTTGTTCTTTTTGTCTCACCAACAATTCATAATAGATTCGAATAGAACATTGAATTCAAGTGACATCCATGTTACGACTTCCTAGATTTATGTCCACTTGTACTTATGACCACAACCAGCAGACGGTCATTTTTCGCAGAAGATTGCTCATTCTTTAAATTCACTTTGTGGCCCGGCAGCCTAGCAGCCCAGCAGCCCATATGACAACTTTGGCTGTGCGGTTTCAGCAGCTGACAATGACATTGTTATGGACTTAAAACCGGTTGGTTGGAACAGATCCCGGTCATAAGTCAAATGATACCTGTATAAAAACTCGAATTTGAAGGAAACAGGACTAAGAATTAAGAATGATAGCCTGAAATGGAATCAAAATTGTTGTGCCTAGTTCAGTGGTTCTTAGATGGTGTGGTGGGACCCCACGGAGGGTCACCAGGCTGCGTCAAGAAGGGCCCAGGCGCGTCTAACTCCGGGAAACTTTTTTTTTTTTTACTTTCCGAGAATAAAGTGAATAGAGAAGCACTGACCAAGTTTGAGTTGAATAAAAAGAAGATCAGCATTTTGATCATCGCCATCCAACCTCATTGTACATCTTTAGAATGACGATCAAGGCCATTCTACTCTCTCAGCTTGGACAATATAGGACAACACTCTAATATCAGTATTGCATTGCAAATAAATATGTTTGGACCCCACTAGAGTTTGTGAACCTGGATAATTAGGATGTTCCACTTTTAAACACCATCAGATGGTTGAGGACATCTTATTCTGTCAAAGTAGTTCTGTTTCTTTCTCAAGGTCTTCCCCGTGGTACATTGTGACCAGCAAAAAGCAAAGCAGTGACTGAGATCACCTTTCCACAGACATTAAAATGAACAACAGAAAACATCCAATTTTTATGTCAGGCCAGACAATCTTTCCATCGGGTTGGTCTTTAGTCTTCGCAGTCCTTCAAGACTGGTGTAAGATCCCCGTTCAGTGGAGCAGTTTGGCACCAGGAAAGGGATACAGCGTGTATAGAAACGCGTATCACAGGATAACAGGCGACTTCAGGGGGGCCTCCAGATGTCAAAGGAAAGCTGAGACGCTCATTTGTTAGTCCCTTGTTGCTATGTTTTTCGCTACAAAAGCTACAGGGGGTCCAGGGTTTAGGATGGTCGTAGATTAGGTGTCAAATTTGGGGCAGGCACAATATGCTTGATTAAAAAAAAACATGGTGTTTAATTAACAAACCAAGGTACAAAGTAACAAACAAATCACAATTTTCCAAAAGCATCTAACAAGATGTGAAAAGAGAAAACAAATAATAAATTACATTGATTGCAATGACTGAACAAGAATTGAAAATAAAACTAAGAACTAAATACATGTTGCCTTATGGGACAAACACCACAACAAACCACACAAGGACAAGGTAACTGATTGGCTAACATCAGGAAAGACGAACAGGTTCACAAAATTCTAACTGCAGTTCTTACCTCCTTTGCTTCCAAAGCCATGTGAGTCATACCTAAATCCATCTTGTACCTTCAACTTAGTCAACTCAATGCTCTTGGGCGGCAATGCTGGACTATAGGACCCATACAAAAAAAAAACTCAATGGCAATTCTAGGGCTGCCAGGGTATGCCCATTCTAGAACCATAGGTGGTCAAACTAGATATGTCAGCAGTCATCTAGCAAAGGTGGTGTCCTCTCTCCACGCACTAGCATTAAGGGCATATAGGTGCCCTCCTTCTTACCTTGTCACTAATGAGGCAATAATGTCCGGGAATACTTAAACATTAATGGAGCTCAGGCAGTTTGCAGGCATTCTTCGCTTTTGTGTGTGTATTTGTTTGTGTGTGTGTGCTATACTGTAATACAAGGATGGCGAAACCCTATCCTTGCAGGGTCCCGCCATTCGCGGCCTCGGCCATAAAATTAAAGCACAGGTATTTGATTACTGATCTTTGATTAGACAGATGGATTTCAAACTAATTACAAACTGCACTTGAAACCAACAAAGTCTTGAAAATCTAGAACAGGGCATTACACTATACCGCAAGATCTTGTTTATTGTAGGATCTGTTCCGACCCACATCGCTCATAGTATTTTCTGCTATCTGCTGTTGTTAGCTGCTCTAGCTAACTTTTGTTTTTCACTCCACCAATTTTTTGCTTTTCTTCGTGAACGCTCATACTAGGTACTATTAGCTGGATTACTTGCTCGTATTCTGTACTGTAGTGCTAACTTCAGCATTCCATTTGATGGCATAAGAATATTGAAATGTGTCATTGCATACATAGTCATTCTATGAGTTTTTCAGTACTTATAATTTGATTATTTTGGTCATCACATTATCATTTAAAACATTTTATTCATTTTATTTAATGCACCTTACGGTTATCCAATATTTGAATCAAATATTTATTTATTGATGTGTTCCAAGTGATATTTGCTTTTTCAAAAAAAGGGGGGGGGGTCACTGGAATCAAGCCAGAACATCTTCAAAAATTCCAACAGAATAAGAATAAGGTTGTGGACTTTCCACTCATCTGAGGTATTGTTCTTTTCAAACCACATCCATTTCTTGTAAAAACACTGGCCCACCATTTTGACAATGTTTTTTGTGAATGACACACAGCTGTTTCTGTCTTCACAAACCCAGAATATGTTTTTTTGGTTTATTGTAATGATAACCTAAATTGAAATGCATCTCTTTGGCGCTTTTTAACTTGTCCAGTCTTGCAACCCAGACACGCGAAGATTGTAAGAGTCAAGTCAAGTCAAGTCATTTTTATTTGTATAGCCCTAAATCACGAAGAATCTCAAAGGGCTTCACAGATTATTACACTATATTACACAGACTATTTTTCAGCCGACGAGAAGAGTAGGTTATTCATATGCTATGGAGTAGAAGTGAGTTTGAAGCTTAGATTTAAACATTTCCACTGAGGTTGCAGATCGGATCTCAGGGGGAAGAGCATTCCACAGCACCGGTGCCCGTATGGAGAACGCTCTCGAACCAGCAGAACACTTCTTTGCTCTTGGGATCACCAGAAGACCGGCACTCTCAGATCGTAGGCTTCTTTGAGGACGGAGTGAATAACTTGGCAACAGGGTTGACCTTGCTCGATTTTCCTTTTGTTTTGCGCTCCTCGGTGGCCGGCTGCGTCGGGGTCTTCTGATGTCTGCTTGCATAGGCTTCCTCTTCTTCCCTCTGCAGCCTCTCAGCAAGCGCCAAGTCGTCCTGGATCTGTTTTTGTTTGTCTCACTGGTTTTCCTCTCGCCAGCACTTAGAGCACAACCCCATCCAAGTAGTGTTACCATAAAAACCACATCCTTTAGTACAAAGCAGCTCTGACTGATCCATATAGATCCGACGACGTTCAGATTGCTGGGCCATCATTCTTCACCGAAGAATTATCGTTCGTGTCCTGAAACGTCGCTTCTTTTCGAGGCTTTTAAAAAGTCGATTGTTTACATTTGCGTAAAGGATAGTTCAGTCGCAGAGACAGAGTCAGCCATTTTGTCAGCTTGCCATCAATGGCACTAAAAGTCATGACCTAGAGCAGTGATTTTCAACCAGTGTGCCGCGACACACCAGTGTGCCGCGAGAGATCGTCAGGTGTGCCATGAAAAATTATCCAATGTCACTTTTTGACCTTAAGAATTTTATAAAACATTTATGAATCATTTTCTGCAAATATTATGTCATTTTCAAGTGTCTGTGCTGTAAAAACTGGGGGTATTATAAATTATATTGCAATGAAATTATTGTTCAGTGTCATTTTACAACATTTTTGGATAGTGGTGTGCCGCAAAATTTTTCCAAAGTAAAAAACGTGCCCCTGCTCACAAAAAAATGGAAAACACTGATCTGGAGTGCCACCTTTCATCAGGGGGTGCTGGAGAATCACAATAACTGCAGCCCGTAATCCACAAATACTGCTCATTAAGGCCTGCACTGACATGGAGGTATTTAATTAACTTTAATTTTCTTCGTTCTAATATCTGTGCCTGAACTTGCCCAAGAATAGCAATAGTTCCTCAATATTGTACTTTAAAGGCAGTGCTTCTCAATTACTGTTTGTTACACCCCCTTTGGAAGAGGAAATCCTCTCGAAGATTAATCTTTTTTTTAAGTGATCACAGAATATTGTGGGGGACAAACTTCTTTGATGTTGATGCCAAATCTATGCCTTTTGGCACATTTTTCTGTAAAGAAAATATAAAGCGTCTTATCAGCGTGTTTGGGTTGAAATATCTTTAAGTGACAGCTTAATTTATTTGACTTTGTGCTGTCTAATTCCACCATTTTTAACATTGCTAGCAAACCGGTCTTTGCTCGTCTTGCTCCAAGGTCACAGTGAAGTGCTACGGGGGAGACTTTTGTTTGTCTCTTTACCTTGTCTCTCCTTGCATGTTCCAGCATCCATTTTAATTATTTTTTTTCCTGGGGTCACTTGAGGCCCTGCTACACTTCGTGTCTACACTTCATATTCAATGCTTAAATAAATAATGCTTAATTCTCTGCGTGGAGGTTAAATGTAAACATGAAACTCTGCCACTGAGAACGCCACTGTCCCCTAGTGTAGTGGAGGTGCAATTTCACGTTATTCGGCCAAAGTTGAAAAAAAAAGTTCCCCGAAGTCAAACACGCCCACATCTCCCTTGATGGATCCTCGCGCCCCCTTAGTAGAGGTAAGATCTTGGGCCCGGGCCCGAACCCGGCCCGAAAACCGGGCTTAGAATGTCAATCATTAAGTCTGGCCGGTCGGGCTTCTCTCTCTCGCCTTTTGTTTTGTTGTTGATGGTTTTTTTTTCCCCTTTGTGGAGGATCTACACAACATGCATTAACTCGAGTAATTATTAAGATTTAAAAAAAAACCTTACCAACTACTCCAAATCACGAAATCCAAGTATAATTTTCCCCCCTTGGTGTTGGGGTAAAAGGCGTGCAGCTTCCTTCTTCCACCTCCCTCATGTCATGTCTTACAAGCTTTACAAACTTTCTTTTTGCTTTTGAGACAATTTTTTACTATTGGAAGCGTGTAATCTGCATAATTTGATTTTCTTTTTAGTGTCATTTTGTTCAGTTTCACTATCGTTCCCTGCACATTGCCAAGAAACGTACTTCGGGGCCAAACCGTTTATTGAGGCACTACACTTGCAGTGCACACTTAATTTGAGTGACTTGGCCTCAAGTAAACCCCAAACTGCGTAGTTCAGTCCAATTGTATTTTCCTAATGCAACCCTAGCTCTTGTGTCTTTAGCTCCTGCACAATATTTAAGATAATTAATTGTAAATAAACTAATCATATCCAAATTTTTTTGCAACAAAAGAAAACAAATTATAACCACAAGTAAAATAGGAACTGAAGAACTTAAAATTAAAATCCTCATTAAATCATTCGTGCATAGGGCTTGCTTGTTGTATACTTTGTTATCGTGAACGTAAAAGTCGTGGATGTAAAATTACGCTGTACAGCAGTACTGTAATAAAAACTGCTCCTTTTGGAAAAGCTGGTACGCCGTTAATACCAGTAGAGGGCGGTAATGCATTCACAAATTATTCACTAACCATATAGTAGTGCATTAGAAGAAGTCTGCCTGAACTTATAAAGATGTTGACAAGTTTTTTAGACCTATACGAGAGGTAAACAAGTCACTTTTGAGATGTCAATTTAGATAACTTTAAGCGTTCTAATTTAATTTTGAGTTTATGACACTTATTTTAGAGAAGATAATTTGGAAATGTGCTTCCCCGCAAACATGACCCCGCCCTCTTTTTCAGGTACTTTCTGTTGTCAAAAGAGTCACACCGGAGATCCATGTTTTTTCTTGTTTCTTGTTCGCCTTGCGAGTGCGCCGAATACATAAAAAATGGCCAACTACAACTCGTACTCCGTTTCTTACATGCGTTGGAGGAGTTCGGATCGAAGGTAAGAACAAAAACGCGTGTGCGCCTCTCTTGTGTTAACACTTTTACAAATATGGTGATGGCTGTTACAATTCTGCTTGACATTAAACGAATAAAAAACAGTGGCGAATCCTCAAGTACAACCAACGATGACAGCTGTGTGAGAATTGGAGGCCCGAGGCACACAAATCCATCACGCTCAACGTCGGTGGATTCCAGAAAAGGTATTGCGAGTAAAAGTTGTACACAAATTTAAGTCACTCCACTTAAACGCCTCAAATTTATTCTGGGTGACAGACGTGATGGTTGTCTTTGCCAATTAACATTGTTTTAAGAAAGATAATTTTTAATTCCCCCCCCTACGTATGCTTATCTTTGTCCCGCATGCCAAGCAGTCCGTGTTAATAATTAAAGGAAGAGTGTGTATTGTAAACAAAATCCCCAATATTGATTAAAATAATTGATAGTTCTTAATCACGTGACAACATCCGGGCAACCCACGTAGTGGTGGTCATACTGGTTTGGTGTAAACCTTGTTAGTTATCATTTCCATGCTAAAAAATTGTGTTGCCGTCTTTTGCGTTGAATTTTCAAAAACCGAGCCGCACAAATACATAAGCCACAAAAATACTGTCCACTATGAAATATGATACTCGTGCATGTGTAACCGCGTTGTACGTGTCCCACCAAAGATCCACATTCACGCTGGACTGGATGATGAGGTTTTTATTATTACAGTTTCTGCAAATGGATGAGTCACAACATTAGCTTTTTCTGCTGGGTTTGATCTCTTTGATCTCTTTGTAGTACTCTGGTAAAACTGACAACAAACCCCGCCTCCTGGTCACATGTTAGAAGCCAAAACCAAACCCCACCCCATACCAGCAGATGGCACTGTTGGACTCAGCATTGCAGGACATTTACCAAAAACTATACACATATTTTAGCAGGAATTTCAATAAAATAAAAGTTATTATTACACCCGTTACATACACCCCCCTGAAATTCTGTTAAATATGGGAGTGCTACACTACACAGAAAAAAAATCACATGCCAAAAAGGCAAATACTGATGAAAAAGAGGACACGAAAACTGGTACAGTATTACAAGGAACAAACTGAAGTGCATGTCAGTTCTAAAACTCTCCCAAAAAGGAGTGTGAAAAGAAAGGTGGCGATCAAACTCCTAACTAAGCACAGACTCAAAGATGCCTGTTACATCTCTGAAATATCAAACATTGTTCCTGTAGTTGTAAGTGCTCACATAGGCACAATTCTTGTTTCTTACTTAAGCTTTGTTACTCAAACTGAAAGTGCATCTCTACTGAACTTAAACTAGGAACTAGCAGATATTGCAGACAGAGGACTGTCACCTACCAACTGGTCATTCATCTGACAAATTAGACGACTAGGAGGCCTGATGGACTGGCGGACCCTAAGACCATAACGGTCAGGTTGAGCACAATTAACCTGAGCTTGAAGGTCTGGGACAGTCAAGTCTAAACAGTCAGTATCAGGGGAGTCTGCGTCCGGATGGTCAGTGTTCAATGGGGTCTCGTCTGGGAGACCCATACCCAAAGGGATCATATTTTCAGAGCACTGTGATGGGCTTTCCGTATTGTCACTTGAAGTATGGTCAACATCTTGTTCGGGGATGTGCTGACTTCCTCGACTGGATGTATCAACACTGCGAGAGTCGGACTGGGCATCAGATCTGCTGTCTAGTGAGTTATCCTCTACCTCTGGATGAACTTGCTCTTCACCTGCCTGTATCACCCAGTTTACTGTACGGACATCAGTGTCTTCAACCGCGTCAGGTAAATCAGGGCATACATCACTTCCATGCATAGCGGCGTCAGACTCTGAGTGTTCAGATTCGCTGGCCAGATCATCCTCTAAGGGCAAGAAGCTAACAGAGAGCAGCAAATTCCTGTGAACTACCTTTTCTTTGCCCGTCAGACAATCCTTGACTCTATATACATTGATATCAGGCTTGACTGATATGACTTCATACGGGGTCGACTCCCACTTGTCTGCAACTTTGCGTTTCCCCGGGACACCTCTGTTGGCGATCAACACCCGGTCTCCCACGACGAGAGGTGATCCTTTGGCCCTACGGTTGTACAGCTTGGCATGACGAGTCTGTTCTCTGAGAGTATTCCTCTGTACAATCTGAGCAGCTTCATGTAGATCTTTCTTCAGATGGCGTACAAAGTCAGAGTAGCTGACAACAGCGTCATTGGTATTAGCATGTTGAAACATGACATCGACAGGGAGACGAGGGATCCTACCAAACACTAGGTAAAACGGTGCAAACCCTGTTGTCTCATGCTCTGTGCAGTTATAGCAGAATGTGAGCTGCTGCAGCATTTGTGGCCACTTTGCTTTGGGCTGAGGGGGAAGGGTTCTGATCATATCTCCCAATGTTCGGTTGAATCGTTCTGCGATACCATTTCCCATGGGGTGGTACGGAGTCGTATGTGATTTCTGCACCCCTGCCATCTCTAGAAGCTCTTTGATCAGTTTGCTCTCAAAATTAGCTCCCTGATCAGAGTGGATACGCCGTGGGAAACCATAGACAAGGAAGAAATCCTGCCACAGACGGCGAGCAACTTGTTTGGCGGTTTGATTCCTGCAAGGGAAGGCGTGCGCCATCTTGGAGAAATGATCAGTTACGACAAGGACATCTACAGACTTGTTCTCTTGCTCAGCAGTCCAAAAGTCTATACAGACCAACTCCATAGGCTCAGAGGTGACTATGTTCTTGAGTGGTGCACAGTTGTGTGGTTCCGGTGTTTTCCCTACTACACAACGCTGACAGGATTTGACATAATTCACAACATCACGTTCCATGCCATTCCAGAAGAATCGTTGCCTCACCAGAGACAAAGTACGGTTCTGGCCTTGGTGACCTGCTGAGTCATGTAAACCTTGAAGGACTTTCTGTTTCAATGAATCAGGCACCACAAACTGGAAGATTTTCTTGGCCATGTGAGGATCTTTCCTTATTTTGTAGAGCATGCCATTCTGTATGGTGAGTCTGCTCCAATGCTTCAGTAGTTTCATCACACTAGACGACTCGACAGCTCTCTCACGCCTGGTAGGTCTCTTGTGTCTATGCACAAAGTACATGGTTCTGCTTATTGTGTTGTCCTGTTCTTGTAAACCAACAAGCTGACTCTGTGGGAGTGCCGTTGACTGATCTCCCTTCTGCAGAAGATTGAAGTTGGCATCTGTTCCCATCACTTGACCCACGCCACCAGTGGACTGAGCACTGAGGACAGCAGCAACTTCTTCCGATGTCACAGAACCATTGGAGCCTGATGGAATTGCCCTTTTTACTGACTCGTCTGATGTCCCAGCACTCTCGTCTACAACAGCGTGACAATTGTTGGATACTCTGAACACCTCTTGCACAGTACTGTTGTTCACCCCGTTGACTTGGTCCAAGAGCGAGGTATAGGGCTCGGTAACAAGGCGATGACCCACACATGACCGTACAAATGGCTCACGGCTCAGAGCGTCAGCTACGATGTTCTTTGGGCCAGGAATGTACTTCAGGTCAAAATTGTATGCAGCTAGCTTCGCTACCCACCGCTGTTCACACGCATTAAGTCTTGGTTTGGTCAAAATGTATGTCAGTGGGTTATTGTCGGTCCACGTGGTAAAGTGTCTTCCTTTCAACCAATGGCTGAATTTATCACATACCGCCCATTTCAAGGCAAGAAATTCGAGCCTGTGTGCAGGGTAGTTGAGCTGGGAGCGAGAGAGCGTCTTACTTGCAAAGGCGACTGGTCTGGCTACTTTTCCACCAGGTGGCAGCTGTGACAGGACTGCTCCAATCCCATCAAAGGATGCGTCGACAGCCAGAATAAACGGCGCATCAAAATCTGGGTGGGCCAGAGTGACACCAGTCACGAGGTCGTGCTTCAGTGTTTCAAAGGCGTTCTGGCATGCATCGGACCAATCTGCAGGCGCCAGCTTCACTTGACCTTTCTTGCGGGCTCTCTTGCGCTTATGCTTGTCACCAGATTCAGATGTGAGCCTGAACAGAGGTTTTGCCTTCGCAGAACATGCTTCAATGAAGCTTTGGAAATACATCACCATGCCTAGAAAAGATCTGATTTTACTAGGGCATGGCGTCTTGCCATCCGACTCCATTAGATCAGCGACTTGTACGTCATTTATCGCTCTCACTTTCTCGGGGTCAGTCCGAATTCCATCCTCACTGATGACATGCCCAAGAAATTTCACAGTCCGTCTGAGGAAAAAACACTTTTTGGGTGCGAGCTTGAGGTTATGTTCCTTAAGGCGAGTAAACACCATCTGCAGGCGTTGGAGTGCAACTTCCTCTGTGGGGGCAAACACCATCAGATCGTCCAGGTAACATAATAGGCTCATGAAATTCTGATCACCGAATATTGACATCATCATCCTCATAAATGTTGCTGGGCTGTTGCAAAGTCCCTGAGGGAGCCGGTTGTACTCGTGAAGCCCGAATGGTGAGGAGAATGCCGTGTACTTTTTGTCGTCAGGGTGCAAGGGGACATTGTAGTAGCCTGACGTCAGATCCATTGTGGAGAAAAAGGCATTTCCCCCAAGTGCGGCCAAAGCATCAGCTTGATGCGGTAGTGGGTAGGCATCCTTTATGGTTCTTGCATTAAGCCTTCTGAAATCAGTACATACCCTTAGTTCTCCATTCCGCTTCCATATGAGAACAAGCGCAGATGCATAGTCGCTAGTTGACTTCTGAATAATTCCTTTCTCTTCCATCTCGTTCAGAGTCGTCCTCAGTTTTTCATACTGACTTGGTGGTATACGTCTGTAGGGTAGACGGAATGGCTTATCATCAACAACGTGGATACGATGTACAAACTCTTTGGCCTCTCCACAGTCCATCTTATGGCGAGAGAAGATTGACTCGAATTGTTCGATGATATGGAGGAGCTTGTCTTTACACTGCAGCGAAACCTCACATGACTTCAGGTCAATGTCTTGCAGTCCCAGAGCTTCCAATGTACGCATCATGTCCTCTTCTGACCTGGGTCGGACCTCTTTGCTCTGTACACTCTGCACGTTGCACTTGACCTCCTCTGCATTGGGCAGGTCTTCCGCTGCGATACAAGGAGACACATCTGCAATTTTCCTGTTTCTCCTCAGCACCACAACTCTGTCCGTGGGATTAAAGACTTTAACAGGCACCCATCCATCTCCCCAGAGTGGAGTAACAACTCTTCCGACAAGGACTTGTCTGGGCCCAGCCTTTGATTGGGTTGGCTCAACGACCACTGTGCTGCCCGCAGACGTCCCGGCCAACTCAGGTAACTTGCCCCAAATAATGTACTCGGTCCGTGGATTCAGCGTCACGCAACTCTTGATTTTTACTGTCCCTACTTTGTCTGGAATGCAGTCACCTCTCCATCTCTCTGTGTTAGAAAGCATTGACAGGAATTGACTGTGGTTATCGGACAGACCGTTGTCAGGAGTGGAAACTAATCTCCAGTAGCCATCAGTACTTTTCAATTGAGTCAAAATATATTTGATGGCATTGCTGCCAAGGATCATCTGTTCGGTCTGGCCTGGCACAACCATTACTGGTATTATCATTTGGCACCCGTAAACTGTGACGTGAATGTCGTACATATCTCTGGGAGAAACTTGGTGTCCACCGCAGCCTACAATGACATAATCATCGGCCGTGTAACTCATCATATCAGGGAATTGCTGCAGGAGGGACTTAGCCGTGTCCTCACTTACTGTACAAGCCATCGACCCGCTGTCCAACAGCGCTCTGAAAGTGGGGCCTTCTTGCACAAGTACAGGTGTGTAAAACAGTTCGTCAGTCTCCGCTATTCTCTGAAACCCCTGAAAGATCAGCTTCTTCGATGGAGGTATCTTGTTGCTATACAACTCATAAATTGATTTATTATCTTGCATGTCAGGCTTCACATTAGTGGTGGGAGGTATACTCAGTTGATCTGCACTGTTCTCCCCTAAGCGCAGATCAGTTAGTTTCCCTGAGGCAGCGGGACAACTTTCGTCACTGGACAATCACGTCGAGAATGCCCTGGGGCATGGCAGTGAAAGCAAAGGTTTTTGACTCGGCAATGAGAGAGAGCACTGTGTTCGACTTCTTTGCAAATGATACATGGCTTGGCAGTGAAACCATTGATTCTGGCTCCAGGTCGCCTGGTTGGAGCTCCCCCTCTCTCTTGGAACTGGTTCGAGGTAACACGTTTCAGAACTTTCTCCAACATACTAATAACGTCCGTTAGAGAGACATACTGTGGGCTCGAAGTCTGAGGTGGCTCGTGCACGAGGGTTGGACCATGGTTCACCTCAGCTTTGTGTACGGCAATTTCCGCTCTATTCGCAGGTTGTTGTAGGGAATCTGCTTTGTAGCTCTTCTCAGCGTGGTATTCATTCAGCACCTCTAGTAACTCACATGCAGACCACTTTTCGATGGTTTTTGATCTGTAAGTGAGTGCCAGTTCCTTGCATGGGCAGTTCCTAATAAACATGTGAGTAACCTCTATTTCAGGGTTGTCAAATGTTTTGCCCTGCTCACTCAAGCACTCAGAGGCAAGGTCAGCTGCTCTGTTTAGTCTCAGCCAGTAGTCATAGGGGTCTTCCTGGTCTTTGGGCAAAGTTGAATAAAAGTCAGCTAGAGGGACAGCAGAGTACTTGGTACAGCTAAAGTGTTTCCTGAGAAGACTATAAATCATGTCAGGGCGGGTATAGACGTCTATATTACTGTTTCTAATGCCAAACCTAACTACATCTTTAGCTTTTCCTCTTAAATGTATAAGGATTTCCTCTGCTTGCTCCTCAAGTCTCACATTACTCCTTTTAATAAATGTCCTCATTAGATCTTCCCACTCATGTATTGTTATTGAGTCTGAGCCATCCCCAATAAATGACGGCGGTTCCTTAACCTTTCTCTGTGTAACTACCTGACTCAATCTGTTTGCTACATCTTGTGTGGCAGCAGCGTTAGGAGCTACTATATTACGTGACTGTATATTTGTGAATATGCTATCAGCCAATTTATGTCCTATCTCCTGAATAATATTTGTCATCTGATCAGCTACACCCTCAGAAACGTCACTTGTGCTCTGAGTAAACATGTTTCAAAGATGTAAATAAGTCAAAATCGCCTGCGTAACACGTCACTGTATAGCAGTTTTAAATACTGTGAGCTGATGGCTTCATGAAATGATGTGGCAGGTAGGACAGTCCTCGGTTCGGAGAGCTTGATAGAAGTCACGGGTCACGGCACCAATGTAACCGCGTTGTACGTGTCCCACCAAAGATCCACATTCACGCTGGACTGGATGATGAGGTTTTTATTATTACAGTTTCTGCAAATGGATGAGTCACAACATTAGCTTTTTCTGCTGGGTTTGATCTCTTTGATCTCTTTGTAGTACTCTGGTAAAACTGACAACAAACCCCGCCTCCTGGTCACATGTTAGAAGCCAAAACCAAACCCCACCCCATACCAGCAGATGGCACTGTTGGACTCAGCATTGCAGGACATTTACCAAAAACTATACACATATTTTAGCAGGAATTTCAATAAAATAAAAGTTATTATTACACCCGTTACACATGGTCACAGTTGAGCCTAAAACTGAAAGGTGATAATCAGCACATTAAAATATAAAGACTAGCAGGTTTACATATGAGCAGCACGGCGGCGCAGTGCTTGGTGCGTGTGCGGCACAGTTCTAAGGTCATTAGATCGAACATCCTCAAATTGCTGCGGTTGATGGTGGACGCATCAGGTTAGCACTGCTCGTTCTATGCGTTTATACTGTCATTGGCGTCGGTTTTAAGAGTATTGTTAATTATTAATTTTACAATTCTAACCATTTTAACATAGTTAGAAGTAAAGCAGCCGAGTCCTGCCATGGCCGGGCATTATACCGGCGGGCGGAGACGTAACTGCGTGAGATTCTTGCTCAAAGATGTTGTGGCAATTTCGGAGGGAATGTCAAGGACGGATTTTATCAACAAGTTTGTTGAAAAGATTCTGAAGTTTAAAAAGGAGGAGGTACATGCTGTCATAAAAATGACTTCTGGCAAAGGCTTTGATGTGAGTTTTGAAACGGCAGCTCTTTATCAAGAGTTTTGGAATCGCTTTGAGGGAGTGAGGTCCCAGTTTTCAGGATTTACAGTGGAGAAGCTGACTGATAATACTAACAAGATTGTCGTTGTTAGAATGTTTAGTGAAATGATCAGTGCTGATGACGTCTGTTATTGGTTGAGTAGATACTGCTCAGTAAAAGGCCAGGCTATGAAGGTGAGGTGTGAGAAAGGCTATTGGAATGGTGCCTGGAGGGTACCAGTCCAACTACGGCAAGATCCTCAGGGCTTTCAGGGACTGAAACAAATTCCGTCGACTATATTCCTGGGGGAAAACCGTGGCTTTATCCACTATCAAGGGCAACCGAAACTCTGTCGCAAATGTGGTGAGCATGGGCATCTGGCTGAGGTATGTGATCGAATTTTTTGTGGAAAGTGCAGAACAATTGGACATTCCTTTGAGGAATGTAGCAATAGCAGAAAATGCAATCTCTGTGGAGAAACGAATCACCTCTTTAGAAACTGCCCGAATTCGTTTGCTAACAAATTGAAAGCTAGGAAGGCAGTTAACAAAGACAACAAAGACAATGAAATGATGTCAGACAACATAGATAATGAAATGAATAAATGTCACAAAGACAATGAAGTGAATAAAGATAACAAAGACAATGAAATTAATAAAGTCATGGAAATACAAAATGAAAATGAACAAGAAATTAATGAAGTTATAGAAATACCCAATGAAGATGAACAGGAAATGAATAAAGTTATGGAAATACCCAATGAAATTGATCAAGAAATGCACAAAGAAATTGGACAAGACAAACAAATTGAAAAAACAGATGTACCTACCAAAACCCCTGGAGCAGAGACCAGAGAATCAAAATTGAAACAGGAAGAACCTGGAAATTCTAATTCGATTTCTCATAAAATACCTGAATTTGGACATGACAAACGAATAGAAAAAGCAACTGCCACTCCGAAAACACATATTAATCAGGAAGGGCCTGGAAGAGAGTTCAAATTAGCAAATTTGTTTGCTACGCCATTGCCGGGATTTGGAGAAGACAAACAAATCGAAAAGGCGAATGACTCTCCAAAAACCCATACGGGCACTGGAAAGAGGAGTAAAAGTAAGACAAAATTGGGAGTGGTGAAAAAACCAGAAACAAAGATAAGAGATTTAGAAGAAAGCCGATTGCCGGTGAATAAGCCCACAAGGGAACTGTATGAAGTTGAGACGGAGGAAGTCGGGGAGGGAAAAAACCTGACCCTTAGTGGGCAAGGAAGTAAGAGACCCCTTGATAGGTCCTCTGGCTCACCCCCTAACCCAGAAAAAAGGGGAAGACCTGGAACCACAGACAGAGAGTCAGAGGGTCCCAGAGTTTTCCCCGGTGAGTCTCAAAATGAGGTACTACTCTTAAGTGATGTGTCTGACACAGGTGACACTCTCGATGATCTCGATGTTCACCAAAGAATGGACTCAGATCCCCCAGTTTTGTCTAACTAGTTTAAATACTTTTACAACAATTATGAACATTACATTCTCTACTATCAATGTGAGAAGTGTGAGATCAAAGGTTAAGGCTCACAGTGTTTTATCGTTCTTAAAAACTATCAGAACGGATGTGTTTTTACTACAGGAATGCTGCATCCCCTTTCTAAAAAATTATAAACAGTGGGAAGAGATTTGGCCATATCCGTCATTATGGAGTGGCTCGAATGAAAACCGTAACGATGGGGTAGCCATTTTAATAAACAACCCTCAACTCATCATAAAGGGGAGTACTGTGATGAGAGACGGACGCGCAATCTTAGCAAGACTTTCTTATATAGGGAATGATTTTAACCTCATTAACATATACGGCCATGCCGACAGACAACTCAGGTACGAACTTTTGGAGGACATCCAGTCGCATATGCTAGGCCATCAACCACTAATCGTGGGAGGAGATTTTAATTGCATCTTAAGTAGGAAGGATAGAAAGAGGAATGATGAGGAGTTTAAAGTAGATAAAACATCAACTTTATTACAAGACATGTGCCGGACATTTAAACTGGTGGACTGTTTCAAATCCATACATCCAGGAGAGGAGGGCTTCACCTGGTTCAGTAGTGACAATGCCAGAGCCTCTCGAATAGACTACATATTTACGAGGGGTTTAGCACAGAGTGATGCAAGATTAATTCCAGTTTTTTTTTCGGATCACTTGCTACTGTCCTGCTCTTTCTCATTTCCTTCAGGTATGACTGTTGGGAAGGGTTTGTGGAAGTTAAACTGCTTCCTGCTGGAGGATGAGGCTCTAGCCGCACAATACAGGGAGCTGTACAAAGACTGGCAGACCCTTCAAGACTCGTATGATTCACGAGCACAATGGTGGGAAATAACAAAGAAACGAACACAGACCTTTTTTAAAAATGCAGGGAAAAACAAGAAACTCAAAGAGATGAAACGCATGTCGGGACTACAAAGAAGACTCCAACGCTATTTCATCCTAACAGAAAAGGGGATGGACTTTAATGATGAAATCAAAGAGACCAAACAAGAACTAAACGCTTTGGCGGAAATAAAGAGCAAAGGCATCATAATAAGAAGCAGAGAAAGAGAAATAGAAGAAGGGGAAAAATGTACACGCTACTTTTTTAAAAAAATTATGGGCAAAAATGAGGGGATTTTTAAACTTCAAAACGAAAACGGGCAAATAACAAAGGAAAGTAGTGAAATAACCAGATTGGTCGAAGACTACTACAAAAAATTATTTGAAAAGAAAGAAACATATGAGAATGAAATGGGGCATGTATTAGATCATATTTCAAGATCAGTGCGTCAAGACCCCTTTTTAACATCGGACTTTACCCAAGACCAACTGAATGGTTGCATAAAGACTATGAAAAAAGGCAAATCACCCGGGGAGGACGGACTCAACCTCGAATTTTACCGGACTTTTTGGGATATTTTAGCACCAGATCTGTTAACTGTTTTTAACGAATTTTCCAGTCGAGACCATATGCCAGACAGTTTCAGAATCGGGATAGTTACTCTATTGCACAAAAAAGGAGACAAAATTGACTTAAAAAACTGGCGACCCATAACGCTTTTAAACGTGGACTGTAAAATTTTCAGCAAGCTTCTAGCAACACGAATGTCTGTTGTCTTGGGAGACTTGGTTGATCCAGACCAAACCTGTGCCATTGTGGGAAGGAAGATCAGCGACAGTCTCATGCTGATCCGTGACACCATTTGTTATGCAAGAGACAGAAACATGCGACTAGCGGTCCTAAACCTAGACTTTGAAAAAGCCTTTGATCGAGTCTCGCACCAATACCTCTTCAGGGTATTGCAAAAATGTGGTTTTCCCCAAAAATACATCAATTGGGTAGGACTGCTATACCGAGACATCTACAGCAAATTCATGATTAACGGGAATTTATCGGAAGCAATCGAGATCAACTGCGGTGTACGTCAAGGTTGCCCTATGTCTCCCCTTCTCTATGTTCTTTGCATTGAACCTTTGGCACAAATGTTAAGAAAAGATAGATTTGTCGAAGGCATCAATATCCCAGGAAGTGGGGGACAAATTACCAAGTGTGTTTTGTACATGGATGATTTTAATATTTTGTGTACTGACCGCGCATCTGTTGAAAGAGCCCTTGACTTGACTGACCTGTTTGGGAGGGCGTCTGGGTCAAGGCTAAATAGAGAAAAATCACAAGTGAAGTTTTATGGAATGTGGAAAGAGACAGAAAAGGCAGGACTCCCGCTGACGGTGTTAAAGACAGACCAGAAAATCCTAGGGATAAAATTCAATGCGGATGGAGGAGGCGAGACCAACTGGGATGACGTGACAAGGAAAGTTAAGCAAAAACTTGTTTTTTGGTCACTAAGAAAACTGACAATAGAGGGGAAGGTCCTAATCATCAAAGCGATCATCCTCCCAATGCTTTTGTCAATCAGTTTAATTTTTATGCCTAAAAGAAACGTGCTGTTACAAATGGACCGAGCCATCTTTCGCTTTGTCTGGGGCTCAAAGTGGGAAAGGATAAAAAGAGATACAATGAAAAAGAAAAAGGAAAAAGGGGGGAAAGGAGTGCCTGACCTCCA
Organism: Urocampus carinirostris; assembly: GCF_059441175.1. Classification (NCBI taxonomy): domain Eukaryota; kingdom Metazoa; phylum Chordata; class Actinopteri; order Syngnathiformes; family Syngnathidae; genus Urocampus; species Urocampus carinirostris. The sequence continues at coordinate 26,932,403 of NC_142364.1, read as the reverse complement.
GCTTTTCCTGGGAAGCAAATATGTCTCTCTCCACTTCCAAAACGCTGTGGGCCCACCCAACAACCCGAAAAGTCAAGCAATGACCCGTTTTTGGATGGGCTCATATTTGCGGAAGCTAAAGCTTGTACCAGACAATCGTTTGATTCCAGTTTCGTTTAACTTGCCGCCAACACATCTCTTTATTCGGGCTTTTTTGAAGAAGTTTGATTTGGAAACACAAGAATGTCACACTTTACAAAACCACAGGGCCCTTATTGCTATTGTGCAAGAGCGAGCTACAGTAAGCCCTGTGCGGGGGCTTGCGTTTGGCGAATCCACAACGGTTTGGAGCAACGTCAATCATCCTGCCCTCCCAAACAGACTACGAGACTTGTCATGGATGGTGGCTCATGAAGTTCTCCCAGTCAGAGCTGTAATGCACCACCGAGGAATGTCAGCGACTTCGACGTGCCCTCGACCTGGCTGTGGCGCCCAGGAGTCGGTGAGGCACCTTTTTTGTGAGTGCAGCGCTGCCAAGGTCTTGTGGACAATGGCCGAACAACTAGGAAAGTTCCCGGACTTGCCAGCAGGAGAGGTCCCTGATGCACAGTACGTGCTTTACGGGGTGAGTCGGTCGAGGAGGCATCGGAACGACTTTGCCAGGGACTGGCTCACTCTCGCCGCCATCAAGGACGCCATCTGGACCTCCAGAACTTATAATGGACTTCCTCTCCAACCGCCCACAGTCGGTGAAACTCGGTACCCACGTCTCTCCCACCCTAACACTGAACACTGGCTCCCCCCAAGGTTGTGCACTGAGCCCCCTGCTTTTCACCCTCTACAGCTCTGACTGCTCACCGACCCACCCCACAAACACTATTATTAAGTTTGCTGACGACACCACCTTGATCGGCCTCATCTCTGAAGGGGACGAGGCGGCATACAGGGATGAGGTTGAGTCACTTTCAACGTGGTGCTCGGAAAACCACCTCATATTGAACACAACAAAAACAAAAGAACTGATTCTGGATTTCAGAAGGAATAGCAGGAATCCAGCACCACTCATCATAAAAGGATACTGCGTAGAGAGAGTCCACTCGTTCAAATTTCTGGGCGTGCACATCGCCGACGACCTCTCCTGGTCTGCAAACACCAGAGCGGTGGTAGGGAAGGCCCAGCAGCGACTGCACTTCCTGAGATTGCTCAGGAAAAATAACCTAAAACAGCAGCTGCAGGTGTCTTTCTACAAAGCCACAGTGGAGAGCATCCTAACATACTGCATCACGGTGTGGTATGCGGGGTGCACAGCAGCAGACAGGAAAAAGCTCCAGAGGATCATAAAAACAGCCCAGAGAATCGTCGGCTGCTCTCTGCCCAGTCTGGAGGACATTGCCTGCTCTCGCTACCTCAGCAGAGCAGAAAACATCGTCAAGGACTTTTCTCACCCCGGCCACCATCTCTTCGACCTGCTGCCTTCCGGCAAGCGCTACAGGTCACACAAAGCAAAAACGAACAGACTCAGAGACAGTTTCTTCCCCACAGCCATTACCACCCTAAACAGACACCGCACAAACAACTGAAAACTGTTGCAAAAAAAAAAAAAAAAAAACCTCACAGGTATGTAAAATGGTACTCACGTACATGCTGTCTGCACTATGTTTGTTCACTGCTCAACAGACACCGCACAAAAACTGAAAACTCGTGCCAACACTACCTCATACGAAAATAATGTTACTCAAGTCTTGTTCTTGCACATGTCGACTGCACTACGTTTAATGCTCAAATTGCACAATGTCTGACCATTTCCTTTTTTTGCACTATGATGTCTATGCTTGCACCAATGTATATGAGGACTATTTTTGCACCATGATGACTTTGCACCAAATGCAATATTGCACAACCGTTACGATACAACGTTATCACGACAACCCTGTATGTAACATCCCACATGCTGACATTGTTGTGTAAATACCATGTAAATTATAACTATAGCCTTATTCCCCTTGTTTTATAACATTATCTTCTCTGTTCCTTTATCTTCTTGCTCATACCCTCACTATGTGTAAAACTGGAGTGTCATGCCCAATTTCGTTGTCACAATATGTTAGCCCATTTGTAACAATGACAATAAAGGTATATTCTATTCTATTCTATTCTATTCTATTCTATTCTATTCAGAAACCTGCTGGTATGGAGGTGCAGGCAGATCCCCCCCGTGGCTGTGCTCCAAATGGCTGCAGATACCATACAATCTGCGAGCGGCGGGCCTAGGACGCAGCCATAAAGAAGACTCGTCTGTACCCACCCGGAGGGGGGAGCCGGAGCTACGCTGTGGGAGTCCCGGCAGCAACGGCCTGGGTTGTGGAACCCAGAAGGGAGAGGACCCACGCAGAAGGGAAAGGACCCACACAGAGGACTGGAAGAATGCTGCTTGGGAGGGTGGGATGGCAGAGCTATGCCCTTGCACAATAGTATTGCCTTTTACACGCTGGTTAACTACTGTTAAAAGAAAATAACTCTGAAATTGTTTAATTGATGTTGGAAATGTCAGGAAAAAATGTTAAAACGTCATATCGTCACGTCATATTGTCAAATATAAAAAAAATTGTGAATATGCTTGATGGCTGTGTTTTGCTGCTGTTGGTGTCAGTGGATTTGTTCAGACCGAGGACAATCGACTTTGGCCTGGACGGATCTATTGACACTAACAAAGATGTTATATAATGAAATTGTGAATATGTTTGATTTTCGAGAAGGTTTGTTCAAACCTCACTTTGTGTTTGCTGTTAAAAACGTAATATTGGAATATAATATTGTGAATGTGCTTAATTGCTGTTGAGATTGTCATGATTGTTTTCTGTTTTTAGTGTCAATAAATTTGTTCAAACCATAAAATCCTGTGTGGAGATAGCATGTTCTCCCCGTGCTTAAGTGGGTTTCCTCTGGGCACTTTGGTTTCCTCCCACATTCCAAAAACATGCATGGTTAATTGGCTGGTCCAAATTGTCCCTAGGTGTGATTGAGCGAGTGAGTTGTCTGTCTCTGTGTGCCCTGCGACTGTCTGGCAACCAGTTCAGGGTGTCCCCTGCCCACTGCCTGAAGACAGCTGAAATGAGCTCCAGCACCCCCGCGACCCTACTGAGGATAAGCGGTGCAGATAATGGATGGATGGAGGTTTACATATGAAAATTTATAATGGGTATATTGCCACATAATTAAGTTTAATAACAAAAGTTAAAAATTAAAGTTACTACATCAAAAACGTGGAATTTATCAATCATCAATTTAGCACGCAGATTTATATAATATGAAATCTAAGCATTTCTAACTTTTATTGTGTTCTGAAAATTCATGTATTTGAAAATTAAATGTAATGTATAATTTCAAAAGTGATATTTTTACTTGGAAATATGACCATTTTCACTGTGAAAATAATGATTTTAAACATGGAAACCATCTGGTCTCAGGGAGAGTGTTAATTAAATATTGACTCCCAGTGTTAAAAAATAAAAATAATTTATATATGTGATTTAAATACTAAAAAATGAATTTAAAAATCCTTAAAGTCGAGAAAAAAATGTTTTTAAGTAAATACTCATAAGTCGAGAAGCTGTATTTATTTTGCATAACATGAGGCTCATCTTAGAGAGAACAGAAATGATTGTTTGCCATCTTGCTTCTAAAGGTATGTTGAAAAACCAAAAACCAAACGACTGGGCAAAAAATGTAAAAGAAAATTGTACTTTTTGGTCTCTTTGAGTTTCCTTAATTTGAGGGGACTAACATCATTGTTTTGTTGCTCAGGTACCCGAAAACCACAATCCTTGCAAAAGGGTGACCCGGAAAATAAGAAAAATGGTACGGTTTGGTCACTTCTGAGTCCCCGCGGATTGTAATCATCCTTGTGCTTTTAAGCTCTCGTTTTCAGTTGGACGACACAATACAGCGACATCTAGTGGTCATATAAAACACACTGCCCCTATGAAATAAATCAGCTTTGGTCAGGTGTTAAGTCGTACCAAAGACAACAAAAAAATTTAAAAAGGTTGATTAAAAATATGAAATCTATAAAAGCAAGTATTTTCTTTTCCCAGGTCGCTGTAGTAAATGGTAGTAAACGTTAAGGAACTATTACAGCTTATTATGATAATATCCATCCATCCATCCATCCATTATCCGTACCGCTTATCCTCAGTAGGGTCACGGGGTTGCTGGAGCCCATCCCAGCTATCTCCGGGCAGTGGGCAGGGGACACCCTGAACTGGTTGCCAGCCAGTCGCAGGGCACACACAGACAACTCACTCGCTCATTCACATCTAGGGACAATTTGGACCGGCCAATTAATCTGACATGCATGTTTTTGGAATGTGGGAGGAAACCGTAGTGCCCGGAGAAAACCCACGCAGGCATGGGGAGAACATGCAAACTCCGCACAGGAAGGTTCGATCTTATGACCTCAGAACTCTGCCGCACATGCGCTAACCGCTGCCCCGCCGTGCTGCCCATGATGATATCTGTCATTCTAATTATGCCCAAGTTGGAGACATTTAAGTGGAGTGAATCTCTTGTCAGGTCAACTTTGACGGGGTACGAAACATGTGTTTTTGCAACTTACTCAGATAAAAGTGCATAACCTCTTAGTTTTCTAAAAGGGATATTCGTAAGACCCAAAGCTGTATTTCGTGTTGACAAAAATGTATCTGGGCTTGTCTTCTGCAGAAACATTCACCCTTGATGAGGCACTGGATGCGCTCGGCTTCGGAAAGTTTCATTGGAAACTGCTATTTCTCACCGGGTTTTCTTATGTAAGAAGAATTCATTCTTCCATAAATCCAACTATACTAATCCCCATTTGGGTTGCAAGTCAGCCAGACCTGGCTGACTTTGAACAAGCGCTAATGGGGTTCTTTTCAATCTTTGCAGGTGGCAGACGCCATGGAGATGATGATCCTCAGTATCATTGGCCCGCAGTTACACTGCGAATGGGGCTTGGAAGGCTACAAAGTGGCTCTCATGACATCGGTAAAGATGCTTCAATTGAACAATAAGTTTAAATACACACAAAATAATAAACTGCTTTTGTGTTTCACTGTAATCAGGTTCGTGCAGGTGCTTGACATGCTTGAAAATGCTTGAATTTTAATGTTACGTTTTCAAGGATTGAAAAGTGCTTGAATTTTGGGTGAAGTGCTTGTAAATGCTTGATATTGTTACCATGTTTCCTAACAAGTCTGCCTAAGAATAAGGCAAAAATTGCTCTCCGGTGGCTTTGCTTTGCCATTGTATTTCTTCTTCTTTCGTGATTAAGGGAAGGCTAGCATTAGTTTGTATGGTCATAAGGTGCATGCCACACCCAATCAGGGCACTATGAAATATGTACGAGTGCAAGGATTGTGTTATCAATAATGGACATATATTATGGGCCATGCAAGCATTTAAGGAGGCGTTTCCCAATGATTTATTACACTTATGGTTGTTTTACAACCTGAAAATTCATATTTTCCAAGATTTATAATTTCAAAAGTGATATTTTGACCTGAAAATTTTACTATTTTAATTATTTAGTGTAATCACCAAAAAATCGTGTGAAAATTATCACTTTAAAACTTTGAAACCATCACGTTAGGTTATGAAAAAGATCACAGGAAAACAAAAAGTTATTACTGAAACTGTCACTAACATGTGAAAATTAACACATCAAATTACATATTGCATTGTTCAGTGTTGTCTCGCTGTATGGTGGTTCAACTTTTGCAGCCTCGGTGCCTCGCGTTTTTTTTTTTTTTTTTTAAGATTAAGAATTGCATATATAAAAGGCAGATATACTTATAGGCGGTGCAAAATACATGATTCATACTGGATTTATTTTAACTCATTTAATGCTAGATGTTTTTCTCAAATTGGGAGAACCAGTGCCTCCCATTATGAGTCATTTTTATCTAGTGCAAAAAATAACCCCGTATACAAGCCATTGGCAAGAAATCCAATCAGGGGAAACACGAGTGATGTCATTTCTGCATTTAACTTATGACATGAATTAAAGGATGATTTCATTCAAGGGATGAGTACTATGCTTTTTTTTCCTCCATGCTCAAAGTGAGCTCCATTGCTTCATCCAGTCTGTTGCAGTCAGGGCTTGCAATAAGCATAGACTTACACTAAGTATGGATGGGTATAACTGTTGCATCCACTATATATGAACAAAATCATTTATCCTTTTGGGTTAGAAATAAATCAACAAATAAATATTGGGCCTTTTTAGCGAGTAAGCCGGAGTTTGCGTCCACAATGCTTTGTGGTAAAAATAAATCAAGTAATTAAGTTCCTTGTATTACACTCTGATACTGCTATAATATCTGTTTGGAAATCGATAGTTCATACTTCGCCAAAAATCACTTAATACAAGTGGTTATAGAAGAGATTAATCGCGTTAATCGAGGGAATAATGTATATGTGCTGTATTTTCCTGACTATACGCCCTACATAAAAATCCCAATTTGGCCAGAGTGGAATATACGGTAATCGTCAAAAAAAAGAAGTAAAAATTGTCCATCTAAAAGAAGTGTTCAACTAAGAAAATGTAACAGTTACCACAAAACCTCGTTTCTCCTCTTGTTTCATAGCCATGTTCATGTAAATAGGTTCTCAAAGTTAATTGAGCACTTGGAGTTGGATTATAAATCCTTGTGTTTCACTCACACAAACCCCCAGGTGGTATTTACTGGGATGTGCTTCAGCTCGTCATTATGGGGCAACTTGTCGGACAAGTACGGCAGGAAAAAGGTGGGCTGAAATCACTCTTTTGCATTTTGAAGCCCTGTGGGGATTTTGCTACACAATTTATCTGTGTGTCCCCTCTTTTGTACGTATACAGACACTGATCCTTTGCATGTGTTGGACTTTTTACTACAGCGGGCTGAGTGCCCTGGCCCCAAATTTCAATTGGATTTTAGTGCTTCGAGGATTGGTGGGCTTCGGAATTGGAGGATCTTTTCAAGCGTGAGATGTTTTGTTTCTCTGCACTGAATAGAGTAACAACCAATCACTTAATACAAAAATTGTACACTTTTGTTGTAAGGTTTAGGTTAGGGTCACCCTGACAATTATGTGTTTTCTATGATAAAGTAACTTTTACTTTTCTAATGAGTTGTCCAACATTTGTTCCTTTGCCCATATTAATATCTTCCTTCTGGTGGCTAGACAAATGTATGGCTTTTTCTTTGGCACTCTGCCTTGAAAGCCAGTATCTCAGAGTTGGTACTTTACTGTAGATGTACAGGTAGACACTGGTGTTTTCCAGGTATAATTCAACCAAGCTGCTGGTTGAGGACCTGTAAGGCATCTTTTGCTCAAACTAGAGAGTCTAATGTATTTTTCATCTCGTTACTTCTATTTCTTCTCTGGTTAGAACCTTTTTGTGCTGGTAGATATAAACACAATGTACCATTAGAACACTGGAGTGCTGGTTGTTGGAAATGGGCCTCTGCACACCTATGTACTAGGACTGCATGATTAAGCGAAATCGAATTGACATTGCGATATCACATAGTGCAATTGTATAATCGCATAACAGCAACCCTAACAAAACTCCCCAGAAGAGGGGCTGTTTACTTAAATTTAACATTCCTGTAAAAGTCACATAGAATCTCAATTCAAGACGTAAGCAAAGTAAAGCAAACGCTGTTGTTGAACCGTTTGGAGAATCTGGACAGTTTTGGTCTCCTTTGAAAGGTAACACACTGAAGTTTTGTCCCCGTTTGAAATAATCACTTGACGTTGAACAAGCTAATTTGGAACACAAAGAAACGGTAGGCTTTTATTATCGCCTAAAACAAATTTTTTCAATCACATGCATGATGAGTGTAGCATCGGAAACTTAGCTGGAAAACAGCTGGGACAAATGCATAGAGCCTTACCTGGTACCAGGACAAATTTGATCACAATCTGAAAAACTAAACATTAGTATTTTGCACATTTTTCTAAGGGTATGTCTAGGCGTTTCCAAAAGTGGCCATTTGGACAGTCCAAAAGGACCAGTGACTGGTGACACCATACAGACACGTCTGCTTCTCAACAGTTTGACGGCTCGCAGGCGGGTTTAAGCATGTCATTATTATTAACCCTTGGATGTATAAGTGGGATCAAAAAATGACCCCATGGGTTGTTATTCTTAAAAAAATTTGAAAATAAAAAAATTAAAGTTGTAATATTGTTTTTTTCCAGGTATTCCTCACAAAACATTTGTATGACATGATGCCATTAGTATTTCCCCGCCCCACTAACTATCGACCCAACTCATGGAAGAATTAATGGACTGGTAGATCATGTATCAAAGGTTTAAGTAATCTCAAAACTAAAACTAGCACAGAATATGCACTTTTAAAATCGAAAATCGTATCGAGATTGCAATTCTTGTCTGAAAACTCACAATCAGGTTTATTCCCAAATACGTGCAGTCCTACTATGCACTGTAGATATTGCACTAACAAAATGACATTTGCAGCTAAAATAGTTCTTTACCATGTTAACAACGTATGGAGTGCATTTCTGATTAGTTTCATGTTATTTTTTTCTGTACTTTTTCTTCAAAAATAAGGACATTTCTAAGAAACCCCAAACTTTTGTACTATATAGTGGATATTCTATAATAAATTTATTTTTGGGTTGTTGTTATTACAGGCTGACTTTGTACTCTGAGTTTGTCCCATGCAAGTCAAGGGGCTTTGCTGTATCGCTCATCTCGGTAGGTGCAAGTTCATCACTTTAAACTGTGCTATATTCCGACAAGTCACATTTTGGACCAGTTTTCTACATAGGGTACGATGAATATAGGGGCCATCAAAAATGCATTCATTTATTAAACTTGTATGGATGGTTAATTCTGTATTATTTGGCACATCCTAGTCATTTAAAAACTGTATTCATTTAAAAATAAAACATTGATTTTAATATTAAGCATGAATACATGAACATGCACTTTTTATATCCGAGATTGAGAAATGTGTGTTTATATACATGACATGAGGCTCACCTAGAGGGAACTGACATAATAGTCTGTCATCTTGCTGCTACGAGTACTCCAAAAACAAAAACCTACTATAAAGCTGAGCGAAAAAATGAGACGAAAAATGGTTCAATTTAGTCACATTGAGTTACAGGTACGATTGGGCCCAAAAAATTCAACCTGATCCCCGGGTAGAAAAGCCCAAGCCAGACCTATCAGCTTGATTTGAGGGACCGAGCCTGAAGCAAACCCTAATTTTCATATTTTATTTGTGAGGACTTAGGAAGAAGAAGGAAGGGTTTTGGCCGACTTATTAGCCCAAGGTGAAATAAAGGCAATACTGTAAATAAAAAATAGTTTTAATAACAGTATAAGTGGTATCGGTCTGAAAAAAAAAAAACGTGTTTATTCATGTATGACACGCTTTTTATTTACCATAGAAAAAAAGTTGGGTGCGCAACATACACGGAGTTTTTACGTGTCATGGTTGATTCCGAAGATTGATCAGTCGAAAATATCGTTGACGGGAATTGAACCTAAGTTGCAGCGGTGAGATCGCCAAATCCTTACCACTTACACAGCAGTGCTATTAATTACATAAGGAAAGGCATTTGGTTTCATTTCATTATCACACTATTTTCAATCACGTTACCAGAGAAGAATGTTAGAGAATGGAGAAAACAAAGATATGAATGAATGCAAAAAAAAAAACTGACAAGGGAAACTCTTTGGTATGTCTGATGGTGAATTGGACTTTAATAAGCATTAAATAAATATATTGTAAATTGTATGATGATATTGTATTTATAATTTGGGCCCTAGTGCTGTGGAATGTTCCTCCCCCTGAGATTCGATCTGCAACCTCAGTAGAAATGTTTAAATCTAAGCTTAAAACAGACTTCTATTCTATAGCATATGAATAACCTATATTTTATATTGACAATATCTGTGTATTCTTTGTTATTGCAACATCCATTGCAGCCTGGTCATCATGGAAGGGGGATTACCTCATGTGCGGTCCCTTCTCAAGGTTTCTTTATTTTCCTCATGTTGAGGTTTTTGAGTTTTTCCTTGCCCTCATCTAGTTTTTAGATCAGGTGATGGTGTAATGATAGTCTGTGGTTTGCAATAATCTGTGGTCTGTGCAGCCTTTTGAGACTCTTTGTGATTAAGGGCTATACAAGTAAACATGACTTGACATAATTTATGTTGGCAATAAATGAATTAATCATGGCTACAAGTATTCAACAACGTTTGTCACTTACAACTCTCAGAATAGATTAGACAAATAGAATGTACTGTCATTTTAACATGTGAAAGGCACAACGAAACTAACTCCAGTCTCTGCTACCATGAATAGAAGTTGTGTGATGATGAAACAAAATCAAATAGCTTTTCAAATGTCATCTCTAACACTGGTGGTTCAGTGGTTGGGATTTGGCGCTCTCACTGCCGCAACCCAGGTTTGTTTCCCTTTGCATTCAACTGCAAAGTTTGGGCTGCGAAAACGTGAAACTGAATTTTGCAGAATTTTTAATAAAAAATTTGGCGTGTACATTTTGCATGTGTTTGCGTTAGAAATAAATAAATACGGTAGTATTGCACAGCCCTTACATTTGATGTGGACTTAACATTTTAAATCCTTATTTTTAGGCCTTTTGGTCAATCGGTGTTGTCTTTGAGGTCCTCCTGGCTGTGTGGGTCATGCCGAACCTTGGCTGGCGATGGCTGGTGGGCCTTTCCACCGTGCCATTGGGCATCTTTCTCTGCTTGTGCTTGGTAAGGATGTTTGGCACGAATGGCAAATGATACAGTCTAGTCAGTTAGTTTGTTTTTACAAACTTATAGCCTAATCATTGAACAATATTGATGATTCATTAGCCCACAGTTAAAACAGATTGCCGCATATACCCATGTCGGAATAGTTTGTATTTTTGTATTTGTTTTTTAATTTTGTTTAGCTTTTTGAGGTGCCAAAATCCAAATGTCAGCACAAGAAAATTTGACTGTTCCTGCAACACTTTGGAGTTAATTACTTATGCATGAAAAATACTTCACAGAATCTTCATCTTGTTTCAAACACGATTATTACCAGCCTAGTTTTGTCCACACCATAATTTCACATTCTGTTTTTAAGTGGCAAAAACAAACTTATTTTTCTTTGCCGAAAATGATAGCATCCTTTCAACCATAAGCAACAAGACAACCACAGAAAACTTGTTTTTAACAACTGACCTGAAACTTTTGGTGCAAAGACGGGGGCGGAATTTTACTTGCCCTCACTTATGAGTGAACCAGGAAGGGAGTGTGGGGAGGTTTCCAGAGTCAATTTGTATTTTTCAGACTCTAACGCTCACTGGAATACGAGGCGCACCCTAAAAATTGTCTTTTGCTATAGATTTTTCATATATAAGGCATTAAAAGTAGAATAAGAGCTAGGGTTGCATTAAAGATAAATAAATACATTAAAATTTATAGAATTTATTTCATAGATCATAAATTAACATTATGATATCTGATTTCACCGCAAAATTAATTTTACCCCCAAAAACATTTAACATTTTAACCACAAGAGGGCACTCGAAAACCTCAAGGCAGAACAGTTACTGTACGCAATATCAATGGACAACAACCCAAACAAGAGTACATAATTTTGTTCAAATCTTTACCGTAAACAAAAATCTTAATTCAATCATTCAAAATAAGTATCATATTTACGGACAATTATTGTACCAAGCAAAAACAAAAGAGGTTTTGCAATGACCATCTGAGCTGCCGTTAATATGTTCTGCGCTTCTCTTTTGTTTCTGTATGCAGCATCATTTAATTGTAATAATCTATTTCCAAATGTATCCACTATATTTTCCGGTATGTATGGCGTACCAGATTATAATGCGCACTTTCAAAGATTTTTGATGGCCCCTCCATCAGATGCGCGCGCTTCCAAAATTGTCTCGGGAAGGAATCACGCTCCACCTACGGCTAGAAACTCGTTTATTTATTTTTACTCTGTTCATTGTTGGAATAACACCACAGGAGTTAAAACACATATTTTACCCCGGTAAATATACTGTGCACAAAACCTACCTATGTCTTTTTCAATGCCAAAAACTATATCTTTTTTTTTTTGCTGGAAAGGAGCGTCGTCATCTCTGCTCAAAACTATCATTGTCGTATTCTACACTGCAACTCAATAATTTAGCCTCACCATCACAAAAGTTGCAAAACACAGATATGTTTATATTGTGAATGCAGTGGCTGCCGGAGAGCCCGCGCTTCGATCTGCTGAACGGTAATGGCGCCCGAGTGATGAGGACGTTAGGAAGCATAGCCAAAGAAAATGGAAAGGCTTTACCTCGTGGAAGGATCATGTGTAACCTTCAGGTGATCCGATTCGCCTTTATGTTCGAAAACTGGAATTTTGTGCTTGTTTCAAAACTGTGTTTCCTGTTTTGTTGAAGCAAAATAACCGGGGTCGTGTTCAGGATCTTTTCACGCGACAGTATTACAAAACCACGCTTCTCCTCTGGTTCATCTGGTGAGCTTGAATAAGTTTTGACGTCTCCAAAAGGATTGTGTGGAGCATATAAACAGAAGCGTTTGTGTTTCCTTCAGGTTTTCCTTCGCTTTTACTTATTATGGGATTATTCTGCTGACAACTGAGATGTTCCAGTCTGGAGACTCGTGTGGGGGTAAGAAGTCATCTCCTTTTTGGTTCCTTTTCTCGGATAACCAGCAAATCTTCACCGGGGACGGCAGCAACGCAGGGGATGAAAATGGAGCCGCAATGTCGTCTGGAATGCAAATTGCTGACAACAGATGACTACAGAGACTTCTTGTGGACAACATTGGCTGAATTTCCAGGTAAAATGTTCTATTAGTTAACCCGTTAACGTTTCGATGGCGTGTCTGTGTGATTTCACCAGTCGCTGGTCCTCATAGACTCCAAATGGCCTCTTTTGGAAACGTCTAGACCTTTGAAAAATGTGTAGTATACTCATGTTTAGTTTTTAAGATTTTCATCAACTTTGACCTGGGACCCAGGTAAGGCTTCATGCTATTATCCCAGCTGTTCTGTCGCTAAAATGCCCATGCCGGATTATAAGTGTATTTGTGTCACTTTTTATAATATCAAAATCAGCAATATAAATATTCATCAATGCTTTGGTGGTAATTTGACAAGCATTAATAAATGGCATAGCAATAAAAACACATGGCCTTATAGCAATAAATATACCACATGGATGATTATAATATGACTCTTGCAATTAGACAGTCAACAGAGGTTGATTACGTAAATGACATAGCCTACATAAAATTTTAATGCAGGATAATGAGAATAAAGCAAATAACTCAGAAAGGCCTTGGGAATGCTGTAAAAGCCTCTAATTCTTCACATGATAGACAGTAGAAGTGCCAGATTTATCTCTGGCTTTTATTATAACCTGGTTGTTAGCATTGGTGTAAAGCTGTATAGAATAAATCCCTATAGTGCCTAAACTGATCTAAATTTGACTTGCTTTCATGCAACTGATTTGAGGATAAAATCAGCCAAAATAACGAACAAATCCGGGCTTAATCCCTTATATTGGTTTCAAGCAGTCACCTCCTGATGTTTTTTTTGTTTATTATATACATATTTTATGCATTTATCTATGTAGTTAGTATATAGATGTATTTATGTATAATACAAATATTTTATGTTTTTGTTTAGTGTATATATTGTATTTATCAATTACTTTTTATATAAATACAAAAAATGTTTTACATTTATTTATTATTGCAGGCCTCCTTGTGGTTATTGCAACAGTTGACTGCCTGGGAAGGAAGAAAAGCATGGCCCTGCCCTTCTTCGTCTTCACTTTGAGCATTCTGCCCTTGTACGCATGTATCGGAAGGTATGGCCCCCTTTAACTCTGAAATGAAATTGAAAATACTTATTTATTTAAGTTGTGCATATGTGCATGTTCCCTTTTCCAGGGTGGTGCTCACCGTTTTAATCTTCATTGGTAGAGCCTTCATCTGTGGCGGCTTTCAAGTTGTTTTTCTTTACACGCCGGAGGTGCGCACTTTAACAAGGTTTTTTTTTTTTTTTTTTTTTTTCAAATTTATGGCGAATGTTTTTGGGGGTCAATATATCATCTGTGCTTCTCAGGTCTTCCCAACTGAGATCAGAGCATTGGCCATGGGTACCTGTGGTGCCCTCGGCAAGTTGGGTGCCCTCATTACACCATTCGTGGCACAGGTAATCAGTGCTTCACTCATTTTCCTCTTTGTTTTTTTTTTTAAATAATTTTACAAATATATTCGGTTCAGTAAAAGTCGATTCTCGCAATAAGGAGAGGAGACATCAAATAATGTTTAACTTGCAAGTGGGAACAGGGAAGGACAGTGCAAAAAAAACCTCAAGATGCAAAAATTCCAAGCTTAGGGTTCTTCGGGTCCTCCCTTGAACCCGTTCTTTTTATTAAATTTAGGTTACAGATCCACCCTAAAGGATGTGGAAATAAAAATACATCAACATGATTGGCCAATAGTGACATTGACGTAAACCAGGGGTCTCAAACTCACAGCCCGGGATCCATTTGCACCCCTCCGGTTGATAGTTTGAGGGCTTAGAAAGAAAGTTAAACAGGCGGTGCGTATTTTTTGACAAATAAATGTTGTAGTATTTGATCATGTAACCAAAACAAGTTCTAAAAATCACAAGTTAGAATGCAGATTTCGGAGACTCAAAGTGACCATAAAGCACCATTTTGCCCAGCCTTTTGCCAGGATTTTTTTTTTTTTTGTGGTGTAGTAGCAAAATGGCTGACGAGGATTCATATCAAGTTATGTAAAATAGATAGAAATTTCTTGACCTACATGTATTTAAAAACAAGGCACAATTTCCTTTGCATAACTGTTTCAAATCCGCCATATTGGAGGGTTTTCTCAAATGAACTGCCCGTGTGAAGTCACACCACAGCATCTCAAATGGATTTAACTCAGGAATTTGACTTGGCCACACCAGAACCATTCAGTTTGTGTCCTTGGGTGGCCTGAAAGGCGCTTTTAAATAAAATGCATTATTTTGTTTTGTTTTTGACGGTGGACTTTATGGTGTGTTTTCGACCAATGTCCTGAAATCAATTGCGATGGTGTGGTGTGCCCGATATGGCAGATTTGAAACAATTTTGCAAAGAATGGGCCAAAATTCCTCCACAACTTTGTGAAAGACTCATAACCAATTATCGTAAACGTTTGCTTTTTCTTATTGCTGCCAAAGGGGGCCCAACTCGCCATTAGGTTGAAGGGGCAAGTACTTTTTCACATTTCTTAGTGTGATATTAAAATTGGTTTGATGCTCCGACACCTTTTGTGAGTGGTAAATATACAGAAATCAGAAAGTGGGCAAATACATTTTCACTGCACTGTACATTATTAATATTGTTATCATTATTTTAAAGATATACTAGCTAGCACCAGTAGTACAAAATGTAGTCTAAAGTAGGCATTGTAGCAAACACTTAGTGGGTGAGTGTCAGGGAAATGCTAAGACATTCAGCATTCAAGTAAATATAAACCAAGATTGGGCACCACAAACACGGACATTCTAATGATGCCCTCAGTCTTGTCAATTCTGTTGTTGGCCTGTTTCCTCCGGGAATTGCAATACAAATTTGTTCTTTACAATTGCAATTTTTACAAATTGAGACTCTAAAAACGGAACTCAACATAGAATTTTTCTTTCACTCTATTCATACTTTAAATGCTTCCCCCGCTGTTTTGGATCAACAAAGCGCATGCATTAGGTGGTCATCCAGTAATGACATAGGCTGGAAAGGGGTCTGCAACGTGTAGAAGCACAAAAAAGTGCCGTGTAATTCCCTTTCACATTTGCAGTGTTTTTACCGAAGGTGCTGCTTCGACATTCTGTGTCATTGACGCTGGCTGTGTACTGCTCCTGCTCTTTCCTGGCCGGTATTGCCTGCCTGCTGCTGCCCATCGAAACGTCTGGAAGGGCCTTACAGGAGACATAAAGAACACACCCGCTAGGCTCCGCTAGAATGGTCAGTTAAAAAAAACAAAAAAGAACTATTTACTTTCAAGCTGTTGTGGTCCTCAAGACTGACCTTGGCACTTAAAATGAATCTATGTTATTCATATACGGAATCTAATGTTGTTCAGGTGGACAGAATTTTATGAGTTATTTGGAGCAAACTCGGATTACATCCGACTGTTTACACTTCTATTTATTCTTCAGACCAGAATGGAGCTACACCTACAGCACTAAATTTGTCAGTTTACAGATTTTGTTTATCTTCCTGAGCAACAAAATCATTGCGTGAATGACATGCCAACACAAAAGTTACAATGTTGTGTTGACGACCCAAGATCGTTTCAAATCTTTGTTGTAATTTTTTTGAAGAATGAAAGCTATATGGCCATGGGGAAGAGGATTTCAAACTAACCGCCACCCAAATGCTAGCTTTTCCGTCTATGCAGCGTGCTTTCTGCTGGGGGGCTGCGGTACTGCATTTGTCAGTCATTTCGAATTTTAAAAAAGCGTTTTGAGCCAACTTAATCCATTAAACTTTTTTAAAGACCCAATTCTAATTAGTTTATTTTAATTTTTATGTTCTATGCTTAATACAACTGAGCTTTTCTCTATTTATCACGATCAGAAGTCAATTAATAGTTTAAATAACAACAGCCCAACAGTGTCCCAGTTTTAAATTTTATATATAAAGGGTCAAATAAGCATGACTTTGCATCGATTGTTGGTGAATTATGTATATTTATTGGTCAAATTTTTAGGGGTTTTGTCTTCCATTTTTTAAGAGGTTAGGATTTGTGTGGGTGGAGTATAGAATCACTCCACTCCATCTGCTTGGTTTACAATGTGTATTTTTTTACTTTGTTTTTTTGCATAACAATATTAGTAACTTAATGTTTAATCTTTTCCTCCAATAACTGTCCATGCCAGTGGTCTCCCCACCTTTTTGAACCTGACCGCTACTTTTTTGTACTTCTTTCAAATGCCTTTCTAAAATAGCACCTTATGTTATTACCATGGTGTGTCATTACCAGGTTGTAAGTACTAGAAGTTGGTTTAAAATAAGTACATTCAACCACTAAAATCTTGTTTTAAGACACTGATCATGTGAATGATTGCCCTTGCCAGTTATAAATCAAATTTCCTAGAAAATCACTATGACCCCATCACTGGTAAGCCATTTTCAGTACCAGTCTGTTGTGTGTTACTCAGGTGCTCTTAGGGGGCAACTTTGTGCCCGCGGGTGCCACATTGGACCTCCTTGTTCTATGCCATGGATATATATTCTGTCAAATGTATGTTGAATTATTACAAACCTGCCTCCACATAAACCAAAATAAAGATGTTCTTGAAGTCCCATACTGACATTTTTCTTAGTGTTTCCATAGTGCAGTGCTTGGGAAAATTGCCTACCACGCGAAATGTTCCTGGTTCAAGACCAGGTGGAAACATTTGTTGGCCTGGAGAAGGATGGGCGCCGCCAGGCTGTACTTGCCCGAGACTCCACATAAAATGGGGTCGCTTAGACCCTAGTGGTTAAGAGATCCACCCACCCACTGTTGTTTAAGTGCATGTACAGTAGTTGTGGCGGGGCTCTTTTATACAGAGATCAGAAATTATACTATCTAGGCTGGCAGTGTATCGTAGCATAAAATTATATAATTATTATTATGAAGTATTGATACGACCATTTTTTATATCGATACAAATACTCAGCTCTTGAATAATCGTCGATTCTGATACCACTTATAGAAAATGGTCTGCATTTAAATAGCGCTTTTCAAGTCACTGACGACCTGCAAAGTGCTTTACAATGTGCTTCACACTTACTCATTCACACACACTCAGCGACAGTGGTGTCAGCTACCTGCTTATCAGGGCATTAGGGGTTCAGTGTCTTTCCCAAGGACACTTTGGCATTTAATTCTGAGATGCCGGGAATCGAACTGACTACCCCCAAGACCTGCCTCCTGAGCTATTGCTGCCCTGCCGATCAAGCAAAATATAAAATGTTTTTCTCCACCTGTATTTCTTTAGCAGCTATTATCACGCATTATTTTTTTTCTTTTAATTTTTTTCCCTGTTTGGTTTCTTTTTTTTCCCTTTTTTGTTTAGTTTTTACTCCTTTTTTTTTCTTTTTATCTCTTTTCTCACTAATACATGTTTCCCCCCGTTTGAATAAAAATGATAGGACTTGAAGGCTTCCCCTGCAAAATATCAAACACCAAATCAATGAGGTTGGTGTCTGGCGAGGCACAGTCAGTTTTACAAATAAATACACCTGCATCTTTTCTGTCATTTGATTGGTTATTGCTTTCTTACTCTGCCAAACAGAAGCATATGAAAAAAAACGTATGATTGTCTTTCCGTCTTGCAATACCGGAGCACAGCCAACAACATGATAAAGAACTCTTCTCACCCAAGCCAACACCTCTTTGAACTACAGACTCCTCCCCAACTTACGAACGAGATAGGTTCCGGACGATCGTTCGTAAGTTGAATTTGTTGATAAGTTGCTTCAGTGCTATATGTTGTATGTTTAAGGTTCATATAAGTATGTTTAAGTTTTGTATATGTAAACTGTATTGCTTTGTACTGAAAAATATACATTTCATAAAATAATATGATCTATAAAGATAAATAAACTTAAGTGTAACTTACTTTTGGAAGATGGGCTTAAAGAGGTCCTCCTCCGTGCTGGCAAGTGGCCGAATAAAAGCGATCCAACCATTTTCTCAACCGCATCAACAGTGTCTGAAATACCGTCTGGCCGGACGCCCTGGACGGGCACCTTTTACGTCGGGCGTACAACTTACAAAACGTCTCTGCCCGGGTAGCCGACAACTTTTTCAAGAAAAAAAAAATCTTTCATTTTTATTTATTTTTTTTAAATCAAACGTTTTCTTTATTCCGATTTCGGTTTGGAAATTTCAGAATTTCAGTTCATTAGGCAATTTGCTTACTCGGCAGCCAATCACAAGCCTGCATCAAATAACTTCGAGCTTCCGGACTTTCCCGAGCGTGATAAGGTCGTACATTTGCAAATCATTTTCCAAAGTAGACGCACAGAGAACACAAGAAAAATGGATAAGTGGTTGGAAATCAAGCCCGAACCTCAGCCCCAAAAGAAAGATTCAAAAGAAGCTGACTAAATGTATACATAAAAAGCATCATGAAAAGAAAACAAAAAAAACACATTATAAATCGGTTGCTTTGAAGGGAAGAAAAGCGGTAGTGTTGGTGAGTATGTAATATGGCCTCTCGGTTGATGCATGTTTTTGTGTAATCCCACATAAAATAACTAATCCCAGCAACTTTTTTGACTCATAACATTTAAGTTATTTTGGGAAATTGGTCAACGGGATCCTTGTATGTTTAAAATATCAGAAGTATTGTTATTTTAATATAAAACAATGATATGTTGCAAACCTGAGAACCGCAGCCAATTGTGCCACTTATTAATGATTACGATTCCCTTTATTAATAGATAACTAATCCTACAAACTCACGAACAAGACAGATTTTGTAGGATTAAATAAATATAATGTTTGTAAACAAGTTTGTATTATTTCAGGAACTTGCTGTATATTTTGTGTTAGCAATTGGACGTACTAGTGTATTTAAAAAAATATATTTTAGTACAAAAATGTTAAAAAGTGTACACAATTTAAGATGATCAAAAAACGTATAAATTACAGTATAAATTGACAGGCATGATGTTGCTAAATCATGTATCTGTTCTCATGTGACGGTATCTATCTTGTCGGAGTCTGTCCAGTCACCTTGACAACATAGGCCCAATGGCAGCGCGTAAGCCAAACCGGCCAGCCAATCAGAGGCGGCCTCCACAAAGCTCCACGCACGCGCATAGTGCGCTCGAACGTGTTTGTCTCTGCGCGCACGCGACCGATACGAGTGGCGTCGCAAACATGTTTCCGGTTCACCTCGCGGTTGTGCACGGAGTGCCGCTGGTGGCTTACCCGCACCAGGGGCCGCCTCGCCCGGCCTGACTGCCAGTTCTGCCCCGGTGACTACGGAAGCCAACTCTGCGCATCTTCCCTCATCCAGCCCCTTCCTCCACCGCCTCCTCCTCCAGCCATGGCCCTGGTGACTCTGCAGCGCTGCCCCAGCCCGAGTGCAGCATCCTCGGCCTGCAGCGCGGGGGAGGTACGTAACACGTATAATTACATACTAGACAAAGTACGGTTACTTTATAAGTAATGGCGCTTTTGAGTTGTACAACTAGAAAGTAATTTAATGATGTAGTCCACCTGACCAGTGTTTTTCAACTTGTGGGTTGCGACCCAAAAGTGGGTCCTGGACGCTTTTGCAGTGTGCCTTTGATTTGGCAAAATAATACTAAGAAAGAAAGAAAAATAACTAATGGTCATTTACACTCCTTAACAATAGATGCCGATAATACCTTTTATAATGTTGATGGCTCTGCTATGTTATCGGAAGCCATGAATGTCAGTTAGACCGGGCAGAGAGCTGCAGATGATGTTCTGGGTTGTGTTAATTATTCTCTGTATGTTTTTTTGTCCGCTGCCGTGCTCCGAGGATACCACACAGTGACGCTGTATCCCAGAATGCTTTGTTTACAATTGTGAGCATGGTCAAATGAAGAAACAATAGAGAATATATGAGAAATTGATTTTATGACATTGATGACAAACTACTAAAGGGAAGCATTTTGGATTTCCTTATCCTCTTAAAACCTGACGTACACATGCACGTACAGTATGCACATGAAACAAGAGCTCGGGTTTGAAGCAGCTTATTGAGCATTAAAGGGACATTGTCTATTATTTGACCACTAGATGCCGCTTTATTGTGTAGTGCAAACAAAAACAAGTGCCAAAAAGTACTAGAAAGAATACAAACTACAGATACTTAAAGTGACCAAACCGCACTGTTTTCCTATTATAATATTACCCGTAGAGAAAATATGCCATTGTCAAGACCAGAACGGAGGTAGGACCCACTTGCGTTACTTTTCTCTCAGTTTTATTGGAAGAAAGGAAAGAGTTGCACCCAGGATCCGCTGGGCGCGGGAAGCAGGTCGCTCTGTACGCGGAAGTGGGACTCCCGTGGCGAGCGATGGCGATGTCAGGCACGGAGTAATGGGTCAGTAGACAGGAGAGCAAAAACGTGGTCGGGGTCGTAAGCGAGTCCTAAGCCAGGAAAGGAGATCAGACAAGGTGGGGGACAAAAAAGGTCAAAAGCCGGGACGGGGGCTTAGACGTGTTCAGGACCAAAAACAGGTCGAAGCCGGGGGACAGACAGGAGCAAAAAACAGGTTGGAGTCAGGGTCAGAAAAAAAAAGGTTTGCATAGTGTAAACTGAGGTTCGCAGACGGACTGACAACAGGCGACAGATAAATAGGGACAGTGAGCCAATCAGAGTCCGAGGCAGTTGGCGCCAAAGAAGTGCGCACAGGTGAAGCATATTGGTAATCATGACAGCCATGTCAAATAAATGCTCATTTCTCAACATTCAAGTGTTTTAAAAGACTAATATTTATAATACATGCATGTATGCCCTATTATTTAAATCAATTGTTCAATTATGACTTAAAGTCGTTTTTGTTTTGCTGGTCATTTTGTTTTTTAACATAAAGTGGATACTTTTATATTCTACTATCTCTGGTTTGAACTGATCACACACAATCTTGTCATTCAACACATTTAAGAAGTTTAGTTGTTTTTTCTTGATCTCAGTTGCGGCTTGTATTTGGTGTACGACGGTGAGTTCTTAATTCAGATAAAGTTTTAATTTGGAATTGCTAATTTTCGGGTTCATGAGGAGGACCAAAATATTAGGAACATGTTGGCAAGCAGTTTGAGTGGGAGTGTCTGTTGGTGTTAGGAAAGCCTTTGAACTGCAGGGGGCAGCAAATCCCGGATAAAGGTTTGTACGTGCGTTG
Source organism: Urocampus carinirostris (assembly GCF_059441175.1). NCBI lineage: Eukaryota > Metazoa > Chordata > Actinopteri > Syngnathiformes > Syngnathidae > Urocampus > Urocampus carinirostris. The sequence continues at coordinate 26,910,455 of NC_142364.1, read as the reverse complement.
ACTGGCCTAGACAAGTGGTGTGTTTTCCATGTCTCGTCGCCAGCTCCACAATTGGCAGAATTTTTGTTTTCTAAAGCTGTGGTTCTCAACTGGTCTGGCTTCAGGAGACACCATTACACAAACCTGCCTCCACATAAACCAAAACAAAGATGTGGGCTGAGAGCCAAATCAAGAAAAATATCCACTTCTCAAATTTATGGAATAAAAAGATGGTGCCGTTTTAAGCAGAAATAGTAGAATATAGTCTCCTTTTTTCCAAAACCAAAACAATTCCGTGTATCATAAATACTTGCATACAAGCGAACCTCCCAAAACTGGTTTTAGATAGCTACATACTGAAAGAAATTTGTACCCGTGATATCAATAAATTGTGTACCTAAACATCGATGATTATTCACGTATGTAGATAAAAAAGGAGTAAAATACCGGTAATAAGCCTTGAATATGATATTTTAAACAATTTACTTAACCTTCTACCGGCGCTTAACGGCACTTGTGCACCATTTTCACATTTCACAATCATTTCCCTCTTCGACACAATTGTTGTTACTCTTTTCCACTTTTTCTTTCCCTTATCACAATTTTTTTAGGAGCCGTTGTTATGGTAATAAAAAGGAAATACGACGGACAAAATCACAATAAAATGTGATGTGGTCCTTTTCAAACACTGCACAGCAGAAGAAAAGATAGAGCAGGGAAGTATCGGCATCCACTGTTATGGAGTTTAATTGATCCCTCGTTATTTTCCTTGGCTTAGCATAATTTGCCAAAGCGAAGGCCTGCGACTACTGAAAACAGGTCTGCGACTCACTTTTGGGTCTCGACCCACCAGTGGAGAAACACTGTTTTACTGTGTCGTCAAAAAATATTTGCTGCCTTCCTGAATACTGCGTTTTTTGCATGTTTATCACTCACAAAGGTTCCAGATCAATAAACCAAATTTAAAATCACACAGAGACAACCCAAGGAAATACAATATGCAGTTTTGAATTGTTGATTCCATCACTGAGGCACGAAAATAAAAAAATCAAACCTATGTGAAAAAGTTATTGCCCCCTGAAACTAAAAGCGGGTTGCACCAACTTTGGCAGTGATGATATGAATGAAACGTTTACAATAATTGGTATTGAGTTTTTCCCAACACCGTGAAGGAATTTTGGCCCACTCTTCTTTGCAAGATTGTTTCAAATCTGCAATTTTGGAGTTTTTTATTTAGCGTGATTTGTCCATTTAAGGTCACACTAACGCATCTCAATTGGATTTAAATCGGGACTTTGGCTTGGCATTCAAGGAGGCACTAAATAATACACATTGTCCTTCAAAACTTTTAGGAGCAGAAAGCAGAAACCACCATGAACTAATCGCGAAAACAAGCCATTTATCACTTTCTGTGTTCTCAAGATTTCAACTCATTCGCCTTTTCTGTTTTTGTCTTGCAGGATTTTGGAAGTGACCAAGATTGCAAAAATAACCAAAAGTGAGGTTTTTTTTTGTATTATTAGAAAACCAACAAATTACATTACTGGTACCCCCCTCTCTGTTATTACACATTAAATAAGTGAGAGAAAAGCTTTTAACATAACATCAACAACATCATCAAAATACCCCAAAAAGGCACCGGAATGAGAAGAAAATGCTAGATTGCTTGACAAACTGTTAACTTGTTAAGGCCTTCAGAATTTTGATCGTTTGGGGCTGAGGTTTGCAACAAATCAGAATTTTAGGTCTCAGTATCTCCCTCTGTCATGAGGCAAGAGAATTGCGTGCCTTACTCTGCTTCTACAGACACTGAGCACAGCAACGCTTTACATACTAATTGTAATATTAAAAATACATTGTGGAATTTTCAGTAATTTTAAAAAAGAAAATCCCCAACTAGTGACTCTAAATGATAAATAACACTGAATACATATAACCATTTAATATATTTTTGATTGTATATTTCCGTGATGACATGTGAGGCACAGCTTCACCTGCCTCCCCTGACTGTATGTCACTGAATAATAAAACTGCCCCCGTTTTTCCCACCCAAAATCCTGGAACATCAAATACAGATGGAAAAAAAAACAATAACTTAAATAAAAAAAATATATATATTTCCATTGTGACAGTTGAGGCACAGCTTAACCTGCCTCCCCTGACTGCACTTCACAGAATTGAAAAAAAACCCTTTCTTCTCTCCCGAAATCCTGAAATGTGAAATACAGATTAAACAAGAAAATAATTCTATCCGTCCATGATGAAAGTTAAGACACAGCCTCACCTGCCTCCCCGACTGCTCAAGACTGTTTTAAACATAGCTTCACAGGGTCTCAGTCGTTACTCAAATTTGCCCAGAAACCTTTTTTTCTACAGCTGAATATTTCGAGGATTGTAAGTAGTTTTTAAGTAGTCTTTCAACCCGTTTTGGTTTCTTCCCAGTGTGTGAAAAGCAAAGTAATCATTATGCTGTTCTCTTGTCAGCCTCAAGGAGAGTTTCTTCATGGCGAAGGGTGTCGCTCTCTTCCTTCAGCAGGGCGGCAGCGTAGAGGGAGCTGACATGCCCACCCAGCACCAACACGCAGGTGCGTGCAGAGCTACATAACACCGCTGATAAGTTTATTCTGTTTTAATATTTGAATGTCTGCTGAACTTTAAAATGAACAACCAATAAAAGTATCAAAATCCAAGTACATATTCTCAACATGTTCACATTTTATTTCCAGGCGACTTGCCTCAACACCTGCAGGCCATCTTTCAGATGCTTCGCACGGAAGATCGCATTAAGATGGTAATTTTTTTTGTGACATACAACTTGTGCAATGTTTTAAGCCAAGTACCTCAGCCCAGTGACTAGAAGTTAGGGGAGGCAGGTGAGTCTGTGCCTCCTGCATTTGTCCTAATGGAAAAATAAAAATGGTTAATACATTGATCCCAGGGCAGCACGGCGGCACAGTGGTTAGCGCGTGTGCGGCACAGTTCTAAGGTCTTGGGAACCTCCTGTGTGGGTTCAAATCCAGAGTTTGTATGTTCTCCCCGTGTTTGCGAGGGTTTCCTCCGGGCACTCCGGTTTCCTCCCACATTCCAAAGACATGTATTTCAGGTGGATTGGCCGGTCCAAATTATCCCTAAGTGTGAATGAGCGAGCGTGTTGTCGATTGGCTGGCAACCAGTTCAGGGTGTCCCCTGCCCACTGCCCGATGATTGCTGGGATGGGCTCCAGCACCCCCGCGACCCTACTGAGGATAAGCGGTGCAGCTGATGAGATGAGATGAGAGACATTAATCCCTCACTTTTTCATTTAATGGACCTGCAAAACGTGAAAATCCGTATCGTAGAAACCTTTATTCATTCATTTCATTCATTAGGTATGTATTAAGTACAAACCCAATTTACAGGCTCAAGTGTTTGTTTAACAAATACAAATACTATTCTTTCTAAATCAGTTTTCGCAACAAACTTCTGTTTTGCGAATTTAAGATTAAAAAGATAAGTGCTGTTTCATTGCAAACTTTATGGAATAAGGACCCGACCCACTTTACTCTACCTTGACACTTTGCCGCCATCATGTGGACGTCATGAAAAACTTCATTTACCTTCGGGTTTCTGTCCTACAGAAATCAAACATTTGTAGAAAAAAAAAGCTCCAGGGAGCCACAAGGGAGCAGCAAAGACTCGCATGTGGCTCCTGAGCAGGTTTAGCGGGTGGAGAGGTCCATGTTTGTTGGTGATAGAAAGCATCTTCTTTTGTTTATCCAATCAAAAAGCAGAACACAATGCACAATGAAAATTTGCAAAGCAGTGAACCAGCAATTACCTAAACATGAGTGTAGCGAGGTGACTCTTCTATTGATTGGCTCCAAGGGAGTGCACAAAATCAGAATTGCTGGTCGTGGTCTTACTATCGCCCCTTGACACAAGGAATGTAGTTCTACTATTGCCCCTGCTGCTCTTAGTGTTTGAACCATAAATGTGACAATTCAGCGATTTCGAGAAAGAAAATCTAAAAATTGTGAAGATAAATAATAAATAACTTTAACATTCAATGTATTTTTAATCTCCATTATTCTGATCTTCACTGATTTATTGGCTTGGTGGTCTTTTCTGTATGAAAAGCACATGATAAAAAAAAAGGTTTGATTAAATTTGATGGTGAAAAACGATGCAAAAATAATTATTCGAGTTCTCCGCAATCGACAAACTCATTCCATGGTTGTGTTTCAAAGGTGGTGCGTCTGCAGAGTGGCTGGTCGGAGCGCGTTCGCTACATGGTGTTGGTGCACACCAGCGGCCATCAGAACATGGAGGAGAGTGTCATCCTCGGGATTGACTTTGCCGACCTGGAAAGGTGTTTTGTCTGTACTATGAAGTTGTAACATACAATTATTGGCTTCCTATTTTAATCGTGGCCATGCCCTTCTAGCAAAAGATGCTCAATCGGGATGGTGTTGCCACTGTGGAGCGATACCAACATACACTTGGACGGAGACGGGTAAAACAAGTTGACTTCTTCCTGCTAATGTGATGCACTCAATGATAAGCGGTTTGTTACGTTTAGCAAAGGCAAACGCAGGCGAAGACACACAGCTGAGCGACCAGTTTATTGGGGGACAAAGATGTGGGGATCCTCCAGTCAATCTATCCGTTGACGGCAGCATGCTGGATCCCAACACTGTTGTTTTTATTATACTACCGTAATACAGAATCAGAGGTGTCATTGGCGGTGTTCCAAATAAGTATTTGAATCAGATTTCTTTTTTTTTCTATGAAACGTACGTATATCAATCCAAACTGAAGCAAATTATTTAAAATAGTGCTGTCAAAGGTAAAGCAACAATGCATGTGCATCCAAACACGTGCTTCCCATCATTTTTGTCTTATTACTCTTAATACACTTTATTTTTATAGTTTATAGTTTAGCAGACACTCACAATAAGGAGAAAATACATCAATGAGCTTTGAACAAGGAGAACAGAAGAGGACTGTACAATATATATTCACAATACCAAATTCCAAATCTGTTCTAAAAGTCCTGACCTGGGCCCTTTCTTTTTATTTAATCTCCTAGGTTACAAAAAACAGATCCGCCCTAAAGGGTGTAGATATCAAAGAACAGCAAAATTATTGCGGTATAGTTACAATGGTGCAAACAGTGCATAATAGTCAAAATTACAAACAATAATGGGGTATGATAGTCAAAATAATGGACTGCCATCCTCTCCAATCTCCATTGAAGGTGTTCAATATTAAAACTATAAACGTATCTGTCTTTGCAGACACTTCACTGTGAAGACGACGGGGCGCTCGCATGTCTTCAAGCCGATCTCAGTGCAGGCCATGTGGTATGTTTGTTGACGCTGATAATCCTCACCATTGGTAATAAAAGTTCCCATTTAACCTTGTCATTACTGACTATAAGTCCAACTACTTATATTCGGCTAACGAAAATATGCAGTATACTTATGTTTACTGGGGCTATCAAACTTACACACACACAGCAGGGCAGGTTTTTGCTCTCTCTGTGTCTCTCTCTCTCTCTCTTTCTCTCTCTCTCTCTCTCTCTCTCTCTCTTTCACTCTATGAATTAAAGGATTTCAATCATGTTTAAGAAGAAAAGACATAATAATTAATATGATCTTAAATCTCTTTTCATTTGTGTATCTGATGCTACTGTTTCCTGTGTGTTGCTCAGGTGTGCCCTTCAGGTGGTACACAAGGCTTGCGAAGTGTCTCGGCACTTGGGTTATTTCCCGGGCGGGCCTTCGCACACGTGGACATCGTTTTACGAGAGCTGCACATCTTCTGAGCAGAGCTTCGTCAACGAGTGGAACGCCTTACCTGATCCACAGAACACTCGCCCAGACTCCCCTTCTGCCTTCGAGGACCAGTGCGTCCAAAGTCTTCTGTCTCTTAGACTTGGACACATGTCCAAGTATGTCTTGGCCACACTCACTAAATGTCATGCCGTCCCCGGCAGGCCGACTGACAGGGAGCGAACGGAGGATGTGATTAAAGCCAAGCTACGAGGCATCGTGATGTTCCGGGACTTGGAGAACACCACATCCAAAGAGGTGAGGCGAAATACGACCGGCATTGCCCGCACGTTTCACCTTTCATTTTCGTTTTGCTGGCACAGATTCGCAACGAGCTGGAAATGCACATGAGTTGCAGCCTGAAAGAATTTGCGGAGTTCATCGACAATGAGATGCTGCTCATCTTGGGGCAGATGGACAAAGCTACGCCCATCTTTGAACACGTCTACTTGGTAAGCCGCCGCATGATTAACGACAGTTAACTTAAGTAAGGGTCTCAAACGCTTGTAACTCAAATTTGGGATAAAGTTAGGTGAACTCTGTAAAAAATAGGTTGAAAAATTATTCAATCTGTTTATAGTCACAAGGGTACCAAGGATGCTGGAGCCGATTCTATAGGACATCGATCGGACTGTGGGCATGGGACACCCTGAACTGGTTGCCAGCTAATCGCAGGGCACACATAGAAATACAGTCACTCAAACACACATCCATACCTAGAGGCAATTTAGAGTCACCAATCAACCTGTCATAAGGGTTTTTTTGGCAAGTTGGGAGGAAACTGTAGTGTTGGGAGAAAACCCACACAGGCACAAGGAGTGCAAACGTGGAGACTCCACGCAGGGAGGTCGGTAGGGCATCAAAGGACCTATGGCCATCAAAGGTCGGTAGCCGGAACCGAGCTCGGGACACCCTGAAATGGTTGCCAGCCAGTCGTAGGGCACACAGAGACAGATATACCATTCGCTCATTCACACCTAGGGACAATTTGAACAGGCCAATTAACCCGACATGCATGTTTTTGGGATGTGGGAGGAAACCGGAGTGACCGGAGGAAGCCCACGCAGACACGGGGAGAACATGCAAACTCCACACAGGAAGGTTCGATCTCATTACCTCAGAACTGTGACGCACAGGCGCTAACCACTGCGCTGCAATGCTGCCTTGGTCTAAATTCAACCATTGAAAATTCATCTTTTCAAATATTCGTTTTTTTTCAACTTTCGCTTTTCAACCATTTTCTTGTGGACAGAACTCTGCCTTTTAAAAATCTGTTCATGTTCATTTTTGTTTGCTGGTTTATTTGCTGGTGCGGATATTGTCAGATTTTGGAACAATCTCGATTATCAAGTAAAACAAACCATTATGTTTGTATATTTATTTCAGTGCTTAAAAGCACAATTGTTAAAAATTGTAACTGTCCCCCTTAATATTTCTTGTAAAGATTACAACAAACAAACCGAATTGACATGGAAAGATCATTAAATCCATAATAATAGCCCAATCTCAAAATATTCACGCGTCAATCTTTAGATCCTACAGTTGGCCAAGTCAAGTCACATTGTTGACTACCTTAACAAAAACAGTCGAGAAAAAACATAACTTGGCAAATTCGGATCTCCTGACGACCCGATCCCATGATGTTTCGGTTTTGTTTTGTTTTTTTCAAGAAAATATTTTTCGTTGCATGGCAGCAGGGTGGTTAGGGCTCAACCCCACAGTGCAGAGATCCAGGGTTCGGTTCCAACTACGGGGACCTCCTCTTGCAGTATTTGCATGTTCTCCTCATGTCTGCGTGGGTTTCTTCCCTTGTTCCAAAACATGCATGACCGGTTACTTGACGGTCCAAATTGTCCCTTGAATGACCAAGTGAGTTGTCTGACTCAGTGTGCCCTGTGACTGACTGTAGACAAATTCAGGGTGTCCTCTGCCCACTGCCAAAGGACTACTGGGATGGGCTCCAGCATGGAGTGATATTTTTTAACAACCATGCATACAAAATGCATAAACTCTTTCCGAATATAATATTTATTCTGGTATTTTGTACATAACAGTAGTGAAAAATAAATGCATTCATATTAACTGGTTTGATTACGACTGCTGAGAATAATGTCAACAGTTTTATACCAGCTAAACTTAAAGAAGAGCCGCTTACTCATTTGAGCATGCACCCATTACATTTTTAGTCATATTTACCACCGCACAAGCATTATAAAGGTATTTTGTTTTAGTTGTTAGCTATTTGAGAGGGTTAAAATTTTCATGGACTGGCCGCAATCACAGATTGTGCCTCAGCAGTCATCGTCTGGTCTAAAACATAGGTGGTCAAGTATGTCTCAATGAAATTAAACTGCTATAAATAATTAAACTAACAGCCACAGGGCACAGCATCGGCATACAGAAAATAACTCGTCCTCTTTAAAAGATGTGCTGCTCGTCAACAAGAAAGATATTGTGATCAAGATATTACAATAACGTATCGTTACATCCTTAAAAACTTCCTGTCAAAAATATTTTTGTTTTTTTCTCTCATTCCGTAGGGCTCTGAATGGAACGCTTCCAATCTTGAAGAACTTCGTGATTGTGGGTGAGATGAGTCACAACAAACTCCCAGACATTAAATCAAAAAAGTCATATTAGGTCCTTTTAACTTAATGATGGATGGATAGATTGGCTAGCTAGCTATTTACATCTATCTAGCTATATAGATCTAACTACGGTATCTAGGTCTCTCTAATTCTATTTATCTAGAGCAGGGGAATCAAACTCATTTTAACTAGGGGGCCACACGATAGAACAAACATTCTCTCTGGAGCCGAACTAGTAGATTAGAGAGAAAGAAAAAGAGAGAAAGAAATAGAGAAAGAGAGGGGGAGAAAAAGAGAGAGGGTGGGGCAAAAAAAGAGATAAAAGGAGAAAGACAGAGAGAGAAAAGAGAGTGCCAAAGAATGTGAGAAGCAAAAGGGATAAAGAGAGAAATACTGAGAGAGGGGGAAATAGAGAGAAAGAAAGAAATCCAAAGAGAAATAGAAAGAAAGAAGGAGAGAAAGAAAGAAGGGGAGAAAGAGAGAGAAAGAGAGGGAAAAGGAAAAAAGAAAGAGAAAGCAAAAGAAGGTAAAAAGACGCAGAGAAAAAGAGACAAGGAGAAATAAAGAGGAAAAAAAGAGCGTGAAAGAGAGACAGACAAAGAGTGAGAGAAAATGGGAGGAAAAGAGAGAGAAAGAGAAAGAGAGAGAAAGAAATACAAGCAAAGCGTCTTTGTGAGAAGCACCTGGCTTTGGCAACATCAATTGGACATATTTCTACCTACAGCTCGCATTGAAATCACACACGAACACCATTATTACCTAAAAATTCCTTTTCTCTACAAGTAAAATGCTGGATTTTTTTTTTGAAGAAAGAAATTAATCAGAACATAGTGTTAAGTTAATTTACCTTTCCTTTAATTTTCGGTTGCTGATTGTTAATGGTCAATAGAAGGCAACTGTTACTGGTATTCACTACAATAATGAGTATGCAGATACCATGACCTGGTATCAGTACACACCCAGCCCTACTGGTTACCCTCATAACTGAAAGTAGAATCCAATATAATCAAGTGCTGCCAGATACATTTTAAAACTCAATGCTTGTGTGTGTTTTTTGAGTTAAATAGAGCGCATGAAGTCATTTAATTTGGGTTTGTTTGATTTTTTCAGCGTGGGCTACATACTAAACGTGACCAGAGAGATCGACAACTTCTTCCCAGGCATCTTCTCCTACCACAATGTACGCGTTTACGACGAGGAGAGCAGTGACCTGTTGGCCCACTGGAACGACACCCACAACTTTATTGTCAAAGCCAGGTGATCTTTCCATTATTAATTGCTATATTAATCATATATTGGTAATGATCAATTACAGTAGCCCCTCTATATATGAGATGAATTAGTCCAAATGGAGTTCGTATCTAAATTCTCGTATCTCGAACAAATTTTCCCCACAAGAAATAACTCAAAAAACTATTCATTCCTGCCTCTAAAAACCATTCAAGTTAACCCTTAAATCCTGTAAAACACATCATTTATTCTAAAAATACATTCAAATAGTAAAAATAAAGTAAAAAGGGATAATGTTACCAAAATAAAATGCTAGTTTATTATGAGCACTTACCAGTCACCATGAAGGAAGACGGCAGTTGCTGAGGGAAGTGTATGCGTGGTGGTGGTGGAGGAGGAGTGAGGGACCATTAGAGACGATAAATGTGATTAAAAAACAACACAAGTGTGCGGGGTCAGGTCACTATGGCAGGAAACGCACATTCTAACTGGAATGGTCTGACGCTGGCGGTGAGAAATCTCCAGTGGTGGCGTCTGAAAATTCTCATAACCTAATTCTTTTTCATATGTCGGGCAAAACTTTTGGCTAGAAAGAAATCTTGTATCTCAAATTTTTCATAAGTAAAATATCTCATATGTAAAATAGACAGTAGATCCATGTTATAAGTACACCTCGATGATGAAGATAGGATGGACCTAGGGCTGCAATTAATGACTATCTAAATAGTCGACTGGGCGGCATTGACTCGTCTTGGGATCAAGAGGTCGCAGGTTTGATTACCGGCTCTATATGTCGAAGTGTCCTTGGGCAAAAGACTGAATCCCTAATGCCCCTGATAGCAGGTAGTTGCCTTGCATGGCTGAGGCTGCTGTCGGTTAGTTAGTGTGAAAAAGGGAAAAGTGTGAAGGACATTGTAAAGCGCTTTGAGAGGTCTGCATTGACTTGAAAAGCACTATATAAATGCAGATAATTCATTCATTCGACTATTCTTTGACTATTAAAACAATTTGTCGAATTATCAGATACAGTATACAAAATCTTTCAATGTAGCATGAAGTCGATTTATTTTAAAGGACACAAAAAAATTGGAACAATGATAACTAACTGAAGATTTGGACAAAAATAAATAATAATGCCCTGAAACAATTCGGCACAGTACTTGGACAGTAGACCGTAATGCACCCAAACAGCTGTCATTTCTGTATGTAAATGCTTGAGACACTATTGCGCATAAGTGACTCTTAGCAGAGATTGCAATCAAGTAAGATTCCTCCCCCCATTGGAAAAACATGTCTGACGACTATAGCCGACACTGGAATCCAGTGTCTACGATCTTTTCTATGAATTTTTGTCTACAACGTCAATTAATAGTTGCAGCCCTAAATTGACCATGTGCTTTTTTTCCCTCACTTAAGGAAGAACAGTTCTAAATGCCTGGTGCACTGCAAGATGGGGGTGAGTCGCTCGGGTTCAACAGTGATGGCGTACGCCATGAAGGAGTATGGGTGGTCCTTGGAGAAAGCCTACAACTTTGTCAAGCAGAAGCGCAACATCACCCAGCCAAACGCCGGTTTCATGAGGCAGCTGGCCGAATACCAGGGCATTTTGGATGCCAGGTTAGGCTACATTAGTATAGCATTATGCTTTGCAGGTGGAAACAGGAACTAGGGGAAGGGGGGCTCAAAATAAAACCATGAACAAAATAACAAACATACAAGGGTCACAAAACAAAATGTACAAATAAACTGAAACCCGACAATATCCAAACTGGAAACAAAAATCCAACCGGAAATGGACAGGTAACAACGGCCCAACACAGTGTGCTGTCGAAGCAGTCAATATAAAGTGTTGAGATATTAGGGATTTTCACACACACGTGGCTGGCACCCCCCAGGGGATGGTGGCGTACCAGATCCTGATAAACCCATTCAGTGCACGAAATGCTGGGGGCCAAGTGAAAGTGTCCAAGAAAACAGCTAAATAAATGTTGGCTAAATTACCAACAACAATATAGACTGAACAATCATAGCACAAAACAGTAAACACACAAGAAAGAATATTTAGGAAAAATATATAGTAAAACAATAATCTGTTCAATTCCAATTTTCCTGGTCTATTGATGAATGATTTTTCCTTTTTTATCACCATATTTTCACAACCATAGGGCGCAGTTTTCTTAGCTGGTTCTATTTCTGTATTTAACCCTACACAGGGCGAACCGATGATAGGGGGCGGAAGCCCTCCGCTTGCAGACGCCTTACAACAGCACAGACGAGCATACAAGTGTGCGTATTTAAAATTACAGCGGAAGCAAAACAGAGTTTCTTCATGTTTTATTTAAACATTAATTGCAAAGTAAAACCCACAAATAAAAAAAATAAAAAAGAGCTCGTGCAAAACAGTTTGGCACTCACATTTTTTACCGGTACTCCCGAACATGACCGTCAAAAACCTCGCCATCTGTTTCTGACCAGAACAGCTTTGCTAAATCTCTATTAGAAGGTTCACTTTCTTCACTTTCAGAGACAACAGAAGACACATTAGCCCAAGCGTCGACAATCCATTCTATCCATTATAATCAGTCATGTTTGTCAAGTCATGTTTATTTTTATAGTCCTTAATCTCAAAGAGTCTCAAAGGGTTGCACAGACCACAGATTATCGCAAACCACAGACTATTATGACACCATCACCTGATCTAAAACCTACATGAGGGCAAATAATACACAGATATTGTCAACATAAATATAGGTTATTCATATGCTATAGAACAGGAGTGTGTTTTAAGCTTAGATTTTAAACATTTCCACTGAGGTTGCTGATCAAATCTCAGGGGGAAGAGCGTTCCACAGCCTGAATGAATGACGAACGTTCTCGAACTTGCGGATCTCTTCTTGGCTCTTGGGATCACTACTAGACCAGCATTTTCAGAGCAGAGCGAAGGCTGGAAGTTTCTGCACCAACGTAGTCCTGGTGGAAAAATTACACTGTATCATGAAACGTTAACACTAAGACAAATTGCTAGATACACTGCAGAATTAGCATCATCATGAGTGCTTCCGCAAACAATGCATTGCACGTGTCCTCCTCTGCTTGTGGTAAACTTGAGCCGTTCACACGGGAGAATTCCCAAAAGTTACTAGTGATCGCATTCATGTCGCATTTAGTTGGAAATGTGAAAAATCTCACAAAAACATGGATTTCACACAAAGTTGCAAGCCCTGACTCTGTCAAGGCTCAAACCTGTGACCTCCCAGTCACGGGGTGGGGGCCCAACCCAAATCCCTCCCGCACATCTACCTCCAACAGCGGGTGATGCCACTGCTGTTCGTCATTTTGCCTCTGGCGTCAGGTGTGTGGGTGCACATTTTGGAGGAAATGTTTCATCATTTTGGTGATCGGTTGCCAAATTCTGAAAGTGTGCAGGGAAGCAGAGAACACCGTGACTTGGACAGTACTCAGCCAGTAGACCGTAATGCACCAAATACGAAACACGTCTTTGACTGGAGTTTAAGTTTATCCTCGAGGAGGTGAATGGTCTTTTGCACCGATGGGAATTCCAACTCTTTGCAGAGAACTGGCTTTTTGGCTCGGCTCACTAAAAACAGTTGCTTCGTTTGGCTCCCCAACAGCTCTTCAGATTGTTTTTGTTGTTTCATTCAAATATTACTATTAATTATGTATTATTATAAATTACCCAAAAGAGGTAAACTAAGGAAAATAAACATTTAAACGGTAACTCTAAAAATCACAGGAAACAAGCTAAAATTCTTATGCATCTACAAAGAAAAATACAAAATAATTTTAACCTATTAGAAACTCAAGAAATTTAAAGTCAACGACACAGAATCACAGTAAAAAATGCATTAAAATAGCATCTCAAAGGAAACCAGCTTTTAATGGTAGGTAGCCGGCTCCCGTCATCAACTTCCAAGCGCTGGCTCATAGAGAGGTTTTGATCACGAAAACGAGAGTGTATTAATAGATCCGACGGAGCTTGTTCTCAGCCAATCAGAATATGATGATGACGACAGCCGGTGGCTGCCGAATTAAGTAGTCCATCTTTGTATCACATGTGATCTACACGCTTGTACAGTGGTACCTCTACTTAAAAAATTATTTTGTTCTGGGAGTAGCATGTAGCCTGAAACATTTGTAAGTAGAGTGTTTTGTGTCAAAAATGGTTCAACAATGTGTCTGGGGGAACTTATAATGTTGATCAGAGGTATCCGGAACGATTGGTAGGGGTGAGGTTTGTCCCTTTTCCTCAGCCAAAAACTACTTTGAAGAAGTGTTTGAAGTGGATAAAGGCATGCGGGCTTCCTCACGTTCAACTCAATATGCAAAGGATTGATGGGAACCAGAACAAAGTTTTTTGTTCCACATTGTTTTATTTTGATTTAATTAAAGTTTACAATGCTGTTGGGTCGCTTATAACAACGTGCAACCTATCAGTCTTACAGCATGACATGTAGCTCCTCCCTGCCACGTTAATTTGGTATAATACCATGAAACAGAAACCTAGACAAGCCTTAAAAAAATCCGGAATGGATTCCTTCTGTCATAGGTTATAAACTTAAAACGTAATCTGCAAAGAACGCCTAAAGAAAACTTTTCTAGCATTAGATGCGCTAAGAAATAAAAGTGAGGTGACATATCTTAAACTAAATAAAGTCTTATAGAAGGGGAAACAAAGTTTACATACCCTGCTTTAAATTTGCAGTTTAGAGTATGACGGAGCAGACAAATCTGAATCAATTGCCAATATTACAAGGGTATTAGTGTCTTTGGACTCCTTGATGCCATGAATATAGCTCTGTATATAATAATTGAGACCCTTTTCTACTGACTTGAGATAAGTTTGCATAATAAGGAAGAAATGATACGGCTAAGCTATTAGGAATAGCGCCTAAAGAGTCACTCGCTGTTGTTTCAGCCGCCCTATTTGCTCTGTGTGCGATACATGGATACCGTAACTATGGTGGGCGTGGCTTAGCGCCCTCTCTCTGATCTATTAATTGACAAGAGCACCCCCTTATTTGCATTTTCTTTCAGTACATAGGTAAATACTGTATTTGCTGTATTACTATATGCTAGTGCTCTTTTAAATGGTAACATGATCTGAAAATATGTAACGTAACAATTTGGAAGAGTGAGAACAAGAGCACCGCTGAAGTCAGGTGTGCAGGGGGCAGGTCGCCATTGGCATTCTGCAACCAAAGGCGTTGACGCCAAATTCCCCACGAGGTTGGCGTCAAGTGTGTACTCGGCTTAAGGCCACCGAGCTGGTCTTTGTTCGCCGCTTTACATGTCACACAGGGCGCACTGCACTATAGGGGGCACCGCGGAATTTGAAAAAAAATCAGAGACTTTTATGCGCTTTTTGTTTGTGAAAATATAGTAGTCTTTTTCTTGTTTTACTCTATTTTTTTCATTTCTTTAAAGGGAGCTTTTTGCCATGTAGAGCTGCAAACATACTCATAAATGTACAAAAAACACGTAATAAAACATCCAAAGTAGTCTTGTTTAAAAAAATATATATGATTTTTAATTTAGAAACATTTTTTGCTTGCAGATAATTCATTTTAAAAATTTTCTGTTCAGTTTTTTTTAATTACTTCCCTCTTTATTACGCTCTCTGCAATAACTCTTGAAAAAGGTCTGGTAAAAAAATACGAGAGGATAAAGACATATTCAAAAAAAATTACCATAATTGTATTTATTTATCTTGGATTTTATTTAAATTACTTCTACCAAATGTTTTTTTTTCTGCTTCCAGAAATGTTTGATTATTTTTAGTTTTGCATTTGTTATTTATTCATTAAATTTTGGGGGTCTTTTTTATCATACAGTATTTTTTCTAAATGAACTTTTTTTACAGTTTGGAGCTGCTAGTACTGAAAAAAAAAAACAGAGAAAAAGAATCACAAAAGATGCATTTGAAAAAAAGGGAAAAGAAGAATTTGTCCTGAGAGTAAGCGTAAAATACGTCATAGCTTCGAGATTAAAAATCAATGCAATTATAAAGTAAGAAAATTAAT
The DNA here is from genome assembly GCF_059441175.1 of Urocampus carinirostris. Classification (NCBI taxonomy): domain Eukaryota; kingdom Metazoa; phylum Chordata; class Actinopteri; order Syngnathiformes; family Syngnathidae; genus Urocampus; species Urocampus carinirostris. Next base: position 26,894,804 of record NC_142364.1, on the reverse strand, counting down.
TCACGATAATTCTTAATTAAATGTAAAAAAAGAGAATTGAACAGAAAGTTCTCGAATTTTTAATTACCGTATTCTCTGTACTATAAGGCATACAGGATTATAAGGCACACCTCCCCATGGTCTTTTGTAATTTGCTTTTCATATATAGGGCGAACTAAACCAGAGGTGCATGAAATTAAAACTTCAGTGACTGCTATGGTTGCACTAAAAAGAGGTAAGTACGATATTTGTGCTTATCACAAAAGTGGCTTGTCACAATTGCAAAACAATGGATGCAACTGGATTCAAACAACCATGTCACGATGGGGAGAGCAGTGTATCCTATCCACTAGACAACTGGGGATAAGGATGACACATTTAAATGTTATGTTGGTATTGTGTTTATAGTTGACGTTGTCAATAAAGGTTTTGAATCGTGGTCGCACGTATTTAACAACATTCCTCACTTACAATGCTTAATTTCAACTGAGAAATAGTGAAACAAAGTTTTATCACAATTTTGAGTCACATTCTGTTTTCTCCATCCTCTAACATTTGTATCTGGTACTAGAAATGTGGTTATGCTGATGAGAACTAATGCCTTTTTATATGTTATCTATGTCCCTAGTGGCCTGGTGGTCAGGATTTGTCTCTCTCATAATCACTTTCTTGGTTGGATCCCCATTGACACCATTGATAGGCAATTGTGAACAGCAGTATTTTTTAATAGATAAGTAATTGCACAAATATTGTAATTTACCACTATGCATTCCTAATTTTATCCATGTATAAGGCACACTCAAATTTCCGGCCAATTTACAGAGTTCAGGTGTGCCTTATAGTTCGGAAAATACAGTAGCTTTCTTCCAGTGCTCACAGGCTTCCCTCCCTGTTTTGTTTTTCTCTGATTTATTTTTTATTTCAAAGCAAACAGCACCACAACAAGCTGTGGAGACCCGGCATGGATGTGGAAGTCTCTGACAACTTGCCAGCTTCCAGCCAGAGCTCCGATCGGCATGGAGACGAGGAGCAGGCCTGGGGGGTCTGTGGGGGGTCCCCCTGTCCAGGTCTGGAAATGGAGCCCCTGGACTCTCTCAACTACAACTACTACTTTCGACGTTTGTCCGACTCTGCGCTGGACAGCGAACCCTCCACACCGGTAAGAGGGCCCCCATTGCTGGGCATGGAGAGGGTCTTTATCGAGATTGAAGACGTGGAGCGGGATGCCCTATTGGAGGATGAAGGTTTCCCCATGGCTCACTTGGCCTTGCCGGGTGGTGGCGGAGGAGGAGGGAGCACTGGGGCGCAGACTTGTGGGCGTCTAGACCCGCTGGAGGACATGAGGCTGAGATTGGAATTCAGTACACTAGAGGAGGAAGATGAGGAGGAAGCCAAGAAGGAGGAGGCAGAGATGGCCGCCTTGGAGGGGAGAAAGCAATCGGAGCAGAGCCGGCTCGGTCTCGCTAACCTGAACACCAACAACAGCAACCGACTGGCTGCCAAACGTAGCTGTCCAGCTGCCTTTGATGTGAGTTCCAATTTGGGCTGTTGGGAATTATAAAAGTACAGTGGTACCTCTTCTTACGAGCTAATTCGTTCCACGATCGCGCTCTTAGCTCGGATTGCTCGTGTAACAAGCACATTTTCCCAATATGGATTAATAAAATAACCAATTGGTCCGTTCCTGTCCTTACAAAAGCATCTTCGTGAACCCTAATTGGCTATAAAACACATGTTCCTGATCACTATAAATGAATAGTAACAAAACATAATAAAATGCAGTACTCAGATAAATAAGATGATATTAACTAAATAAAATGTGAGTCCATTATGAGTACTCATCATGGGGGCTGTCATCGTAACAAAGGTCTGCAAAAGGTGCCGCAGAAGGGGAAGGAGGGGTGCAAGAAGGAGTGACAGAGACCGCATACCTGTCAACTTATACATTTGCCACATATTGTATATGTTTTTGATCATTTCAAATAGTGTACAATTTTTATGGGAGAAAACAGTTAAAAAGACCACTTTCGTCTTGCCCATTTCGGCTCCATTCAATCACTGGTAGCCGACAGCAACGCCATCCTAGATTGCTTATATTGTCGCAGAACTTTAAATAGTTTGCATTGCTTTGAGTAACTAGGGGTCTTGTTGTGTTTGTAAGGTTTCTTATCACTTAATCAGGGTAATTGAGACCATTAATAGCGGGATCAAATGTCTGAGGTTGACAGGTATGAGATCAAGAAACTGCTAATCATACGCAAGCACTTACTGTTCCCTTAAATAAGGTTATTACAATTTTAAATGAATATATACACACAAAAAATGTACAGCCCTTTTTGGGGCCTGTACTAGTTCCATGCGCAGACCGGAACAAACTGTCACGAGTGGTGGGTAGTCCCGAGCGGTTTGTAGTGGTCGCCTCTGGGACCCTTGTAACCTGTATTTTCCATTGTATGCGGAACAAGTTTTTCTTCCAAATACAACTCACACATTGAAATTTTCGTGTTTAGAGGTGTTCGTATAAAATGGTAGCACCGTACTGTTGAGTGAATATGTAACCAAGAGCAAAGATTCATGAAATATTGTCCCCCTCTATGAGATAAAAACTTCCAGGTGTCACAAGCAAAGCCACTCCAAACAGATAATCATAAAGCATCAACAACATAGTTTTTCCCTGTTCTCAATAGGCCTGGTAGAAAGGATGAAGCCCATTACGGTGTTTGTTGACAACATAATTAACACTTGACAGTTGGTATTCGGTAAACGAACAAAACAAACTACTTTCACACAAGGCACTATTATTTCTTGCCTAAATAACATCATTGCATGATGAGTCATCAACACCGTTCATTGGCAGTAAAGCTTTTTCCCAGAATCTAAAAATATAGAAAATGATGAATAGAGTAAACCTGAGCAATATACTAAGATTTGTAAATTTATTCCAGATATTTTTTTAGGACAGATGATTTATTAAATGTTTAAAAATTACCGGGCCTCCCCTCTAGTCTTCCTCTGCAGTGAGTGTTTCTACAGATAGTGGTAACAGCGAACATCACAGATGCTACTTTTTAGTTTCATGATTATAACTGGTCAATTCAAGTCATAATGATTTGTATAGCCCTTTATCACAAAAAGTCTCAAAAGGGCTGTACAGAGCACAACAACAACAACAACCAAATAACTAATAAAATAAGCCATAAGCTATATAAAAATTTTTTGTGGGAACTGGAATATTATAGTGTGGCAGAAAACGCTGAAATGAAGGGATCCTAAGGACAATTGTGGAGAACGGCGGACTTCAGACCCAAGGAAGCAGTGGACTGAGTCTGAAGCGTGTCAGTTTGTGATTGATATATATCATAAAAAAAATCTAAAGCTAAAGCGGAAGTGATGAGCTCTTACCATAACATTTATCAATCTGACTCCTTAAAGAAATAGACTAAAACACAGTAAGTTTCTCATTAATCAAGCAAATTGTAATTTTGTGTAACATGGTATAATTCATTGTAATATATATTTGAATATCAAATTAGAGGACATCTAGAGACATCTATTCAATAAGGGTAAAGAGCTTTGCTGCAGCCATTTTTGTTTAGAAGCAGCATTAAGAAAACGCCACATGAAAGCAATGTTTGTAGGAGCCAGCTTTTTTTTTTTGCAGTTTTCACATCTGAGGTGACCTACTGGAATGCCTGTAACGAGATGATTTTGATATTCAATGTTGTTCTGCCTGGGAGTGTGGAATGTCTTAATAGGAAAAAGATTCTGAGTCAGCTAAACCAAAAGTGCTTAGTTGACTTTTTGAGCATTTGTTTCTACATATAGGTCAACTATTTTAACTGTCTTCAGAAAATTGTCTTGAATTGAATGTCTTTCTGAAAAAACTGCTGGGTTAGCAAAACCAAAAGTCCTGGGTTTTTACGTCTACAGTGACCTACCTGATTGCTTGTGAAAGATTGTGATCCTGGCCAAACTTCTTAGAAGGTCTTTCTGGGAAAGCTGCTGATTCAGTAAAACCAATGAAAATAAGTGCAATAACATTTAGCAGCAGCAATTTAGAAAAAATCTATACATAATTCACAAGGTATATATAATATATATATTTGATATACACATATTTGTTCACAGTTTCGTGCAATAATATATATACTTTTTATAATGTTAATGGCTTTGCAACAGTGATAATATGTGGTGGTGTTAGTAATTGTTTTCCCATTTTACTCCCTGCAGGACAGTGCGAGTACAGGCAACCCTTTAAAAGTCAAACCTTCCTACCAGTCCTGCAAAGACTGCTGCCTGCGTTTACCGTCGGGTCGGCGCTGCGAGCGACTGACGGGGGCTCGCTCCCACCGCCTTAACCCCTCCCGACACGGCAGCCTCCCCACCATCTGCGTCGATCCTCCTGGGACAGTTTTCGTTTCGCAGCCCCTTATGGATCCCGGCCAGAACAATTGTTCTGCCGAGATCCCGCTTTTGTGCCAGAAACCTGTTTCACCTATGAGTTGTGAAGACCCTATCCACAGTTGCAACCCGGAAGACGTAGAAGTCATGGACGAACCAGAGGCAGAAGGGCAGAACAGTTCTCAGGCTGAGTCCCAAATTGTGCAAATTGAGTAATTCGGTGACCAAGTGCCAGAGTACGTGATGTGGTTTCCTGTGGTACCGGAAACCTAGCGTCACATGACAGGGTAGTCCGAGCTTGGACAAGGGAGTTTAGGATGAGGGTCAGTGCATTCGCTTAGACTTGGACCAAAAGCACATGTTGGAGACTGAAAAAGAGAAACAGAAACCGAACCACCAAGTCTTTCTACTATCCAAGGGGAGCTGTCATTGCTATGTCATTTATTTTGACGCATTAAGTTTTTGGTCACTCAAGCTGTAACCTTGGAACATCACAATTGCATATGCTGTCCAAAAGTATTTAGTCTATGTCTTGGGTCTGTGCAGTATTTAGCTGGTACAAATCCGGCTTTCAGGTGCTGTCATCTTGTGTTTAGATGATCCACACTATTGAGTTTCTCTGAAAACACTTGGATGAATCCTATATAAATCTTTTTCAACTTTTCCTTTCAAGGCTGGACTGTAAATTGAGAGTAAAATTGAAAATAAGCAACAAACAGGAATAAGATTTGACTTGCAAGTTATAGCGTCCCAATACAACTTTTTCACTCGCAATAGAATACCAATGTTTCAGACTAAGGTATTTGCCAATATCAGTATTATAATATAAGCGGAAATTACGCATGTGTTTTTTGGTTTTGTTTTCAAATCTAAAATAGGAACACTGGATATTGAATTTGGACAATTAGGATTCTTCCATTGAGTTGATAATTTCATTAATGTACATCTGCACAGTCATTTAAACCATGAAACATTGTTTTTTTATTTATTATTATTTATTACCGAAATATCAGATTAAATGTGTTCTGGCTCATGTCGGATCAATATCAAATCATGACAATCCTACTTACAGGTACATTTTAATCACCATGCTTGTCATTTCAGACCTGGACAATGGTTAAATAAATGAATGATCAAATAATAATAAAATGCATTCTTTTTTGTTTTTTACATTTGTGCCATGAGACCTAAAGTCAGTGGCCCATATCTTGTATTTTTTTTTTAATTTATTTATTTATTTTATTTTTTTACATTTGTGCCATGAGACCTAAAGTCAGTGGCCCATATCTTGTATTTTTGGGTGTATGCAATGTCCAAAACGTACCAGGCTTGACTTTCAAGCAGACATAAAGACGCCTCCTATATATCTTTAATTCCACGACCATCAAGCTTGAATATGAGATTTGTTAAGCTAAAACAACAACAACAACCATCCAGTTGTTTTTTAAATGTTTACAGGATTTACTGTTCTGCTTGGCTGATGTGTTCTTGTTGTTGTTTACATGCTAGTAAGCAAAATGATGATTACGCATTTGATTACGCGTTTGACCACCAAGAGTTGAGTTTTTTTAATTTATTGGTGGGGTTTCGATGTAATTGGATAAGGGCTAATTAATTTTAATTATTTTTTTGTTTACTTTAATTGGATGAGGGGTTTTTTTGTCAGTTTTTCTTTTCTGTTTTTTAGAAAACAATACTTCCTCTTGTTCTAACGTTAACTGAATCCCAAGGAGCTGCCGGTCTGCTGCACTAGTTAGATTTTGATAATTACGTTTGTCATTTTCGTTTAACCTTCACTGATTTTAACCCTTGTGTGCGGCTTGTTACTTTACTTTGTGTAAATCGTTAGATTGTCAATGAGAAGGCACATGTCTAAGGGTGAAAGTGTTACTGGGAAAGTATTTCAGAGTTAAAATGAAAATAAGAGTGAATATGGGAGTTTAAGTGTTTGATAGTGAAAGTGTGTGATAAAACAAAAAATCCAGGTTACTTAGATGTAAAGCAGAACGTCCTGGTAACTATTTAAAATGAAAGGTTTAATGGTGCAAGCGAATCAAAGTTGTGTTCTGGAAAGTGCAATCTCAACTTTTTCTGTAGGGTTCATTTACATGCTAGTTTCGAAAATTGGTAAAATTAGTGATAAAAAACACAGTCCCAAAACTTGGGTAGTTTAGTCGGTAATTTGGTTAATACTGACCCCAAATCAACGTTTACTTCAATATGTTGTATCAAAAATAACCCTTTTAAGGTCTGAAGCGGCGTAATCCACATTTTTAACTAAATAACATAAAAAATGTAAATAATGACCCAAAGGGTTGGGTAGCATATTGACCCCCTTTTAAAACAAATTTTGACATTTTTGATAAACAGAGAGGCCAGGACTAATTTGTCTCATGGTACATCTTGTAGTCTGCCAACTAACTCAGAATGTTAAGTAGTACTCTATTATAAGGGGAAATGGGGGTGGTGTGGTGTGGTGGAGTAACTTGAGTCTGTTACCTGTTACCAAGCATGAAGTATGGTCAAAGGTGCAATAACAACCTACTGGTATTTTCCTGTATCTAAATATCCATTTGTTTTAACAGTCAACAGTTTATTATAAAGCAGTGCTGTGTAAGTTAGATTTAAGTCGAGTCAAACCTTAGGTTCATTTATACCTTTACCTTGCCAAACTTTACCTTTGAGTGCACTGTTTTAGACATAAGAGCATTGAAATTGTGTGTGTGGGAAAAAGAAAAGCAGCTGCATATCTTCTTGTTCCTTCCCCTTGAGACTCTTATTAAGTTATTCACTTTAGGCGCTAGCAGGAAAACAACAGTTAGCAGCGACATTAGTTTTAGGCAACGTCCGCCACGGTGAGTATTCTTTCATTCATGTTGTCCATTTTTAAATCTAACGTCTTGACATGCAATGAATGATACTTTTTTGTTTAGTTACATCTAAAATTCAGTTGTTCATTTCTACAAGGTTCATAGAAGATGGTCAAAATGATAATTAAACGGTTTACCAAGTACCAGCAAGCTAACTCAACAACTTGAATCGTACTAATGACGATGTAAAATAGAGCATGTTTATGATGAAACAATTTTCTGTAGGTCCCATAAAATGTCAATATTTTATAGACAAAATGCGAGGTTTTTTTGCTCCCTTCATCCCATGGTAAGTCAATGCTGTCTACACATTAAACAAATAAAGAAAGACAAAATATTCAGGGAAAAAGATTAACCTATCATTCTAAAAAGTGTCCTAAATCTGGGTAATAGGTTGTGCGTCCCAAGTCACAAGCCTCCGATGATAACGCGGGTAACCAAGTAAGAACACAGGATGTAGCTGTGTACTTTTGACAAAAACATGAATATTAACTTGGATATATTTAACTCATGTACTGTAAGAACAACATGCTACTTTTACACTACACAAGCTGTGTTTGTTTAGTAGAAATCCCAGTGCTTGTCATTTATAACAGAGAACTATGGAAACCTTATTTTAAAATTTGATATCGCCACCACAAATATCCAAGGAATTACATCTACTCCCAAAAAATATTTCCCAATATCCCTCGTGGTACTTACCGTTGTGTTCCAAGACTAAAAATACCCTCCGTGTGGCGTTTGAGTCAGCTGAGCTTTGTCCTCGATGTTTTGCAATAATCTCTCCTATCCTTCACTGTCCATCATCCGCTAAACTCCAGTAAATGTTTTAGGGGTGGCGTCAAGCCCCCATGACTCCAACCACAAATTCTGGGTGACCTTTCCGCAAGACAGCGTAACCAAAACAATTGACGGAACAAACAAAGGCTGGCGTCCAGAGCAGTGCAGGTGGCAAATGTGCTAAAGTGGGCTTGCAGATACTTGCATGTGTGTGTTTTGTTTGTTTCCACATCAAATGGCCCCGAGAACCCGTCAATAAAACCTTAGCTGTGGTTTAAAATTGTGATGTCATCCATGGAGGTTTCAAAAATTAACAAGGTAAGGATTTGTACGTAACAGTACTTATGTCTGTATTTAAATGCAAAGACTTGTGAGCAAAATTAAACATTTGAAAGATGAAATATAATTCAAGAGAACACAAACAGAAAAATCTATCCTTAGCACAATACCATATTAGTACTTGTGACTTTCACCCCAATAACATACAATTTTACGTTTGTAAAGTGTTGCACAATGAGACATCGGGAGACTCCAAAATAATCTGATGTGTCACAATAATAAGAATTCCTCTCAAATTCAAAGTGACCTTGTCAACAGGCTCTTATCTCACGTGTCCGGTTGCCTTTATTGGCCTCCTGACTCACTGACTGCATGCGGGCCACCTAATTATAGCTAGGCTGTACATTCCTGCCATGCAGTATGGCAGAAGATAGATAGGAAGGCCTTTGGGTGGGTGTGAGGAATACACTAAAATAGAGGAGAGGGGTTTCAGGATGGTTTAAAAATAGAATGTGATGCCTGTCATGTGATGTCATCCTTGTTAGGCTGCTATTAATACAAACGGAGGCGTCTTGACTGGTGTGTTTCTGATTTTAAGACAGGATTGCAACCATGGGTCAGAAGGTGGACAAGATGCAAGACAAGGACGAGGATTTTTCCAGTGGTGGGCAGACAAACGAAAGAACGTGGGGAAAGGAGGGCGTGGCATTCACTGAAGGAGGTTCGCCCCTGTCCAAGCAGACAGCGGAGCATATGGATCCCCAAATTAAGCAACCAATCAGGCAGCCCAGTGAAACGGATGGACCTGTGACTACTACTGAAGAGGCAGTGGGTGGAGACAGGGAGGGTCAGCGTGGCACTGGTTTAGGTCTGGAATCAAAATGTGGTCTGAACGCCTGGGAGACCAGACAGAAGGCTCTTGCCAGTAACATAATTATGACGATGGACGCAAGTGGAAGTGGATCTGACAGTGAAGGTACAGTTGGACTTTCAAACCAGGAGGGCTTTGTGGTTCTAGAAAAGGGTGATGTTTGTGGATTGCAAGCCAGGGAAAGCGCTGACTGTTTGAACCAGGAAACAAAAACAGAAACTCTTCAATCTGTTTTCGGGTCAACAGTCAACGTAGATACCACCCGATCACCCAGGTACTTGACGCCAGAGGGAAGTCTCCGTCACTGTTCGGTGGACCTGACAGACAGCAGGCTGAGTCATGCTAAGACAACAGAGGAAGGTTACACACAGCAATTAAACCCAAACCACAACGCAGTAGCTACGATGGCATTAGAGACAGACGGGGACAGAGTTCAGGAGGCGTGCCGATGGAGTGCAAAAGCCTCCTCTGGAACTTTGTGTAATCCGGGTACAGTACAGAAAACTGAAGGGGAAGTTGGTGGGACAGGTCAGGACAGGTTTTGCGGCGCTGTTTCAAAAAGGGTAAAAACTGTCAACAAAGAGGCTGGCCAAACCTTCCTTACAGCATCTAGCTCCAAGACACCTTGTCAAAGATTGTCCCAGGAAAAATGTGATTCCATCAATTTGAATCCAGAAGCCTGTGAAGGAATATCACATTTTGCACAGCTCACAAAGGAGCCCGATCTCCTTTGTTTTTCTGCAGTGGTCACCTCTCCACCTTTAACTGATCTCATGAGTGACAATGAAATACCATTAGATGATGATAGACTAGAGGAAAAGACAAAGGCCAAAGGTCCACCACCACCCGTTCCCAAAAAGCCTAAAAATCCTTTCATAAAACTAAAAACAGCTCAGTTGATGTCTGGTGAGAAGCGGGGCAAAGATCACCACCGCACTGAAGCAGGAGTGAGAAGAAGACACACCGTTGATGTTCACAAAGGCTTCCGAAAAGGTGGCGCAACCAATCAGGACATGTGCTTGCTGTGGAATGATAACAGCGCCTATGGGGTACAGCCTCAGATGCGACGTCTGTCGGTGGACCTCAGTCCTTGGGAACGTTTGTCACTGGACCGCATGGACAATGAGTATGGAGGTTTGGTTGACTTTGACTACTGTGCCCGAGTGGCACAGTATTCTCCAGATGAGGATCCCGTGGACTTGGACATGTTGCAGAGGAGGGTATTCCTTGATAGGCGGAATCGGCACAAAAAGGTAGCACCACCACCACCACCACCGGCAGTTGCAAAAAAGCCCCAAAATCCATTTGCCTTAGAGCTCGAGTCAGACCAAGAAACCCTTCAACCCATGAGAAGAATGCTCCTGCTTGAAAGGACAACATCTGACGATAGCAAGACAAACTATAAAACAGAAAAAGACAATGGAGACATTACAGATTCCTTCAAGCCAGTGTCTGAACTAGTCAGGGAAAACATAAAAAGAACTCAAGATAGGGATAGAACGGAAAGGGCCAAAACTCAGCCCAGGGTGGCAGAGCAGAACCTGAGCGTCAAAGTGTCCCAGATGAAGAATGCCTTTGATGTCCCGAAGAAAGTCAAAGAGAGGCCACAAGAAAGCCATCCATCTCCTAAGAAAGGTATGTTGTTATGTAAAGGCCACCCACAAGTTTTTCAAAACCCTGATTGCCTCTTTTGCATGCTCTGATTGCTTGGATCCCAGACAACTTCAAGCGCTATATATGGATGGGATTATTAAAAAAAGATGTTCAGAAAATTTACCCTGGGTTCACAAACAGCTTGTCAGGTGTTGCTACACGGCCCACCAAACGAAAATGGGGAAAAAAACTAGCTTTACTTTGATCAGTTATTTATTCTATTTATCAAGGTATGTATGAAATATCTTGAAAACATTTCTGAATTAGCCACATTGCATTTTGAAGTTTTCAATTCTCATGAACAAATGAATGCTTACAAAAAGGGAGATATTATAATACTTTGCTTTATTTACAATATTTTTCAAAACCAATTGGATTAATTAGCCATTTATAAAAGAACAAGCAAAATGGCCCTGCGTTGCCGGGCGATAGAAGATTGGATTCAGGTGCTTGGAGTGTTCGGTGTTTAGAAGCTTCAGTACCCAATTTGGCCGCAAGACAGAAAGCGGACTCCGTGAAAGCAGATGTTTATTGATTTTACTGGTATGTATTGGGGTGTCTTGATACAAAACCTAGTTAAAGACACTTACAGAGGCCTAAAGTACAATCTTGTAAATCTTCACAAAAATCAGTTAAGTCGTTTCGGAGCCAATAAGTCACATACAAACAAACACATCGGGATTTATAAAGTAGTCTAGATTTAGATAGGTTGGATTAGGTATACAAAGAGATAAAACACATGCAAGGGATAGGCCTACGTTATCTTTTTAGCCCAATGTTTTGCGAGGTATCGGACTTTACACTCTCTGTTTCAGCATTTGGGGTGGTTTCTTTAACCACTTGGATCGTAGGGGCACCACTTCCGGTTTTGTGTCTGGGGCAAGTCTGGCGGCGCACATACCATATACAAAAAAAAGATTAAATCGACCCAATGTGGCCTGAGGCTTAATACATTTGGCCGCCCCTGTTTTAGAGTGTAGTTGATGACAAATAATTTAATTGCTTGCAGCTCATTTCTCTTTGTAAGGTGAATTTATGAAAATTTGACACAAAAGTGGAGCACTCTCGCACACAAATGACACCTGGAATGGTCCTTTTTTTAAAAAAAGTGCACACTAGCTGCAGTTCCCGTTTGCACTGTTCCGACAGCTTAGGTCAAGTTAAAATCGAAGACTTTTTAATACCTTTTAAATTCAAATTTAAGACTAGGTTGACAAAAAAAACATAATTCAAATAAACAAAACAAAAAAAAACAACCCCATGAATTAGAGGCCATTTTAGACAAGTTTTTTTCAATTTTTTTGGTCCAGTTGAAAATTTTCCGTCTAAAAAACATGGCACTCCCCAAAGTTTTAGACATGCAAAACCATAAATAAAAAGGATGTTTAAGGTCCTTCATGGATCTTCAGACAAAACTGGCAGATACTGTAACGACTAATTCCAAGGAACTCCTCTGCTACATTCATGAAGCATTTTTATCATGATGCATGAAATATGGCCTTTTTACTCAATCTTTTTAGTTCAAACAAATGTAAAAAAAATCTTATGTGTTCACATATTTAAGAATTTCCAAAATTGTGTTTAAGACAGTCTAATGCTAGTTTATCGCTTAATTTTAGAATAATGAATTCAAATGCCTTTTCTTTTCAAGAATCCACGGAAACTCTGTTTGCCTATGTCATATTTAGCTTCTGATAAGGGTGCACATGTAGATTGGCCCTCTCTTTTGCCTGGCAGGCAATATGCAGCAGCAGGCCAGGTACTAATAAGTGCTTAAATGTGCCTGTGAGTAAAACAGGCATAAACTTAGAGAGGGTCCGATGGCGCTGGGAAAGACAGAGCGAAAGGACTATGGAAGCGGCACTTTGAGGTACTTGGCGGAGGGGTGAAGTATCAACCCCAGGATAATGGTATCGATCCAATCCAAGTACTTGCTTAGTATTGTTAGGAATTCAATATTATAAATGTATCGTTTACCAAATTGTTCATATTAGTTATCTGACTCCATTAACCAAACACAACATAAATTCTGTCCTAACAATGCGTGCTCGGTTCTTTTTGTGAAAAGACGGACAAGAGACCGGCATTTCCACTTGGGGACAGATTTAATTTCTTAAATAATTTAATGAACTCCATTGAATTAGCCGAATTAGTGTAGCTCGAGTCTTCGTCAAGCCTTCTCTTTCGATTCTCCCTCGATCTTCTCAAGTTCTCCCGGACCACAATTTTTCCGCAAGCGGGCTCCTCCCATGGGCGTGTCAGGAAAAGGCCCCACGTGGCTCCATCGTCTCGGAGAGGAGCGTCGTGATGTTTGTCCTTGTGTGTCTGGCCTCCTCCGTCAGAGTCCTGTTATCAACAGAACTAAACAAAACATTCGGGACGGCGTGACCTGAAGCTCACTTGGTGAAAATCTTCATTGCACTCGATAAATGTAATTTGTATTTGATCGTAAAAAATCCCTAATAGTCAAATGTATAAAATCCTTCAGTATCGATATTTGGATCGACCAGCCCACCCCTAGTTTTAAAATGTATGATGTCTTTTTGTAAATACATTTCGATAACGCTTTGAACGGGTCAAGGTTACTTGGGTGGGGAAAAAAAAGTATTTCAGAGGGGGATCGACGACAGAATAAAATAGATATGGAGCCACATTTCTAGTTTTTCCCTCAGCATCTACCAAACCATCAACCTTTTTTTTCTGAAAAAAAGCGCCCCTCAGTCCCCTCCCGTCTCCATTCACACATTCGTGGCATCGGCACCTCCGTCTGCGCATGCGCCATCGCCAAAACCCCATTGAACGTCCTCACCGTGCATTTACAGAACAACGCCGAGGTTTCATGGTGGAGATAACGGCAAATGGGATGCAAAATTCCTCAACCGGCACCCTGACATACGGACAACCCTAAAACGAGAAACAAGGGGGGTTTTAAAGCGAGCATTTGGCGTTTAGTGTCGGTGTGTGCACGCGCGAGGGAGAGTGTGTGATTGCGTGGAGACAAGGGATACTGGAGGAACGTCCTGCAGGATAAAGGCGCGCCGAAAAACTCCACACATTCATGTGTCGTGATTGATCGTCCTCGGGAAAGAATTGCATCGATTTCGGAGGTAAGAAAAACTCAAATGGGATTTTTACTAAGCCGGCAAGCCTTTCGGGAGGGGTTTACGTGTCGGACAGGAGGGGGGTAGGGGGGCTGCGCAGCATCCGTTAGCTCGTAGGCTGGGCTGGGTGGAAATATCTGCACTTGCGTCAGCTGGCGCGGTTAGCAGCTAGGCTACTAAGGCTAAGCTAGGCTAGCCCGCCAGATGCCCAAAAGTGGGGTCGACACCGGGAGAGAACGTCGCTCGTTTCATTTTGCAATTGTTACCATAAAATATGACTCGCCTACCTTGGCATGGATTTAACCCGCTGAGCTTTTGTTGTTTCGTGCGTTTTTTTTCCTGCAGCGGCTCAGAACCGAGACAGCCCGCCGAACAGCTGCCAGCCGGTTGGGCGGAGCGAGAATGATGCCTATCCATTTAAACCTCGTCTGAGCGTCTTAATGTTATTATTTTAATGCAACGTTTACTTCATTGAAAAAGAAACAAAACTGCAAAAACAATAAGGGCGAACAGTTACGGCCAAACATCAGTATCACATAAAACATCCGAACTGACCCTTTTCAATGCGCTGCACAAGAATGTTAGCTTAAATGTTGAGCCAGCTCTACAACACACGCTCACCCTGTAATTCATGAAAGTCAAACATACATTGCATTTATTAAATGATGACAAAAACACTTACTCGCAGTGTCGTTTTTTCCTCAAAAGTATTTGAATAAAAAGCATTAGGTTCAGTTAGGCGGTGGCTAACATTAGCGGCTAATCACCATCATTCTTTTAGTTAGCCTATTGCAGATGTTGCCTCCTTTATTACACATGTCAGTGAGGAGTCAAAATAGGAAAACGACAAACAAGTTACAGGAAAACAAGGTAAAACGTGTGAAATCAAAACATTGCACAGGTTTAATTTTCTGTACCGGTAATGGTCAAAATGCGTGCAAATGAGTTCATCTCACGCAAAATTTGGTTAAAATGACGTCACGATTGTAGCGAAAGTTGATTAAGGTTATTCCTGCATAGATGAGGTAAACAAACCAAAAACTATTTCTAAACCCGGACCAAGTTGTATTGGCTGAACAAAAATCCGTTTTTGGTATCTGTTTTTGGTCCAAATCCAGTGTGTAATTAAGCTAATTCAGCCCTAAAGTCAACGTCCAAAATAATATTCGATGCCAAGTGGGATGCGTTAAAAAATGTATAGTCTTTTTTTCTGCACAACGTATGACTTTGCAAAAAAATCTAGTTTTTCTTTCTGCACAACGTGTGTCTCTGCAAAGTTACATCTAGTGTACACACTATACTATCCCTCTGTGGTGTTGTAAACCCAACTGTCACCTTCTGTTCTCATACGTCCGTTTTTCCCACTTGAGACTCTTTGCATCCGTCCCTCACATATTGCAGCATTTGTTTGTCGTTATTTGCCACAGTATACATAATTTACATATATATATATATATATATATATATATATATTATATATTGATTTTACTGGTATGTATTGGTGTGTCTAGATATATCTCATCACATCTCATTAGCTGCACGGCTTATCCTCAGTAGGGTCGCGGGGGTTCTGGAGCCCAACCCAGCAATCATCGGGCAGGGGACACCCTGAACTGGTTGCCAGCCAATCGCAGGGCACACAGGGACAGACAACTCGCTCATTCACACTGAGGGACAATTTGGACCGGCATATCCACCTGAAATGCATGTCTTTGGAATGTGGGAGGAAAGAGGAGTGCCTGGAGGAAACCCACGCAAGCACGGGGAGAACATACAAACTCCGCACAGGAAGTCCGGTAGCTGGATTTGAACCCACACAGGAGGTTCCCAAGACCTTAGAACTGTACCATATATATATATATATATATATGGGCAGCACGGAGGCGCAGTGGTTAGGGCATGTGTGGCACAGTTCTGAGGTCATGAGATCGAACCTCCTGTGTGGAGTTTGCATGTTCTCCCCGTGCTTGCGTGGGTTTCCTCCGGGCACTTTGGTTTCCTCCCACGCTCCAAAAACATGCATGTTAGGTTAATTGGTCGGTCCAAATTGTCCCTCGAAATTCATGAACGAGCGAGTTGTCTGTCTCTGTGTGCCCTGCGACTGGCTGGAAACCAGTTCAGTCCCCTGCCCACTGCCCGAACATAGCTGGGATGGGCATCAGCACCCCCGCGACCCTACTGAGGATAAGCGGTGCAGATGATGGATATATATATATATATATATATATATATACATACATAAGTGTGTGTATGTGTGACAAGTTAACATAATGAATTTATGACTTAAGCTCTTGCAAAACGTCAAGAAAAGGTGTTCATGTGGCAGAGAAGGAGAATCCAGTTGCCAAAAATGAGAAGAGTGTGAATGTTTGGAGGTCCCTTATTCTGTCACAAGAGGCACACTAATCCAGGGTTGGACCTGGAATCTCCTCACGATGTGGCATCCTGTGTCCACTGACCTTTAATCTGTTCCCCTGGTAGACATGCTTCGGCGAGTTGTGCGACAGAGCAAGTTCCGCCACGTCTTTGGCCAGGCGGTGAGGAACGACCAGTGCTACGATGACATTCGTGTCTCTCGGGTTACATGGGACAGCTCCTTCTGCGCCGTCAACCCCAAGTTTGTCGCCATCATCATCGAGGCCAGCGGCGGTGGAGCCTTCCTGGTCCTACCTTTGCACAAGGTCAGTATCCCCAGGACAGTATGAACCAAATCTGAGTCTTATTTAGGAGACCAAAATGCACAGAGAATACGGTCAGCTAGGCCTAAAAGCAATCATCGGGCAGTGGGCAGGGGATACCCTGAACCGGCAGGGCACACAGGGACAGACAACTCACTCGCTCAGTCACACCTAGGGACAATTTGGACCGGCCAATTCACCTGAAATGCATGTCTTTGGAATGTGGGAGAAAACCGGAGTGCCCGGAGGAAACCCACGCAAGCACGGGGAGAACATACAAATTCCGCACAGTACGGCCGGTAGCTGGATTTGAACCTGCCTAAAAAATATATTATCTAAATAATTGATTAATATGTGAACTATTTTGTTGTTGAATGGACAAAACGTTTTTTCTATCCATGTGTTCTAACACTGGAATTGTTTTCAAGAACCCATTTAGATAAAAAGACAATGACAATTTAGTTTCTGGTTTTGTCTGTCCCGTGTCAAAATTAGCAAAACAATGATCAATATTTTCCAAGGTAAAGGCGCATCACTTGAGTCAGATCAAAACTATCTACTGTAAGTCCAAAATATTGTCTTTGAAAGCAACCCTCATCTTTTATCATAAAAGGCAGTGAAAAAAAGATCAGTGAATATTTAAAGGGTCATTGTGTACCGTTTAGCACCTCCTCGTGATTAAAAATGTTAATTAAAACAAACATTATTTATTTAAATATAAGCAAAAATACATGAATGAATTAAACTTTTATTTCGAACATGACAAAACAAAACAAACTGAGGAAAAAAAACGTTAGAAAAAAAAACAAATAATGTTATCGTACATGTTCGAAAGGGAGTAGGAAGAAGCATATGCTTATTAAAGCCTACTCCTTTGATTTTATTAATCGTGTCCCACAGTTGGCTCTTCTCTGTATTTACATATAATAAATACCTTTCAAATATACATATTTACATTGGCTGAATGGATACAGTCTCATCATCACCATCACTAATTCCATCACTGTTTTTATACTACCAGATTAATTTAGTTTTACCCATCTTTTAACTCTAATGCTAGTAATCACTTGTCATGTAATTTGTTTATTTGTATAGACCTTAATCACAACGGTTCTCAAAGGGCTGCACAGACCACAGATGGTTGCAAACTAAAGACAGAAAATAATAAGCATTGTGTCAGTGAGATACAGGGCAAGCAGGGGTAGCTTAAAATACCAGTAGTTGTTAGCCAAGCCATTTATTATCATTCAGTCACCAATAAAGACAATAATAACAATTAGTGACAGTTATAACAAACTAGGATACAAACGTCAATTGTTTTAATACTTGTAGGTAGAGAATGTTTTATTTACAAAAACAATGAGAAAATCTATGCAATCTGGTCACTTTGGCTCTCCTTAGTATTTTTCTTTCTATGTATTCTTTGTAACACTCTTTTTGGTTGCACTACATAATACCACGACATCTAGTGGTCAAATATTAGTCTGTTCCCTTTAATGTTGAGGATTCAGTAATCTAAAAGGTTTCTAAACGATAAACCAATTATAAAAAAATGTTTATTAATCTGATATTCAATTACAGTTGTAACTCCACAGCCAACGCAAAAATCATGTGGATTGTCATATTAAAGCGTGCTGAATTAAAAGCCAGAGCTATAAATATAAAGAAAATCAATGTCTGTAGTGTTGTGTTCCAGTTTAGTCAATGAACATGTGATACTCTCGTGTGGGTGAGGGAGGGTAGGAAGACGTTAGTTGGGCCACTGGCTTTGTGACGTTTCAGCACCATCACATGAATTTAATGAGCCGTAGCATTGCCATAAACTTAGGGGGCCTCATCATTCGCAGCTGAATAATAATCACACTGGTGGGGTGGGTTCATCAATTCACTGGATTTCTTTTTTTGTTTTTTAGTTTTAATGTTGTCATAGGTAAAGATTGAACCCTCCAGAGTTCAAGCGTTGACTTGGCTTTTAAACAGATCTGCTTTTGTGCCTGTACGTGTGCTGTCAAGCAATTAAAATATTCAATCAATTCATTATAGCTAATAGTTCATCTGATATGTAAAATTTGTGTTTTTCAGTGTCCTTTATTTTTGAAATTGTTAACAAAAGGATTGGCCATTGGATTATACAAGTAACATCCCACTTACAACCTGCTCGATTTACATCCACCTGTACTTACAGTTGTTTCATTTTAAAATGAAAGCGGTTAGTAATGAGGGTCGCTTTACAAAATTGCTGAAAAACTGAAGGCCATTAAACTCGATGAGAAAAAGCTTCAGAGACCTTCATGACTATTTGGACAAAGAAACCATTCGGTAATTAATTTTCAATGAACTAAAAGGAAATCGGTGTGAAATACAGGTTGAGACTTAAACCTCAGAACTTGTCACGAGGAAGACCTGGTAACCACTTATTCACTATACTGTCCTGCTTATGTATTAATTTTTCCTTTTTGTATTTGCCATCGTTGCAATCAATTAGTATTTCAACTTGTCACCAGACTAGTTTTCACCGTTTTTTCACACACAAGGTGCACCAGACTATCGGTTACATGAAATTGAGACTACAGTAAGAGTTACAGTGTTTGGGCTCTTTTTACAGTTACGGCAAAACATTGTTTGCAAAGGGAATCAAACCTGATTCGCGGAAGTGACTGCGCTGACTCTTTAGCACTAGACCACCGGCGGTACAGATGACATATGAAAAGGCATTAGACCGCCTGTCATCATTACACTATTTTTACTCACGGTGCCAGAAACACTGATTTGTGTAATGCAATTTGATAAGTTAAGCAGTCTCTCTCTCCACTTCTTCACCAGTGTTTAATAGCCTATCTGTTTAACATGTACTCGAATGTAAACTAGCTTGTCTAGTATTTTGTTGAAAAAATAAAACATTCTGTTTCTGACTCTCCCAACATTATCACCAATAACGTACATGAGAAGAAGTGGACAGACTGTTTAACCTATCAGAATGTATTAGGCAAATTAGTGTTTCTGGTAACATGAGTTCAAATAGCTTGATAATGAGACAAGCTCTAATGCCCTTTTGTATGCCATCTGTACCACTGAATGTCTAGTCGTTAAGTGTTGGTGTCCTCACTGCCACGACCCGCGTACAAATCCCTATGGATACAATGTATTTGGGCCTAGGATGATCATTTATTGATCAATTATTGCTCAAATACTGAGATACAGAGAACTCTTGCTTCTTCGCGCTTCAGTTGTCGCTGGTTCATGCCCTACCCGGAAAAATAAATAATTCAATGGCCAAAATTAAGCCAAGATTCACGCCGATTGGCCTGCCCCCTTTACCTGAGATCTCCGATGCCATTTCATATAGCGTCTTTCATACTGTATTGTGTGTGAGCGGACCCCTGCACTGGGCTCCTCTGTATCTCACTTAGAATTTGTCTCCCTGCGCTTTTGTCGTGCCGCTGAAGGGATGCATCTCTGGCTCCCTCACTCTCTCTCTTGCCCTCTGGCTCTCTCTGCCCCTCATTTGGTGGGCCTTGATCAAATCACACACCCCAAAAAAACGTCTAAAATAGTACTGGGTTTCTATTCCTTCTCTCTCTCTTTCTCTCTCTCTCTGTGTCTGTCTGTCTGTCTGGCTTTGTCTGTCTGTAAGTTGTCAAGTCCCCCCCCCAAAAAAGGCGTGACACTACTTGGCGGATTTTCACTTTTCGCGGGTGGTTCCGGTCCCCATTAACCGCAAAAACGGAGGCATTTCTGTGTATTGGAAAACCTTGTGTAGTGACGCACACCTATGAATACTGTGTCAGGGTTACCGCGGATCCTTGAAAAGTCCATCCATCCATTATCTGCAATATCCTCAGTAGGGTCGCGGGGGTGCTGGAGCCCATCCCAGCTATCTTCGGGCAGTGGGCAGGGGACACCCTGAACTGGTTGCCAGCCAATCGCAGGGCACACAGAGACAGACAACTCAGTCGCGCATTCACTCTCAGGGACAATTTGGACCGGCCAATTAACCTGACAAGCATGTTTTTGGAATGTGGGAGGAAACCGGAGTGCCCGGAGGATACCCACGCAAGCACGGGTAGAACATGCAAACTCCACACAGGGGGTTTGATCTCACGACCTCAGAACTGTGCCGCATTGAATTCATTATTCCAAAAATAAGGACTTAATTGGCATTAAAATGTCTTAAATCCAATTGAGTAACATTTATGAATTGTCTTTTTGAATAATTCACCGATTAACTTTCTTGGCAACATCGCATGAGCACATTAACGAGACTATCAAAATGGTGATGTGGTTTCAGTCGGGCCTTAAGTCTACCCACAATATACATTGCAACTTTGGACAGAGACGTTTACTTTGGAACATGGGAAAGTGTACGTTTAACTTGCCCTTAGCTGTAGGAACCCTATTTTCAAGCGTATCCACTGTATTCTGCGTATTTACAAATTTCTGGCCGTGTGAGGGTTTTTAGATTAGCCTTATATTTCTGTAAAAAGCATGCACACACATACTACGCTTGTACCTTAATACATAATATTTTTGAGTTCAACGTAATCATCAATGTTAACTCTAACGTGTGTGTTTTGTAGACGGGCCGTATCGACAAGGTGTATCCGACAGTGTGCGGTCACACGGGTCCCGTGTTGGACATCGACTGGTGCCCTCACAACGACCTCGTCATCGCCAGTGGTTCCGAGGACTGCACTGTTATGGTAGGAAGGTCCTTATTTTCTTTGCTCCAACACACTTTTTACACAACCAACCTCTTCTTCATAAGCTAGTAGTTTGTCAGTGCTGATAGAAAGAAAGTCAAACCACATATATTTTTAACAGTGACAGCGCATATTTTATGTATCGCCACTGGTTTAGAAACGGCATTCTGATTAATATTCTGTATATGGGTAATGTGTTGCGTATCTGTTTTTAATAAATTTCAAGTGGCGCCCGTTTTGCTTTGGTTCAGAGCTCAATTGCCAACCAATCACTATCGACCTGTTCTCAGAAGCTGAGCTGTGATTGGGTGTCTTATGTACTCTCAGCAAAGGTAGGCTTACTTGACAGCATGCAGCAAAATGGCCGCCCCCTAAGATGGATTAAAACAGGTTTACCTTTTTTAACACAGTATAAAGAATAATATTCAAAAAGCAATGTTTTAAAGTGTATAGAGACAACATGAGTTATTTGTCAGTGTAATTAGCTGATTTTTTTAAGCCAAAATGATTAAATAGTAAGACTTTTTTCATCAATTCCAAAAAAGCTCTGTATGCTGCATTAAAAATACATACTTCCGCTTTTACATGCCCACATTTTCTTGCGTAAATATTTTGTGTTCAAATATATCCAAATTGTTTTTATCTTTTTTAATCTTTTATCTTTAAAGTAAAAATGTTTAACTGGAGTGCCACGTCCAATTTCGTTGTCACAATATGTTCAACCCATTTTGTAACAATTATAATGAAGGGATATACATTCTTTTCAATTACATTCTATACAAATTGATTTTTCTTTATATTACTCAAAAAGAATAAACGATTATTTACCTAAATGTCAACAATACAAATCTCTCTGAAACAAAAGCCAATTCCTTAAAAATGGATTTCTTCGGCCTTTTTTAGAAAAAAAATGTTGGTTAATATGACCGTATCATAAACAACAAGGAACAGAACCTTCTTTTAATTCTTTATAATTGAATCTTTGTTTTGAAGTATTACGGATTGGGTTGGGATACAGTGGGACCTCGCTACTTTGCAGTTCCACTTTCGCGGGTTCAGGGCTTCGCGGGTCTAAAAAATAATAAAAATAAAATAATATATATATATATTATTATTATTATTATTATTATTATTATTATTTATTTTTTTTTAAGCATTTTTGAAGGGGCGTCGCTGCTTCGCGGATTTCCACTTTTCGCGGGTGGTTTTGGTCCCTATTATACAAAATCATATCGACCATGGCAAAATAACACTACTCAAAAATAATATATATATATATATTTTTTTTTTTAAGCATTTTTAAAGGGGCGTCGCTACTTTGTGGATTTTCACTTTTCGCAAGTGGTTTTGGTCCCCATCAACCGCGATAACCGAGGGGATTACTGTATATTATACATGTTGTACTTAATGGTGTATGTATTTCAACTTAGTTGGCAAATATTACGCATTATAGATTTATGTTTGTATAATTTGAGAAAAAGTATACACTACATGTCTGAGTAGAAATGCAAATTTAACTTAAGATAAAAGAATAATTAACAAAACATTTAGTTTTAATTTCATGTGTCAATGACAAAGCCTATCTGAATCTTCAATTTGAGTGATTTCTCAAAAAAGTATACTGAATGTGAAATATAATCTTAGCGCTGCTATGATCCGTCATCATTTTGTTCTACCTTTTCCGTATTAGCTTTAGGCAAAGTTTATTATTTTTTTATTCTATCTTTATAGGTTTGGCAGGTTCCTGAGAACGGGCTTGAGTCTCCGCTCTCAGAGGCAGTGGTGGTCCTTGAAGGTCACTCCAAAAGAGTGGGCATCGTGTCTTGGCACCCCACTGCGCGTAATGTTCTCCTCAGTGCTGGTACGCCAAATTTCTCTTTTTGGGGACATCCAATTATCATGCCAGATATATAGAGTGTGAATGCCATTTCCTGCTTTAGGATGCGACAACCAGGTGATCATCTGGAATGTCGGTACGGGTGAGGCCATGATCAGCCTAGATGACATGCACCCGGATGTCATCTTTAGCGTCAGCTGGAGCCGCAACGGCAGCCTCTTATGCACTGCCTGCAAGGACAAAAAGGTCCGCGTGGTGGACCCTCGGAAAAAGAAGATCGTGGCAGTGAGTGGAAAAAGATTTTTTTGATTTGTTTGGTTCTACAAATTAAAAATGTATCATACAATTTGCATATTACATTGTTGTACTGTTGGAGAAGTACAGCACCGAATTAATTAATCAACAACTACTGTAAAATTCAGATTATAAGCCACGACTTCTTTCCCCAAGCTTTTAAACCTGCAATTTATGCATCGATGCGGGCATTGTACTATGCAACATTAAGGGGTTAAGGTACCCTTTTTTAATAAAAGGCTTTCTGTGTACCGTTTTTGTTAAAAGCTTATGTTTCAATGTGGGTACGTACGGCTTTTGTATGTACAAAATGTTTTTTTCCTTTAAAAATGCACTTTGTGCGGCTTATAATCAAGTATGCCTTATTGTCCGAATTTTACAGTAAACACTTAATGTATTTACGTACAACATGCATTTGTGTATAACGTGCTTCCCTATTTTTTTTTTTTTTTTTTATATAACAAATCGGTGTAGGATTTTGTTTTACTTTTTCTCAGTTTGAGCTTTATGGTTGGCTGCAATTGGTAATCGAATCCGGGTCACGTCAGTAACCATGCCGAATCCTAACCACTGGACCGACCCCAGATGTACAGTAAATGACACATAAAAAGGCATCAGTTTTAATCTCATCATCACACTATTTTTACTCCCTGTACCAGAGACAAATGGTGCCATGTGTAATAATAGTCTGATATTGAGAAAGTCTAAGGCCTTTACGTAGATCATCTGTATCACTGGTGGTCCAGTGGTTGGGATTTGGTGCTCTCACTGCTGCGACCTGTGTTTGATTCGTGTTGTGACCAATTTTTTGCAATTGTGGTCAGTGATATTTTTCAACTGAATAACCATTGCACAAATGCAGTAAAACGCACTTCCAATTTTTGAGTTTTTCCTTTTGCGTACAAACAAATGCGTGTTTTACAACAATAAATACAATACAGGTCCTTCTCAAAAATTAGCACATTGTGATAAAGTTCATTTTCTGAAATGTACTGATCAACATTAGACTTTCAAATATTTTAGATTTCTTAACATACAACTGAAGTAGTCCAAGCCTTGTATTGTTTAAAAATTGATGATTTTGGCAAAAATAATGAGAAAAACAAAAATCCCTATCTCAAATAAATAGCATATTTCATCCAACCAATTAAAAAAAGTGTTTTTCATTAAAAAAACGAAAAGTCAACCTTCAAATAATAATGTTCAGTGTTGCACTCAATACTTAGTCTGGAATCTTTTTGCAGAAATGACTGCTGCAATGCAGCGTGGCATGGAGGCAGTCAGCCTGTGGCACTGCTGAAGGGTTATGGAGCCTTGAGCTCATCCTCAGTGTTGGGTCTGGTGTATCTTTAACTTCCTCTTCACATTATCCCAAATAATCAGGAGAGTTGGCAGGGCAGTTGAGCACAGTAACACCATGGACAGTAAACTTTTTACCAGTGGTTTTGGCACTGTGAGCAGGTGCCAGGTCATCCTGAAAAATAAAACCTCTACAGCAGATGGAAGCATGAAGTGCTCCAAAATATTTTGATAGCGAGCTGCATCAACCCTGCCCTTGATAAAACTGAGTGCACCAACACCAGCAGCTGACATGGCGACCCAGACAATCACTGACTGTGGGCACTTGACAATGGCCTTCTGGCCTCTTGCCTTTTCCTTCTCCCCAGTCCTCCTCCCGACTCTGGCACCTTGATTTCTGAAAGACATTTAAAATTTGCTTTCATCCCAGCCATCCGTTTCTCGTTCAAAAGTGGCTTGACCTGGGGAACGCGGCACTTGTAGCCCATTTGCTGCACACGCCTGTGCACTGTGGCTCTTGATGCTTCTACTCCAGACTCAGTCCTCCACTGCTTCCGCAGGTCCCCCAAGGTCTGGAATCAAGGGTTCTCCATAATTTTCCTCAGGATCTGATCACCTCTTCTGGTTGTGCAGGGTTTTCTGCCACACTTTTTTTCTTCCCACTTGATACAGAACTCTGGGAACAACCTATTCGCTCAGAGATTTCTTTTTGTGTCTTACCTTCTTGCTTGAGGGTGTCAATGGTGGCCTTCAGGACAGCAGTCAGGTAAGCAGTCTTACCCATGACTGCGGTTTTGAGTAATGAACCAGGCTGGGAGTTTTTAATAGCCTCAGGAATCATTTGCAGGTACGTGGAGTTAACTCAGATTAGGTCAGTAGATCGTTTGGAGCACCTTTTCATATATGCAAATTGTTTTAGAAATAAATTTTGGCCCTTCATGACCCTGATTCCTAAAATCATTAATGTTATAACAATAAAAGACCTGAAATATTTCAGTTGATGTGCAATGAATCTAAAATATATGAAAGTTTTATTTTCATCATTACACTGTGGAAAATAATGAACTTCATCCCAATATGATCATTATTTTTTTAGATGGTTATTCAGCTATTTGCTTTTGCATTGAGGATTAATGTCTAAAATTGTTTTCAGTTTTTCTGACACGTGGGCTAAAAAAGCATGTACATTTTGTGATACCTGCACAGAAAACAAGGAAAGGGGCGCTTAAAAAAACTTGTTCTGCCCAATGTGACTGCTGCCTTTTGTTTTATTCCAGGAGAAGGATAAAGCCCATGAGGGAGCCCGGCCAATGCGAGCAATCTTCCTAGCAGACGGAAAGATCTTCACCACTGGTTTCAGCCGCATGAGCGAGCGCCAACTCGGTCTATGGAAAAGCGTATGTCATCATTTCTGGCATATCACTAAGTCATGCAACACAGCTCCACGGAGAGGCGCTGATCTCCTTCGTTCAATCCCGCACGCACACTTTTTTCTCTTTTCAATCATGTTGCAACAAACAACATATCACAAAATGAACAAATCATCTGAAAAGAAAAAAAGGCATGACAGATTGAAGACAAAGGTTTTTAAGAGATCCATCCCCAAAATAACATTGAACACTTCTATCAATCATTTAAAAGAAATCCAAAATCCAAAGCAATGCCACGAGAGTAGAGAAGATGATAAAAAATTCTGGAGAAAGCGTTCTTTCTCGTGAGAGAGGCGTCCTTTCTCCTAATGCACTATATTGCTATTTCCTGTTATAATTGGGCAGTTTAATAATAACACCAGTCCTGTAACACATTCGTAAATATAAGAAGAAATTATTGATTGAATAGAAAAAGAAGTTACTGTAATAACATACATACATTTACAAAAAGCTTATAGGGACATCGTATTTATATTTGACCTCTTGATGTCGCTGTATTGTATAGTGCATGGGTCTCGGACATGGTGCCCGCAGGCACCAGGGTGCCCACTGAGGACAGCTGTGGTGCCCACAGACTTGTTCTGAAAATAGCTTAAGAGTGCTGTGGTATTGTTGTTTTTATTTTATTTTTTTAATAAAATGATTTTTTTGGTGGGGGTTGGCTGAGTCTATTTCCTAGCATGAGCCTGGTAATAACATAGTAACAACATAGTAATAACATAAGGTGTTAGTTTAGAAATGCATATCAAACTGGGTGCCCTTTTCAACAATTAGTAACCAAAAAGTCCTTGAAAAAGGTTGAAGAACCCTGGTTAGGCATGGGCAATATTAAATATTTTTTGCGCGATATAAAGAAAAAAATCGGCCGATGTTGTTAATTATCACATTAATTTCCACATCTTTTTTTTTTCTTACACATTTCAAGTATATATATTTTTTTGCCCCTGAAAACCAGATGCTGCTTTAACAAATCTTTAATCTCAGAACAAGACGACTGATAAATTACTACACAACATTTTATAAAAATGAGAATCACCCAACAAAATAAAAGTTAACAAAATGAGGTAAACAAAATGTAGTAAATTTCACATAACCTCAGTTGAACTACACAATGCAGTGACCTCTAGCAGTCAGATAATACACACGCTCCCCTTAAGCCAAACTTTGAAGTTGTCCGTTGCCGGATAAACTTTAGGTAGCATGTCCTGTGTACAATAAACATTGTACAACTGCAACATACAAAAATTGCCTTGACTTGTGCCTGCAGGACAACATGGAGGAGCCCATTTGTATTCAAGAAATGGATTCCAGCAATGGAGTCCTGCTGCCATTCTTTGACCCAGACACCAACATAGTTTACTTGTGCGGAAAGGTGAGCACCATCTTGCATTGGTCATGCCCTTTCGTTTTCCCTCGCTCATCTTCCTAGCTCTTCCCCTCTCTCAGGGGGACAGCAGCATTCGGTACTTTGAGATCACGGATGAGGCGCCGTATGTCCACTACCTCAACACTTTTTCCACCAAGGAGCCGCAGAGGGGCATGGGATACATGCCCAAACGCGGACTTGATGTCAACAAATGTGAAATTGCCAGGTATGACCCTCCCATTTTTACTCTTGTATCACCTTATAATTAAGGTTGCAATGATTAGTTGTTGCAGTCGACGAAAATCAATAATAGAAAAAGTAAAAAAAGTAAGTAATTGTCGCTAGACACGTTTTTCTAACAGAGTGAGGTATCTTACATGATTACTATCACACATGCCGAATAGTGGCTTTGTCTGGAGCGGTAACTTATAGAATTGACAGCACCAATACTGCTGCAAAATTAACCAAAATCTTATTGTTATTGCGATGTGACGTAGTGTGATTAATAATCGCAAGACACTGCGGTTTATTTAAGAATTCATAGTTCAGTGTTTGTGAGTGATGAAGTGCTTTGCCAAACAGAATTGTCACAGTTCAGGTTTTAACGGCACTAGCCAATAAAGGCGAGGCAAGGTTTGCCAGAAACATGCTATGCCACACACCCAGGTGTGAGCCACGTGTGAGCAGACAGCAACACCAACAAAGCTCCCCAGAAGAGGGTGCTGTTTTCTTAGGGTTAAAGCGTGTCACTGTGATTAAGTACTCACAAAAAACAAAACTAGCACAGTAAATGCACTTTTTTTTTAAAATATAAAATCGCAACAAAATTTCAGTACCAGTTTGAAGAATCGCAATTAGGTTCTCTTCCAAAATTGTGCAGCTCTAGGTGCCAACATCAAGTTGGCGTACCAAAACTATAAAAGGACTACTTGCATTGTTTGCAAAACAGACCTTTGAATATCATGGCAGTACCTCTGTGATGCAAGAACATTTAGAAAGAAAGCACGTAAGACAGTTGAACGATACAGTCTGGCTCACTTTGTTAAAATTCAAGTAATATTTAAGCCTATACGGTTTTGATCACGTGCATTGTACATTTTATACTCTGTACACTGTAGCACTGTATTTTGCTATAAAAGAGAGCTTGAGCTTTATGCCAGAATACCTGACAATTGTATTCCAATGTAATGCATGTATTTGGAAGAAGAGTCACGATGAACCGTTGATTTCAAACTATTGAAAACGATTAAGTTCTTTTGTTATAGACTTAGCAGCTGACCACTGAATGTACTTGACAAAATGTCTTTTCTTTACTGTTTTACCTGCTCTGAGTGCGCCCCTTTTTGGCTTGCGGGGATACAAAATGTTTGATTTATTATTTATTTGCCTGTCCCTAAAAATGGGCAGAGGTTTATTTATGGATTTACTGACCGAGCATTGTGCCTTATTTATTTATGTTTTGTCTTTTGTAGGAAAGAGATGTAATGTCCATAGTACGCATTTTTCTTTCTTTATTAACATTTGCCTCATAATTAAGTCAACTTCTTGCTAAATGGAAGAAAAAAATATATAATTTTCCAATGATATTAATAGTTTCAATAGTCTGTGAATAGTCCATTGTTAAAATAGTCAATAGTTGCTGCTCTACATATGATGGGTGTCGTCATTGTGAATTTCTTCTTTTCAGGTTCTACAAATTACAAGAGCGAAAATGTGAGCCAATCATCATGACTGTCCCCCGAAAGGTTAGGGGCAACTTATTTACTTGGTTAAAGTTATTGCCAATAAATACATTTGTATAAGTTAGCCCAGTAAAGAGATTAATCATATTTTCATTGTTTACTTGAAATCAATATTTATTTAAACAAATGTTGCACTAAACAAAACTTCATTTTCTTTTCCCTACCGTTTTTTTAATCAAATTTTACCACTGCTAATATGCAAGAATATTGTCAGACATTAAATTGGTCCGTGGTACAGAAAAGCTCGAGAATCACTGTAATGGAGTATTTGATTATGTATTGATTGTAAAAAAGGAGAGTTTCCACTTCACAGATTTGACCTATCATGGGTTCTTTTGGGAACGTAACAAGTGTTTACTGTATTGTAGTGTGACTAAATGTAATAAGGCTAATACACAGAAAAAGAATACGCTAAACAAATTTCCATATTTTCCGCACTATAATGTGAGACGGTTTATGAATAGAATAGAATATACCTTTATTGTCATCGTTACAAAATGGGTTAACATATTGTGACAACGAAATTGGGCATGACACTCCAGTTTCACACATTCACAGTGAGGCAAAAAACCAAGAAGATAAAGGAACAGAAAAGATAAGGTTATAAAACAAGGAGGATAAGGTTATGGTTATAATTTACACAATAAGGTTATGGTTATAATTTACACAATATTTAAACAAGAAATGTCGGCATGTAGGATGTCACATACAGTTTGGTATCGTAAGGGTTTGTGCAATACGCATTTGGTGCAAAAATAGTCATCATAAGGCACACCCCTTTAAATTGTGTCATTTATTTTTCATACTTAAGGTGCACCGGACTGTACGGCGCATGAAACTGAGACTATAGTAAGAGCTACTCTGAGTACGGTACATATTGATGCAATGCCTTGATATGTGACACTGACCAAAATTGTTTGATAGATGTTACCACTAGACCCACCAGTTAAACACACAAAATGGTGTTCGAGCTTATCCCATTATTATGCTTCATTTACTCACAGTGCCACAACACTTATTTTCATAGTGCATTCTGATTTAACTGTCTCCCCACTTCTTCACTTAGCGTTTATTAACCTCTCTTTTTAATATTTGTGCTAATTCAAAAGAGCTTTTATAGGATTTTGTTAAAGGTCTGTTTTCTCCATTCTCTAACATTTGTTTTTGAAGAAGTGAAGGGACTGCTTAACCGATTAGAATGCACTATGCAAATCAGTGTTCCTGGCACCATTAGGAATAATAGTATGATAAAGATATAAGGTCTAATGCCTTGTCATATTTCATTAGTACCAGTGGTGGTCTATTAGTAATAATCTCTCTGCAATCTCACTGCCACTACTAGAGTTCGATTCCTGTTGCATAAGTAATTTTTTTAATTAAAGGTTTATTGATTTGATCAATCATTGCATAATCGTTGTTCAAACACGGTAATGTAAAATATTGTATGGGAACCAGCCCTTTAACTACTGTATGCATTTTAACAGACGTACTCTGTGGTCCATAAGGTGAACTTTCACATTTCTGGTCAAATTGTTGTTTTTAGGTGCACTTCATAGTCTGGAAACTACAGTACACATTTGAACAAAATAGGTCATGTTAAATGCAGTCTCTCCTCGTAAGTTCTCCAAAATATTTTCAAGACTGACGTAAAAACAAAATATAAAAGTGCACGCTATTTTCATTCTATTTTATGAGTTCGATTTGGACTTTTCCCTGTCGCCCTTTTAGTCGGACCTGTTCCAGGACGACCTTTACCCAGACACGGCGGGGCCCGACCCAGCCCTGGAGGCTGAGGAATGGTTCGCCGGTAAGAACGGCGGCCCGGTCCTTATCTCGCTCAAAGACGGCTACGTTCCCACCAAGAGTCGAGAACTCAAAGTGGTCAAAGCCAATGTCTTGGAGAGCAAGGTCGCCCCCGCCGCCAAAGTCGAAAATGCATCCAACGTGCAGAAGAATCTTTCATCTCACGCACCAGCGCAGCCGGCAACAGTACGTCCATGTTTACTTTTTGTGTGTGTTTTTTGTCACAGTATGTGTAAGTAGTATAATTAAAAACATGGTTTTAAGTCAGTCACCAGTTTAAAAGATGCCGATTGATATAAAGAATCCAAATAAAGTATTCCCTCACCATAACGCAGTTAATACTTTTCACCTTTTCGCTACTTCAGAGATTTGCATCTTGTGTTCTGCATTCTGATTTGCTTAAGTGTCTGCCCCTTGTTATTATTGTTGTTTGTAAAAAAAAAAAAAAAAACTGTTTATAGAGTAATTTTATTTTCTAAACAAACACTAAAGACTGTGAACAGGTTTTGTTCTTACTTTCAGTGGATAATTATTGTATATTTGTAAAAAAAAGTTTTCTACTTCACGGACTCTGCCTATATAAGGGATGGGTATCGTACCTGTATGATGCGGTAAAGGTAAACCAGTGAAAGCTGTCGGGCCCAACTGTTGTAGAAGAGTGTGTTGTGTCACCCTGACCCGAGTGACATGGCCGCTTTCTTGTGTCCCGTTTCATCTGGAGGGACGAAAAAATGTTTTTACTTTTTTTAATGCTACTTGATTCCTTTTTTTATTTTCTCTGTTTTTGTATGTGTTTGTCTTGCTGTCAGTCACCCCTCTCGAGGGATATGACCAGGGTAGATAGATAGATAGATAGATTATATCTTGTGTACCCATTCGATATGGTTGATGTAAAGAGGAGGCGTGCCGTTTCTTTGGAAATGAATGTGGAATAAGAAAGCTTGATGAGGTTGAGAAAATGGTTGGAGCGCTTTTTTCGTCCACTTTTTACCACGGAGGAGGAAGTCGCCTAACTGTGTGTGTGTGTGTGTGTGTGTGTGTGTGTGTGTGTGTGTGTGTGTGTGTGTGTGTGTTTCATCATTCACAAGTTTTATTTATCAAGATATAACATTTTATGCAAAAACCCTTGTGCATTTGCATTTTGAATATTTCAATGCATATTATCAAGTTTATTGCTTGAAAACAAGGACCTTTTATATATTTTTGCTGGTATTCTTATTATTATTATTATATCAGTACTAATTTGATTTGATTAACCTATAAATCAAAATGTACAAAATTGACCAAGCCCTATTTTATACTTTTTCAATGCTGTACCTAATCTATTATTTTGATCTAATCCTAAATTTTTCAAGCCAATTCGATTAATTTAATCAATTTACAAACAAATATACAATGAAATGTACCATGCACTGCACATGCACCTTTATTTGTAAATACAAAAGAGACAAATTGTATAGGTCTATATTATCTTTTTTTCCTTCACATACTGCTGAGATATCGGATTTAAGACACAAACAATTCTAATAAGTCAATCATTTTTTTACCTCCTGCCTGGCCCATCTGCCAAATATTTGAACCCAATGTTTCCCATTACTTGTCATAGTTGTGCCCACCACTGTTAAAATATATGTGAAATTTGCACAGATGGACACAAGGATTTCTTTTTTTTAAATTCCGTTTAGTTTTCAATGTAGAGTCTTGGTACCGCCATCAGTATGGTTGGAACAAATTGCAAAAATGTGTGTATCAGTGCTTATTTTGCAAAGAGAGTGCCAGTTTCTAAGGTGATCGGTCATATTTTCCTCCCGAATGTGTTTCCAGCAAAAGATGGAGGATAAACTAGAAGAAGTGCTTCGAGAGTTTAAGTCTCTGCGGGATCGTGTCATTCTCCAAGACCGACGTATCGCCAGACTGGAAGAGCAGGTGGCCAAGGTTGCCATGTAAGTCCCTGTCATCCCCCTCCTGAGTTTCAAAACGCTCCATCCTCGCCCCAGTTTGGCGTAGCAAGCCGACATTCCAAGATGAACGTTTTCTTCCTTTCCCCACACGTGGCCCCGTTTTTCTTCTTTCTCCATGCTCGGACACACAGATGGAAATGAAACAGTCTTATGTTTTGTTTGTTTTAAACTCATGTGAGGTTTGTTTTGTAGAATCAGTATTACTTGTCATGTTCCGTGTTGCCAAATTTTATGCGGGTGCAGTTTCATGCACTTTTTTTTTTTTTTTTGCATTTTATCATCCTGTTGTACGTACATTCCAGGTAGAATTTTTTTTAAGGCATTTTTTTAAATCCCTCCCTCACCTGTACTCCAATCTAGCCCCAGCCCACCATTTTGTCCATTGATGAATGTGGAAGAATGCCTTGAAATTTTCAAGAAATGTAACATTTGGGGCGGGGGCGTTTGCCTGGTGGGCGACAGGCTCGCATATCCAGTGTAAAATGTTGTGCAAAATGTAGTGGTGCCTCTTGTCAGTGTGGGTTTTTTTTTTAAACTATAAGCCAACACAAAAAGAATGCTGCCCTGTCAAGTGAGTTTTGGGTGTTGGGAAGAGGAACCACTCACACCCCAGCTTGTGTTTCACGCCAACATTGCTGATAAGTTCTGTGCACATAATAAAGATTTTACACAAAAATCTTGTGGGGGTTTTATTTAATTTTGTAATTCCCGAAGTGGTTCTCAAATTGTTCAAACTACGCAGCCTTGGCGTCAAGCCAGAGATTGCCGGACTTCAGTCTGACGGACACGTCAGGCTCTTTATCAGTCCTTTCAAATGGAAATGTTAAAAACATCACTGAACTAAACAAGCAAATGGCCCTCTTTTGCTGGGCGGATTGATAGTAGATTGCATTCAGCTGCTTGGAGCGGTAGGGGGATGCCGTGCCCAATTTGGCCACCAGAGGGCAGTAGACACTACGTGCAGATGTTTATAGATTATTATTATTTGAGCTGTTGGTTTATTGGGGGGCGCCATGCCTTGAAACCTTGCCAAAGACATTCGTGGAGGCCCAAATTATGTCTGTGTAAATTTGCGGTTTAGCCGTTTTGGAGCCTACAAGTCACATACACAAAAAAATGGGATTCATAAAGTAGTTTATTGTAATTGGTTTTTAGAATACATAGATATAAAATAGTAAAAAAAAAATGCTATTAAATTTTGAATTGGTGCCAGTCTTTTCCGCAGTGACTCTTCTTGTCCCTGTGTTCATAAACGCTAATCAGTAAAATTTGGTAGCTTTTTTTTCACTTTTTTCCCATGTATTGGGTTCAATACTCTGTATTGGCTTATACTTTTAAAACCAAATCATATTTCCCTTCCTGGCCCATCCCCTCTTTAAATGTTTTTAACCCGATGAGGCCCTCATCTCAAAAAGTTTGTCTTCTGCTTCAAACAGGGTTCGTACAGTTGCTTGAAATCATTGAAAAAGCTTGAATTGTAGTGTTGTGTTTTCAAGATTTGAAAAGTGTTTGAATTTTGGGTAAAGTGCTTGTAAATGCCTAAAATTGTCGCCATGTTTCACAACAACTCTGCTTACTCTAAAACCAAAACTGCTCTCTAGTTGTCTCGCTTTGCCATTGCATTTCTTTTTTCCTCGTGATTAATGTCAGCTGTCACTAGTTTGTACGGTATTGTCCTATAAAGCGTCATCTCCCTCTACGGGTTGCGCCCAAGTAGACTGATGCGTACTGCACCTAAACAGGGCACTAAGAAATGTGTGTTTGTCTGTGTATGGACATTGATTATGGGCCCAAACATAAGTTGTGCTTCCCAGTGACACATATTAATGGGAAGAACTTCCTTCAACTGAAAATGTAAGCTACATATTATCGTCATTTTACCTACATTTTCATGTATTATTCAGATCTACAAAAAAATGGGGGTTTACACAAGATCTTGATAAGAGCAAATGCAAGATAAAAAAATTGCAATCACAGATACATTTGTTGATCTGCAAAATAAATGATTCACACTGGATTTCTTATTTAGTGCTACTGGAAAAATGGCAATGAACGACCTTACTATGAGCTTGAATATAACAATAAAAAGTGTAAAAAACGTTTTTAAATGCAAACTAATTAAATGTATATGGCGCTTTTCAAGTCACTGAAGACCTCCCAAAGGGCTTTACAGTGTGCTTCACACTTACCCATTCACACACACTGATCGCCATACAAGGCAGCTACTTGCTCATGGGCATTAGGGATTCAGTGTCTTGCCCAAGGGCACTTCGAAATATAAAACAGAGGGACCGGGAACTGAACCTGCGACTTCTTGATCCCAAGACGAGTGCTTTACCTCTTTGAGCTACTGCCAGCCTCTAAAACTACACCTAATATTTGTATTGGACTGTAAATTTGTGTACCTGTTTGTATTTGTAGGCAAAACAGTTGTTATTATTTGGTGGCCATCTGGACCAACACTTTTATCGAGTCCCTAATACTTGTGTTGTTGATGTATGCCTGGACATTTGCATAAAGGACTGCCGCATGTTTCGCTTTTCAAGCCGAGTGCAGTTACGGTCTCTCGTTTGTATTTGCAGAACTGACTGACAGCAATTTCTTACGCAACAAGTCACATTTAAATTCGATTTCCTCTTTGCAAACTGAAGCGCAGGGTGGAAGCACCTCATGTGTGTTTAAAGCTTGGTACTTTTCTTGAGTGTGACCATCTACAGTCCTATTGGCCACGTGCCACATTTGGCATTGATGTGTCATCGTTGTTGCTGCCATTTCTCGGACTGGCAACACTTGATCACACCGTTCATCGATTCACGGTAAGACACTGAGAAGCCATTTTGGTACATTTGATAATCATGAAGATGATGACGGCTCCTTATGTGGTTAGCTGTTCTAACATGCGTCATCGGTGAGAGTTCTGTATTTACATACAAGCAGTACTTTCCATAAGTCAGTCATAACCTTTAATATTTCAATCAACTCCTAAGTCGAATTGTTATTTAATTGTAGAAAGCAATCGATGTAGTAGTTCTGAAAATCTAATTAGGTGGTTGGATTTTTGCCTAATATTTAAAATTACAACAGCTGTCTGGGCAAACATCTTAGATCATCTGCCTTATGTTTTAACGGATTAAGTGTTTTGGCATGCAAAACAGAAGAGAACTGCAAGTAATAAAACTCTAGGTCTTATAATCAAACTTGTAAGCAAGTCCTGAGTTACTGTGGCAGAACTAATTGGGTGACGTAGCCTCATCTTCAGAGTTGTTTCAATCAAACACGTGGTTGACAAATGATTACATTTTCAATTGTCACATTTTAATATGGCTCACACTGCAAAGAAAAACTAAAAATCAAGTGCCTTGTCTCTTGTTGTACTGCTCTTTCAGATGACTGGTATCTGCATCAACTGGTTTCTGCTATGGGTGGTGTCTGGCGGAATATCTTTTTTTGTCCTTGGTGGTTTGGTAGTCCCTACCAGTATAGAAATGCAGACCAGGTTGTCTATTTTTAAAGACACTCAAGAAGTTAGTCAAGGTGTTGCAGACGGATCACCTTATGATGGGACGGTCTGGAAAACCAAATCCGCAGAGCTTCTGAAGTTTTCTGGACCTCCTCCTAATTTGGTCACAAATACGGATCCTATTCCGTTCCAAATTCAGAATATAAGTACTCCACCTTTTAAAAGTGGAGGGACATCTTCTCCTGAACGTTATTATCCTACCTCTACATCTGACTCTAGAAGTCTCATCTCTCAACCAACGGCTCCTGTACTCTCAAAGAACAGCACCCATTCTTCTATTTTACCGATTGAAAATCAAAAAACACTCCAGGAGACGTCTTCTGCAGGTTACTTGGATTTTTCCAGCATACCCAATAAACCATATTCTAAGAAAACACCAAGTTTCAGCTCCATCCCCAGGTCAAGAGGAATTTCAACTCTAATCCCCATCCAGCAAAACAGCCGTTCAACAGGTTTTGGGACTACAATTAGACACACTCCTAGCTCTTTGAAAATGCAAGACCTTTCTACTGCGAGAAGTCCATTGTTGAGCTCCAACACTTCCCCAATCTATGGCCGTAATATCCTTTTGGGTTTTCGGACTACAGTGACATCTGTGAGCAAAAATGCCAATCTTAGCAGGTCCATTTCTACTTCAAACTCACCAAGGAGCAGTATCCAGTCTATATTAGTCCCAATCCAAACTCGCAAAACCCCTGCAATGATATCTTCGACGGGTATCACCAGTTCTACTAGTCTGATCCCAAAACATGCTCAAGTAACAAGACACAGTTCCTACACAAAATCTACTGTCATCCCAAAACAAAACCACAGTAATCCTACAATTTCTGGGACAACTCAAAATACATTTGTGATTGGTGGCAAGGATAATGGATCCACACAAGAACCCTCTCAACCACCAAGTCCTCCGATAACAAGCCAAAGCAGTACCCTATCTTTTCAAACCACCAGAATGACTGATGCAATTCTCCCATCACAAGCTGCTACTTCTACCATGAGCCAGAGTTCCACTTCAGAAGCTTCGACCTCAAAATCCTCCTCGATCCCCACAACCATTCAGACTTCGCCACCTTGCCCCACCACAAAAACTGCGCCCATCGCAGAGGACCGCTCGTGTTCTCGTCGCGGAGTGGTCAAGCCCTGTCTCATGGCAATCGCTTGCCTAGCTGCCGTAGCCACCTTCTTCATGGTGTCCACTATCGTCCTCTGTGTCAAACTCTCCACCAGGAAGTACAAACTGACAAAGACCCAGGACCAGACAGAGATGACGTTTATGTCGGCACTTCTTCCCGAGAGAAGTTATGCAGGCATACGACAGCGCAGCCCGGTCTCCAACGGAGTCCTGGTCATACACAGTGTTGGGGACAGTGACGAGGACATCAGTGACAACCTAACCCTGAGCAGTTTCCTTCCAGAAAGTGATAGGTGTGTTTAGGCGAGGACAACTGTAACTGGATAGTCACTAATTAATCTGTCTCTTGCACTGCTAACTCTTCCAGTTATGATGCAAATTTGGCCTGGACTGGCTAAGTCAGTCTGGCTTGACTGTATTACAAAATCCATGCTTTGGTGGATGGTTACTACATCTGCCTTACAGTTCTCAGGTTTAGTGTTCAATTTTTATATTTGTACAACTCTCTTTCTCGTGTGTCTGAAGTAATACACAATTAAGCTACAAAATAGCACTAATGTCGTGGTTAATAGGAAAGAAGTGGTTGCGTCAAGGAAGTATGTTGATTTCATACAGCTGTTTGTAGGACAGTGGTTGCATGTCTTGTCAGCGGAAGTCACAGTGAGTCTTCTTTGTCAATGCTAAGTGGCCAAAGGGGGAAGTCTAATAAATGACTTATCTGCAAATATGCAGTATTTTCAGTGAATTATTTGTAGATGGGTGTATTCCAACTACTTTTTTTTACCAGGCACTGTGTCTTCAGACTATTTCCTTGAGTATTTTGTAGCTTTTTGTTTATAATAAATTTGTCAAAAAAAAAAAAAAAAACTTTTTTCTATGTAGTGTATTGCATAAATAATCTGTCAGGCTGGGATGTGATTTGATGTTTACACTTCTAAACCTTTCACATTCCTCTATAATACAGTACTTCAATATTCAAATCATTTCTGAGTCTTAAGCATTTTTCAATATTAGTTAGCATTAAGCTAATAGTCTCAAACATG
Organism: Urocampus carinirostris; assembly: GCF_059441175.1. Taxonomy (NCBI): domain Eukaryota; kingdom Metazoa; phylum Chordata; class Actinopteri; order Syngnathiformes; family Syngnathidae; genus Urocampus; species Urocampus carinirostris. The sequence goes on along the minus strand of NC_142364.1, from coordinate 26,856,065 downwards.
TGGTCCGTGTGCTAATTACCTTAATACAAAGGTTTACTGGTTAGTGCAGCCCATGGGAGTTTCATATAGATAATTCCTCTGTGCTCATTAGTTATGGGCAGGGCTCAAATTTGGGAACAATTCACACTCTAATGTCGCCACAATCACCATCCGTGCAGCATAAAAAACATTAGCTTAAATACGGTGCACACACCTGCCAACCTTTTGACATTTCAGAGCAATAGATTTTTTTTGCACACTCTATTCTTATTTGCAAAACACAGTCTCCTGAATATTACACAAAAAAAAACCTGCTTGTTCAGAGCTGGAAGTGGCAAACTTTTGCAAAAATGGAATCTAATGCTATCGTTTTGGGCGACCTAACACAAAGACTTGGTCTTGCTTCAAAATAAAGCGTCCGTAGTCTAAAATACTAGTCACGGGTGTTTTCTTTGATGTTTAAATTTGAAGAACCAGCTTATTTTTGCTTTTATCTTTATGAAGCGGTAGGCGTTTTAGGGGTGAAGAGAGGTAGTCTAACGATGAAACGGTAGTGTTCGCAGATCGAGTGTGCTTTAAATACGGTATTTGAAAGTCAGTGTCTTTTTCAGGCCAATGAAAGTATGAAATGGAGCAAAAGCGAAAAAAGAGATAGACATAGAAAGAGATACAAAAACATAAAGAGAGAAAAGGCAGCGAGGGAGACAGACCGATAAAGAGACTGAAGACACAGAGAAAGAGACCGGAGCAAGCATATGGACGGAAGTCTCTCTTATGTCCTTTTGATATTAATATTAACTTTCCTATTACAGATTTATTTATTTTCTGATTGACTTTAGATCTTTTTTGTGTAGGAAAAATAATATGTATGAGAATAGTAGAACGTTTTTGTCATCTGGAAAACTTGATGCGCCTCGCTTTACCTGGACTCTAACTCTGGCGGCCCTCAAGTACCGGTAATTTGAGTTTCAGATCCCTGAATTAGGCTAGCATAGTTTCATTATTACATCTCTGTAGGGTAACGATAGACAATGTTTTTTGAAGTTACCCTGAAAATAACATTGAAAGAAAATCTAGCTTTACTTGTATAAGGTTTTTCCCACACGAATTCTTGGTGACAATTCCCAAAAGGAGAAACAATACTGTCCTTTCACTGACTGCCTCGAAAAAAACACCAGCACAATGCTCAAGAGCAGCTATGCTTGGAGGTGTCCGCCGACACAATCCAGACTCATCGTCATCAGCATCTCACTGATGAAAATGACCATATAAAGTGTCAACTGTGTGACTTCAAAGATGGAAGGGGAAACAAATCAGCCTGCTTTGATGCCAATAGTATGAGCTAGCTCCCTCCATGGTTTTTTTTTTCCCAATCCCCGTTTTGAAAGCAGGCCACACAGGAAACATTAACCTCTTCCTGCATAAGCCATCTCCGCTGCCTGACCTGCATTAATACATTTTTTTGTTGGGGTGCACCCAGAGAATGAAGATTAAAGGATTTTTAAACAATACCCCTTGCATTGAATGTGTCATATGTCCAAAATGTATTCAATTTTAGCTTTGTAACCTGAAACATTTGTAAGTAGAGACGCCTTTTGAATATAAATGTGCTAATCTGTTCCAAGATTCACAAAAACATTTTTTTTTATAAATCATAAAAGAGCATCAGAACATGAAACACATATTTATTAAAATTAGATTACCGGACAATGAAAATAAAACAAGAAGCACCTAACGTAAAAAAAACATAATATAAGGGAAATTGGTTGTTCGTGCTTCACAATTCCTCCTAAAAAATATACAGACCCGTAAGATGATTTTTTTGGATTGTCACCACTTTCGAACAAATGCAAGCTTTTGTTTCCCGGTCCTTAGCCTGCTGTAGCCTGTAAGAGCCTGTATTGAAAAAAAGGACCTGACCTACTCCAGCTTTAAAAAAATTCAGCCAGGAGTGACCGATTCAAATGTTTATTGACACAATGGTTAGCCAATGAAATTCTCAACATATTTCTATGCCATTTTAGTTGGTGTATTCAAATCAGAGCTGTGCAAATGCAACCCGGGATCCAATTTTACATGTGATTATCAAGTGCAAGTGTGCACAATCATGGAGTACATTTACATTTACAACTCCTTCACAATGTCTAAAAAATAAAATAAAATACACGATTGCAAAGGTTTTAATGGCCACTTTTGGAAACGCTTTGACATACCTTTAGAAAAATGGGTAAAATACAATGTTTGATTTTTCAGATTGTGATCAAATTTGATCTGGTACCAGGTAAGGCTTGATGCTATTGTCCCAACTGTTTTACCAGCTAAGATACCTACGCTAAACTCTTTTCCCTGCATGTGATTACAAAACAAAATTCAGGAGAGATTAAAAACCTTTTAACCAAATGCAGCCTGCAACTGAAAGGTTTTGACCAGCCTTGATCTAAGACCACCTAAATCAGTGAATAGTTTATTTCTGTTTAACAAAATGTCGTTATTTCTTTGTAATCATAACCTTAAAGAGACGGTGTGAAGTATTTAGTTTTTCCAGGGGTAAGAAAAGCTTTCATCCACGAAAAACAGACATTGATTTAAATACTTGAAAATACATTAACGATAATACCAATGTTAATTTTTATTTAAAACAAAAATATGTCGAGAAGTTTGTATTTCTTTTAAACAGTGGAATCCCCAATAAGGTCGCCACCATATTTGTTTGTCATCCAGTCGCCACGCTTAGCTCTGTGGCACTGGCCCTCCCTTGCACCAAATAAAACAGTGCCATCTAGTGGTTAAATATTACACACTGGGGCTTTAAGAAAAGGCTGAGCGAAATCCACGGCTAGCCCCTACCTCCACCTCAGCTGCACAATGTAAATTCCCGGCTAATGAGAACAATCTGTGAAGACCGGACGGGGGGAGGAGTATGGAGGAAGAAGGGAAGAGGGAAGTCTGGAGGAAAGAGAGAGGTAGGGAGATCCGCTCACAATTTTCAGCTTCTTTTCGCCACCACTCCGCACATGTGGACCAGTTTACCATTGAAGCTTTGACTTTTACCCACAAGGACGACATTTGGACTTCTTCGTCTACCTGGTGAGTACTTTCCATCCGTCATACAATGAAAAGAAACATCACCCTAAATGCAGCACCAGAAGTCCCTGTGATGCTTTCAAAGGAGCTTCCACCATTTTTTATTTACTTTATATACAGAATATTGAAATGTGCATTTCTGTATGTTTGGAGATGGATCTTTTTCGGAACCTTTTACTTCTACTTGAATATTGTCACACTAAACGACACAGGCCTGTGTTTTTTTTAGGGTAGGGGGCTGGGGGGAGGAAACTCAGCCCCCTTTGGCCAGATAAAGTTTCACTTGGCCTGGCTCCAACACAGACTATGGAAATAATTCTACAGGAAAAAGTTCTCTGATATATAAAAGATAATCGTTTTCTCCACAGTAGAAGACTCACTGAATAAAAGACAAATACAAAATGACACGAATTGTTATTTAAAGGGACAGTGAGTATTATTTTGTGTTACCCAGCGGTCAACAACCACGATTCATTATCATGACTGCATGAGAGCATCACCCACGTTGAGACACAAAAACACTTTTAGATGGCATTTCCCTTTTAGCAGGGGCATTGATACATGAAAATGGAAAACCCGCAGAGTAAGACAAAGTCCAGATAGAGACTAAGATCCTGAAATGCTGGCTGAAATGCAGCCCAGATTGCGTAATTGTCTACATATACATTGTATGGAAAAGATTAACTTCAACATGCAAAGAATCCAAAGAGAAAATAGAAGAAAACTGTTGACTTGAAGTTTAAAAGCAGATGTTCAGTCATCATCTTATTCTTTTCCTGCTGAAAAAATGCTGAGTGATTCAGCTTTTAAGGGCATTTTTCATATCTAGGGTAACCTACCTGACTGCCTGTTAAAGATGGATACCTAGACTCCTTTTCCACACCAACAAAACAAAAAACATTTATTTTAATATCCATCCATCCATCCATCCATTAGCTGCACCGCTTATCCTCAGTAGGGTCGTGGGGGGTGCTGGAGCCCATCCCAGCTATCTTCGGGCAGTGGGCAGGGGACACCCTGAACTCGTTGCCAGCCAGTCGCAGGGCACACAGGGACAGACAATTCGCTCGCTCACACCTAGGGACAATTTGGACCGGCCAATTAACCTGACATGCATGTCTTTTGAATGTGGGAGGAAACCGGAGTACCCGGAGGAAACCCACGCAAGCACGGGAAGAACATGCAAACTTCACACAGGGGGTTCGAACCCACAAACTCAGAACTGTGCCGCACATGCGCTAACCACTGCCCCGCCGTGCTGCCCTTATATTGATTGATATATCAAAATATACAGTGCATCCGAAAAGTATTCACAGCTACACTTATTCCACATTTTATGTTACAGCCTCATTCCAAATTGTATTAATTTAATCTCTTATCTCAAAATTCTACACAAAATACTCCATTATGACAATGTGAAAAAAATTTTTTTTTTAACTTTATTTGAATTTATTAAAAATAGAAAACTAAGAAATAACATTTACATAAGTATTCACAGCCTTTGCTTAATACTTTGTTGATCCACCTTTGGCAGCAAATACAGCCTCAAGTCTTTTTGAATATGATCCCACAAGTTTAGCACACCTATTTTTAGGCAGTTTTGCCCATTCTTCTTTGCAATAAGTCTCAAGCTCAATCAGGTTAGATGGGAGACATTTGTGCACAGCCATTTTCAGATCTCTCCAGAGATGTTCGATCGGATTCAAGTCTGGACTCTGGCTGGGCCACTCCAGGACATTCACGGAGTGGTTCTGAAGCCAATCTTTTGAGATCTTGGCTGTGTGCTTTGGGTCGTTGTCCTGCTGAAAAATGAACCTTCGCCCCAGCCTGAGGTCAAGAGCGCTCTGGAGCAGGTTTTCATCCAGGATATCTCTATATATTGCTGCATTCATTTTTCCTTCTATCCTGACTAGTCTGTCAGTTCCTGCTGCTGAAAAACATCCCCACAGCATGATCCTGCCACCACCATGCTTCACTGTAGGGATGGTATTGGCCTGGTGATGAGCGGTGCCTGGTTTCCTCCAAACATGGCGCCTGGCATTCACACCAAAGAGTTCAATCTTTGTCTCATCAGACCAGAGAATTTTGTTTCTCATGGTCTGAGAGTCATTCTGGTGCTTTTTGGCAAATTCCAGACGGGGTTCCATGTTCCTTTTACTAAGGAGTGGCTTTCGTCTGGCCACTCTACCATACAGGCCTGATTGGTGGATTGCTGCAGAGATGGTTGTCCTTCTGGAAGGCTCTCCTCTCTCCACAGAGGAACGCTGGAGCTCTGACAGAGTGACCATCGGGTTCTTGGTCACCTCCCTGACTAAGGGCCTTCTTCTCCGATCGCTCAGTTTAGAAGGCCGGCCAGCTCTAGGAAGAGTCCTGGTGGTTCCAAATGTCTTCCATTTACGAATAATGGAGGCCACTGTGCTCTTTGGGACCTTCAAAGCAGCAGAATTTTTTCTGTATCCTTCCCCAGATTTGTGCCTCAAGACAATCCTGTCTCGCAGGTCTACAGAGAGTTCTTTTGACTTCATGCTTGGTGTTTGTGCTCTGACATGCACACTCGACTGTGGGACCTTATATAGACAAGTGTGTGCCTTTCCAAATCATGTCCAATCAACTGAATTTACTGCAGGTGGACTCCAATTAAGCTGTAGAAAGATCTCAAGGATGATAAGTGGAAAAAAAGATGCACCTGAGCTCAATTTTGAGCTTCATGGCAAAGGCTGTGAATACTTATGTAAATGTGATTTCTTAGTTTTCTATTTTTAATAAATTCAAAAAAAGTAAAAAAAAAAAATTCACATTGTCATAATGGAGTATTTTGTGTAGAATTTTGAGATAAGAGATTAAATTAATACAATTTGGAATGAGGCTGTAACATAACAAAATGTGGAAAAAGTGAAGCGCTGTGAATACTTTCCGGATGCACTATATATATATATATATATATATATATATATATATATATATATATATATATATATATAAAAAATCTGTCTTCAAAAGACAAGATTCGTGACATGGTTTTGGAGGGTGGGGGGTGGTCATTATGTACATTAGAGAACAATTTACAAATGATTGAATACAATATAAGGACATTTTGTTATATGAACACCATGCTTCTACAACACTTTCTCATAAAAGGCATTTTAATCAAAATACTGTATTTTGCCAAAAATGCACTGATAAAATTTAGAGAACACTTTAAGGCACCTCCCATTAAATGGTGCTAATTTAGCAGATGGTGCCATTTCCTTGATTATTTGCCGACCCCTATTTAACTGGCATTCTAACAGCCAGTTTCACTGACTGCAAGGTTGCGGGCCGTTCTAAAGAGACTGAAAGCCTCCAACAGCAGGTTGTCCAGATGAAAACTAAAGGGATGAAATAAGCCATAGCAAGACAAGTTGATCATTTCAAATCAGTGATTTCAAGAATATTCAATCTTTACAAAACTTCAAACTCATTCAAGTCGCCCAAGAAGGCTGTTTGTCCATGGATGTCAATAGGTAATCATTTCCACACTAAAGCCATTGCTTTACATGCTTTACATAAGCATGATAACGATCTGTCTAGCCGTTTAAGACATTTGGACTTAAGGCCCCCACTGCAGTAACCAAACCTATCATCATTAGAATATATCAAAAAGCTAGACTGAGCTATGCTGAGGAGCATGTTGTTTGGACAGAGAAAAACTTCAGTGATGAAAGCAAATTTAATTTATTTGGGTCTGATAGGAAGCTTATGTATGGCAAGACATTGGAGAAAGACTAAACCAAAAGTGTGTAAAAAAAAAAGTCAGTGAAAGGTGAAACAGGAAGTGTCATGGTTTGGGGCATGTTTTCTGTAGCAGGTGTCGGGCCTCTTGAACATGACAGAGTGAATGCAAACGTCTATCTGGACCTTCCTCAACAGCACTTGGTTCCTTACTTTCGTTCATCACTCAATCAGCCTGCAATCTTCATGCAGGACAATGCTCCATGTCACACAGCAAAAAGGCCAAAGAATTTCCTAAAAAGTGAGTCCTGATCCCAGCCCAATAGAGATCCTCTGGAAAATCCTTGGTGACAAAGTTCCCACTGACAAGAAACCCACTACATTCACCGAACTGTGGAAGAGGCTGGAAGAAGAATGGACCAAAATCACACCAGAGCAGTGTGAGAGACGAGTGCTATCCTGAGATGTGTTGAAATAATTCAAATCTGAGGCCTGTACACCTCCTACTAATTGCTGACTGTTGTAACCTTCAGAAATATTTTCCATGTCAAAGTCATTTTTCCAGTTTATATACACACACGAATACAAAATTGCATAGGTAGATATTTCATAATGGTAGCCCGGCAGCTGAGTGGTTAGCAGCGTCCGTGGTACAGCTCTGAGGTCATGGGTTCAAATCCAGCTACGAGCCTTCCTGTGCAGAGTTTGCATGTTCTTCCTGTGTTCATGTGGGTTTTCTCCAAGCACTTCTGTTTCCTCCCACATTCCGACGTCATGCATGTCAGGTTAATTGGCCAGTTCGAATTGTCCCGAGGTGTGAATGAGAGAGAAGTTGTCTGTCTCTGTGTGCCCTGCAACTGGCTGGCAACCAGTTCAGGGTGTCCTATGCCCACTGCCCGAAGACAGCTGGGATGGGTTCCTGCACCCTGTAACCTTACTGAGGGTAAGCAGTGCAGATAACAGATCTCATCTCATCTCATTAGCTGCGCCGCTTATCTGCAGTAGGGTCGCGGGGGAGCTGGAGCCCATCCCAGCAAACATCGGGCAGTGGGCGAGGGACACCCTGAACTGGTTGCCAGCCAATCGCAGGGCACACAGGGTCAGACAACTCGCTCGCTCATTCACACCTAGGGACAATTTGGACCGGTCAATCCACCTGAAATGCATGTCTTTGGAATGTGGGAGGAAACCGGAGTGCCCGGAGGAAACCCACGCAAGCACGGGGAGAACATACAAACTCTGCACAGGAAGTCCGGTATAGCTGGATTTGAACCCACACAGGAGGTTCCCAAGACCTTAGAACTGTGCCGCACACGCGCTATAAAAATATGAGCTTTTTGAACGTATTTTGATCTCCCAATTATGCTTTATGTCATAATACACGGACTTATTTCTTCTGTTAAGAACCGTTACAAGTACTTTATTACTTTCTACGATTGTTAGGCTTAAGTACAATCCAATTGGTCGCCTAAGCGTTGCTTTGATGTGATGTCATGAAATATTTTTGACACAAGGCCCTTTCTGTCAGTGATGTCACGTTTCAGAAGTGAAATGAAGTATGAGATTTGACTGTTGTTTCGTCTCCAGATACTGGAGGGAAATGAAATTACTTTTGTACAACCCGGCCGAGGGCAGCGCTGACCTCGAGGATCTGGACAACATCACGACCGCCAGCACCACTTTGGACCAGCAGTCCGCGTCGTCGCACATCCTGAGCCAGGTTGCAGACTTCCTGCGGGAGAACCTGGTCCTGGTCTTGGTGTTGGCATGTCTGGTCCTGCTCGCGCTCCTGGTCCTTTGCGGCGTACTTTTCTTGACACGTCGGCGCAAGTCCCATGCCTACTTTCCTTCGTCGTACCCCGCCAAGATGTACGTGGACCAGCGGGACACAAGCGGTGGAGCGAGAGGTTTCCATGAAATTCCAGGGAAGAAAATGACAACTCTGAATAATAGAGAAAGCCAGCTCACTGATTCGCACAAACAGCTCCAGGCGGAGCTCATGAGGGTAACAAAGAGTCTGAGAACTCCGACCAAAACTCTGGAGGACACCTCCAAGAAAGAGAAATTGGATGATCCTCCGCAGAGCCCTGTTGCGGAAATAGCCGTCGAGGCAATGGAACCCTTGAAAGAGGGCGCTACGGTGGGGAGTCCTGGAGATGATTCTCAAGAGCCGCAGGTCATCCGTAATCTGCGGCCGCCATCGTTGCATCTTCATAACGACACAGCAACGCTGCAGCTTATTGCAGGGGAGAAAACAGCCTTCTAGAAAGGACTACACATTTTTGGGAGAAACGTTCGTATTTTTAAATTCCTTTTCACTTCTCCAAGGAGAACTTGGAAAACTTGGAAGCGTGGCAGGACTAGCAGTCAGCATGTCTGATACACACACGATTGATGCATACTCAGCCAATTGCCCCCCCTTCTTAATGATTGCAATTCCACTTATGAAGATGTAATAAACCTTATGAACACAATGCAGCACCTATTTACTAACCGCAAGACAGACTAAAGGATACCGCCACAACATTAGCAATCTCGTTTTCTGCCATCAGTGACAAAGACCGTCTGGATTAGAGCTGAAACAGGCAAGATAAGAAAATTCCAGTACAAAAATTGTAATACACATTTTGGAATTAAAAAAATGTATGCAATACGGGGAAAACGTGTATGTTGACTTATATATTGGTGAGCAAACATTTTAGGTTGAACATTACCTGTTTTTGAGAAGTGAATTGTTGTCAATATGAGGCCTTGGGATAAAATATGGCCCTCCACATCAATTTATTTGTTCCGCAGATGAAAATGTGTTTCTAAAATCATCCAGCATGTTCAACATTTTAGGGTTCTTACATTTAACAATGTTGCGTATAATGTGTGCCTAGCCTGTCCGAAAGTCTTGGTTTGAATCCTGGCACAGAGTTATTATTATTAGTTAGTTACCTTATTAGGTCAAAATAATACACAGTACATTTTAAAACACATTTTTAGGTGTGTAAATGGGGATTACAAATCAGGATTTTTTCATTATAAATTGTTACCCAAAAAAAGTGTTTCCGTGTTGATGCTGTTTGCTTTGTGAATTTTTCATACGGTCCACACTAATTAATTTTTTAAAGGAAGTACTTTCAATCAATACTTTCTTTAGATGTCTTTAGTGTTGGGTTCATCATAATTTTTCTTGTAATCGTCCATACTGACAGATAAAATCAAGATTTTCCAGAGTTTGGAAGCTAAACCTTTAAATTATGATGGTTCAATCTATCATACCATACAATAACCTATGTCAAGAATCATCCTTTACTTTTGAAACGTTTTATATTACTATTATCATAAAACTGGCAAAACAAAATGTCTTTGTTTTATCACAGGCCCTTTTAGAGGGACGATGTGTACTATTAAAGCCTACTTTTGGTAAAAAAAAAAAAAACGCCATTGATTCAAAAAAAAACAAAAAAACAATATTGATTTAGGTAATAAAAATACATGAACTGTCATATAAATGTATGTTTTTAAAAATACTTCTAGATCAAGATTGAACATAGCCATGTGATAGTTTCCCAAACCTAAAACAGGAATTTTTTTCAAGATCATCAATTTTCTTTTTTTTTTATCAAGTAAGGGCGGCACGGTGAATGAGTGGTTAGCGCATCCGCGGCACAGTTCTGAGGTGATGGGGTCAAATCCAGTTACCAGTGTTTCTGTGCAGAGTTTGCATGCTTGCATGGGTTTCCCCCGGGCACTCCGGTTTCTTACCACATTCCAAAAACATGCATGTCAGCTTAATAGGCCGGTCCAAATTTTCCTTAGGTGTGAAAGAGCGAGTGAATTGTCTGACCCAATGTGTCCTGTGACTGGCTGGCCACCAGTTCAGGGTGTCCCTTTCCCACTGCCCAAAGATAGCTGGGATAGGGACCTGCCCTACTGAGGATAAGCTGTGCAGATAATGGATGGTTGGATAATCAAGGAAAGAAAAACCAACAACACTGAAACTCAATTATTGCAAAAAAGAATGTGCCAGGATTAAAAGCTACATCAGAAAACAGTATTTTAAAGCAGTGAGTCAAACTATACTAAATAAAAAAACGTAATTGTAAGTACTTACTGCTTTCAAATTCACGTATAATAGGTGGGATGAAAACTTGCACATCTCTGGGGAAATCAATGTTGTGAAAAGCTGGGCAAGAGACTGAAGAGAAATGGTGCGGGATGGTCACTTGGACTTCCTTGTGCTTTTTAACACTCAATTTCTGTTGCATTAAGCCTGGGGTCTCCAAAGTTTTTCTTTGAGGGCCACATAACTCCCCCCTTCGCTAAAGAGGGACCAGGGTCAGTTTGTAACAAAGTAAATTTAATAAACACAGGAGTGCCTCAATATAAAAAAAAAATATTGTTTGCCAGAAAGCCATAATCGAGTGTCAGAGTTGCCGGACACAACCGAATGTTTGATCTTACATTACACATAGTCCAGCGTTTTTCCGAATTGCTCAGTCCACAATTGAATGGATTTGGGAGTACAGTCCATAAACATGCCCGATTAAAGTCGCCGTCGACGATAAAGCTCCGTTGGGGTAGTGCAAGCTGCTGTTTAGCAGCGGGCAGGAGATTCAGCGCTATGCTAACGTTAGCATCTGGTGAAACTTAGCGGTGGAAAGTATACAGCAAACACAAAGACCACAGTTAACTCTCCCGGTACATAGCTAGAAACTACATATCGAGTGAGCAGTGTGTGTCAATGGTTCCGCTATTATTGTAGAGCGTAGTCTCCAACCCCTGTTTTTACCGGAGTCTTCGTCTCGTTCGAGCCGGTGATGTAATGCGGCGTCGGGAAAGCCAAGACTCCGTGATGGCAAAAAAAAAAGTCCTCCAATTCCGGACGTTGTTGGTGGCGATCCGCAGCTCAATTCACTCATTGTGGACGGATGGATCTGGCGTTGGTTGAACATGCTTGGGAGCGCTGGTCTGTGTGGTCGCCTTCTTAGCTTAGCTCAGCCTTTTCTCCGTCGTTGTCATTGTCGGCAGGCGGCAAATCTTCCAGGGAGATCCGGTGGTCTCTGTATATCCCTCGGGATGTAGTGGATATTATTGTAAATGCGAAGGGAGTCGAAGGGAAAATAAGAGGGATCAGGGGACACTGAAAAACAAAAGACGAACTGGAGCCCGAGCCGCAGCATCTACCCAACGCGCCGCCATCTTGACTAGATGGATAAGGTGAGAAGCTCAGTCATCAGGGAGGAGCCAGCTGAGGTAGGTAGGGCATCTGATAAGGATGCCTCCAGGACACCTCCATCAGGAGATGTTTCGGGCAAGTCCCACTGACAGGAGGCTCTGGGGAAGACCGAGGACACGCTAGAGAGACTACGGCTGAGTCCCATTCTTCGCACTTTCACTCGCTATGTGCCCTAGTCACTCGGTTTGCGCGTTCACGTGAAAATGGGGTGTGTCCCGATACTCTCAAGACCGAGGCAGAAGTGCCCTCAAACCATGTCGTAGCCACTTCAAGACCGAGGGGGCTCTCGACCTCACTTGGCAGCGAAGTGACTACCCAGAAGGCTTTACGAATTCTCAATATCAACAAACATGCCCGAAAAGGAACCGCAGAAATGTAAGTAGTTTTCCACAACCACGCATGTATTTGCAACAAAATGTATTGAGATATCTTAGTTAGACGTAAATGCAATAGAAAATCGTATTTTCGCGTTAAAACACGAACATTGCAAAATCGCTACTTTACGAAGTGCACTAATCTACCAAGGGAGCTGGCAAAAAAAATCTTCACGCTACAAACTGTAAAGTAGGATAACTGTGCAGAAAATCACGGTTCAGCCCATCCCCGTTTTTATCTTAAACGAGTCGTGCTTATACATCTACATGGAGCATAGTCAGAATACCGTTCTGGACATAAGCCCTTGTTTACTGCACACAATTTCGGGTGTCGTGTTTTATTTACAATATGATTCTTTCATGTGAGATCAGAATGCATTAGTTTTCATCATGCATTATGAGTAATGTCTCCGAATTTCACGTGGAAATACAGTTGAAACAAATTACTATCACACAGTCCACTGCCTTCTCTGTAAACACATATTAAGTAAACTAATTACCATCTCAAAATGTTGTCCAAATGTGGAGACAATTCTAAAGCATCAGATTCAGATTCAGATTCAGATCTACTTTATTGTCATTCTAGTACACGTGTATACAGAACGAAATGTCGATGCATCTGACCCCCACAGTTTCCTTGAATGTACAGATATAAATAATGTTGTATTGTATTTTGGCTACGTATAGTATTTTACCATAGTGCCGATAGTGCAAGAAGAGTAGCTAACCAGATGCGCAAAATGGGCAGTCAGGTTAACAAGTCAGGTACACAGTAACATTAACACTGTAACAATAACGCTGTAATTAATTAATTCATATGTGATGCTGGCCAATAGAAGGCTCTTACAGCCATAAGAATAACATGTCATTTTTTTGTATCTATTCACTATCAAATAATTATCCAGAACACATCCTATAATTTCCTGTCTCATATCAACTTGTTGAGCATCCTATACACAGTTGTTTTGTACAATACATCAGCATTAAGTAATTCTTGTTTTTTCCACCCAACCTAAAGGCCACTGTAGAACGTCCCGTGGAAGAGCTGGTCACCATCACAGCTACCACGCCATCCACACCACCGGGCACGTCGTTGGCACCTTCTAATCCGGCGACAAACCCCAAATCACCCAGAAAAAAAGGAAGCACGATACACTCCTTGACTTTTTGAAAGCGGAGTCTGCCGGAGCGAGGAAAAGGCTCGAAGAAACTGTGGCCAAAACTGAGCGGTTCCCGTCCTTTTTGGGAAGCTCGTGGACAAATTTCCAGAACAGTGACATCTCTGCAATGTTTCCCTTTGTTTTATAAAAGGATTTTTTTTTATTTTTACTAAGAACTCAATGAAGTTCCAGTTTGTGTTTCCAGCTTTATGGAAGTATTGGTATATTTTTGTTAAAATTTGTGACACATTATTTATTTACTATTATGTATTTTGGCCCAATGTGAGTTTGTTTTTCTGAAAGTAAACTATTATTTAAGCTGGAGTGATTTCTAGTTGTTTTCTGTCCAACAGTCACATAGTTCACACACAGTATCTCACATCATTATGAAATAAACCACCAAGGTGTTACTCAAAATGAAGATGTTTATTGAATAGTAATGCAGAAAAGCACATAATGCAAATGTGGGTCTGACTTCCAGAGCCTAAAATATGGCTTTTGGGCAATTTATTCCATATTAACTGTGGACAATTCTTTGTACGGTGGACCTGGGAACCCTGAAGACCCGTGACACCACACGGTAGGACAGAGCGTGGACCAGCCAGTACACGTAGATCAGGACCTCCAGCCATGGCCCTGTTCACTCTTTAGCAGCTCCTGCAGGGCCCACATAACCTTCTTGCTCAACCTTAAGTCCTGAATGAGTTCTGACTCCACATCCAACCATAAGCACAGGATGGGAACATTCCTGTCCAACCTGTCCACGCTTATGGGACAGCCACTCTGGAACACAATAGATAACAAACAATTTAGACATAAATGTGGGCATAGAAAAGAAAAAGACCGCTTTAACTGTGATGTAAGCATCATGAAAAAATGTTGAAATGACCTTTTTATATTCAATGACAACTCTTTTGAATTAAATTCCTTATGAACTAAGGTTTTTGGGTCGTACAGGGAAGTTTGGTGACGATATTATGTCAGCTAAAGGGTCAGGTGGACTGTTCTTGTGTTTGTTTACGTTTCGTCATGTCACAGATTCAAGACCCCTACTATATGTCATAAAATGGCATTAAAATACTAATAAGTAGATTGCCATTTATGTCTACACAAACATAGGGTATTATGTGAACGTGCATTGTATGTTAACTCTTACTGTATTTGACCGAACGGGTCATTTTTTTAATGAGTGTACGTACCTTGTAAAGATGAATCAGCACTACATAGCGCCGAAGCTGTCTTCAGTATAGCACATTTCTCCTCCGTTGATTGGAGACACGGAAAAAATGATGAGCTTTCAGGCAATCGGTAATAACACAGCAGAAGCGGGCATTTTTAACGTTGCACGAACTCTCCAACTGACACACTACAGGTTGAGACTCGAGTTGTTTACATGTGACGTAGACCATTACGTCACTGAGGTCTACAGCCAATTAATATTACCGCCATCTCCTGGACAGGGGTGGAACCTTGCAAGTCTTGACCAAACCATCTCCGCTTTGCACTTCACTCGCGGAGGGCACTCCTCTTCGAGGGACCTCACTGGAGGGTCCTCAGGGCCGAGTGAGAGAAATGGGATTGGGCCTACGTCTCCAGGTTGCCTGGGAACGCCTACCGTCGGATGAGCTGGATGAAGTGACTGGGAATAGGGAGGTCTGAGCTTCCCTGTTGAAGCTGCTGCCCCTGCGACCCGACCCTGGATAAGCTGAAGATAATGAATGGATGGATGGATAACCAAATAACACTGTGGGGTTCTTGACAGGAAAAAAAGTCCATAGTACATAGACTTTTTCTTGTGCCATGTACGGTCTTAACAGGTCTAAGATCAGCATATTTGTCTGAGCACTGTACCACCAGTGGTATTGGCGACCTGTGAGGAGGCAGTAGATTTTTCCTCATTATCCCACTATTTTTAGACACAGTACCAACGACGAGTGTTACTGTGTTGTGCTTTTTATATGTTACAATGAAAATAATTTTACAAAGCTCAGAATGGAATGTTAAAATATTTAAAATACGCAACAAAATCAACCTGCTTCTCTGGTACCGTAACCAAAGATAAAACGCAATGCCTTTTTGTATGTTATCTGTATCAATGGTAGTCTAGTGGTAAGAGTTTGGTGCTTTCACTGCCACAACCTGGATTTGAATCCCATGACAACAAAAAACGCACACGCTGTTGTGCGTCAAATCGCCCTTTGGAATTGTTCAGGGGGCCGGACTACATGTGGAGATGGGCCGCATCCAGCCCTCAGGCTGTACTTTGGGGACTTCTGCGCTACACAATCCAGCGACATCTAGTCCTCAAATATTACTTTGTGTCCGTTTAAAGATCACATCTCAGACCTTTTGCTGGAATTCTTTTACTCTTGGTTTTTAAACATAGCAGGATAACTTACACACCATCAACAACACCTTTGCTTTAAACATTTAACGTGCGCATGCATGACAGGCTATAGGTTATCACATGACGTCACACGTGGGGGCGGGGGGAGTAAGACTGCGGTTTGCGATATCAGGTAAAGGAAGTGGTGGTGTTGGTTTCCGCGCAAACAGGAAGTGGAACTCAGTTTGAGGCGTGTGCAGCCCCTTGCTGGCCGTCATGCTGCTTGAGGCGGTAATCGGCTAGCGCTGCCTTGATGGCGTCCTCAGCGAGCACTAGAAGAGGGAACATTTCATTAATTACCCGATTTGGGAAAAAAACATGAAGAAAATATAGGTACACGAGAGTCATTTGGTTTTCAACAGGGGAATAGTTTTGGCATGGACAGAGGGGACGAGTCGCCGCCAATATCGAGCGATCAATCTTCTGCCCCCACCAATATTATGTGATCGATTCATAAAAATGTGCTATGTCCCTTTGATGCCAAGACCAAGCCATTGATTTTCAATAAAGATGAACACATCTACTTCTTTTTTTTTTCACCTTCCCAAACAAATGTTTCAAATATTATAAACAGGATTTCAAAAAATACCGGACGTTGCTTTAAGATAGATTTTGTACTGTGTGCACCTTTTTCCAAGTACAGGACAGTACCATAGTACTTCTTTCCGCCGCGTGGCGCTATGAGAGGTCATCCAGCATCCACCCCAAAGAAAAAATCTGGCTTCTACTTCCTAGTTCCTGTGTAAACATTCTATACTGTATCTCAACTTTGAATTTTTTATTGTTTAATATCTCGTGCATCCATTCAATATGGTTGGTGTAAGGTGTAAAGAAGAGGCGAGCAGTTTATTTTTAAATGAAAGTGGAATAATAAAGCTTGATGCGGTTGAGAAAATGGTTGGATTGCTTTTTTTCGCCCACTTTCTACCACGGAGGAAGAAGTTGCCTAACTCTTGAAGCTCATCTTCCAAAAGTAGGTTAAACTTCACTTAATTTATCTTGATAGAGCATATGATTTTTTTTACATTTATTTTTTAGTAGAAAACAATAAAGGTTACTTATATGAACCTTAAACATACTTAGATAAACCTTAAACATACATTCCATACAAAATATAGCACTGAAGCAACTTACAAACAGATTCAACTTCCAAACGATCGTTTGTAAGGAGGGCAGCACCAGTACTTCAAGGATCCTCTGTCAAAACTGGCAGATAACTACGAATTACATTGAACTCTTTGCTAAATTCTTCAAAGAAACCAAAATGCATCATTTTTCTTCTCATTTTTTGCACAGTCTTTTTAAGGTTTTTAGGTCACCATAGAAACAATATGGCCGTCAATTATGTCAGCTCCCTCTTGGTGAGGCTCATGTTATGCAAAATCAATTTCTCAAAATACAAGTACTGTATTTGCAAAAATACACGTTTGTGTAGTTTATGTTTTTGTTCTACAAACAACTGATACAGAACATTAAGAACAATACTGCTAAAAAGGTCAAATAAAATTCATTTTACAGGATTTTATTTGAGGCAAAGGTCGATTGAAAAAAGTAACATTCTTACTCAAATGGCACACAAATATTTTAAAGTGTAAAGAAAAAAAGTAATCGGAAATTCAATACATTATTATTCAGCATACAAATGTGTTTGTAGTTTCTAAGCTACACAAAAGGAGATCAGGTTTGATTGTCAATCCATCCAATATCTGCACCACCTATCCTCAGTAGGGTCGCGGGTTGATTGTTTTAATAAAAATTAAAAGAAAACTGTATACTTTGACGGCTAGAGGTCACTGTATTCTTTAGTGCATCAAAAAACGATTGCTACAAACCAAACGCTAGAAAACAAGCCATGTCTCTTAGTTACCAAACTGCACGATGTATCTGCCTAGCCATTGTTTTACCCAGCTTTTCACAAGACTTTTGGTTTAATGGGGGTACTTCTTAGCAGCAAGATGACAGACATTTGTGTCAGCTCCCGCTAGGTCAGGGGTCTGAAACTCAGGGACCAGATGCGTCTCCCGGGATTATAGTTTGAGGCCCCTGCCTTAATATACAGTTAAAGGGATGGTGTGTATTCTTTTCCCACTAGATGTCACTAGTCTATTCTGATGCGGCACCGAAAACAAAAGCACAACAGAAAAAGACAAGATACAGAGACTCAAAGTGACCAAAATGCACTATATTTCTTTTAAAAGGAGGGAATTAAGAAAATGTAAAATGAAAACAAAGAAAGAAAGAAAATATTTTTTTAAAAAACGAAAAGAGATGAAAAAGAAAAGAAATAAGAGAAATAAGTTAAACTAAAAAAAAGGAAAAGTAAAAAGGCCAAAAAAAGAAGAGTGCCTGTTTTCTTCACATGAAGTCACAGTTTAAGAAGCCAAAGACGAGACAGACTGTCTTCAAATTGCATTTTCTCGGAAAATACATTTCAATATACCAATGACATGTATATACATTTTATGCAAAAAACATGTACTATTTTTCACATTTTGTATGTTTTAAGGTTAGGGTATCCCTTCAATTGACTGCATTTCTATAGCGCTTTAACCAGTCACTGAAGACCTCCCAAAGCGCTTTACAATGTACTTAAAACTTACCTACTCACACACTCTTTAACATCTTCCAGATATCGTTTCAAGATAGGGATCAACCTAATCAAATGTTGAGCAAAGCAATAAGAAGAAAGGTTTTCCTTAACTTACTGGAGCAGTGAAGTTTGACAGGTGGTAGGCAAAGCTCTTTGGCAATGTCCGTGTTCTTGATGCTCAGAGCTTCGTCCACCTGAAAGGAGAAACGGTGCACATAGTTCACCGGGAACGCTTTATGTCCACTCCTTGTTGAAACTCACAGATTTGCCCTTGATCCACTCGGTAGCCAGAGAGCTGGAGGCAATCGCTGAGCCACAGCCGAACGTCTTAAAGCGGGCGTCTACAATCTTGCCGTCGTCATCAACCTTGATCTAAGACAGGGGTGGGCAAACAGATTGGTGGGCCGCATTGGGGTAAAAAAAAAATTGGCATAAAATGATTGATTTTATTTTTTTATATCTACCGATCCAGTCTTAAATCAGATACCTAGATAATACAATATAAAAGGGGAAAAGATTATGTACGCCAATCCTATTCATTATGTAGTCCCTGCTAATTCAAAAAGACATACAGACTCTGCTTGCTACTTCGCACTCCGAATATCGCTAGTTCACCGCTTTGCTGATTTCGAATTGAATTGTCTTATTGTCATTGATATCAACGTATCTCCCGTTGGGTACTGCAGCAGACAGCACACAGCACACAGCAAATGCTATCACGGGTGAAGAGAGAAAGAAAGAAAGAGAAAGGCAGAGAGTGAGAGCAAGAGAGGGGGATGAGTAAAAAGAATAAAGAGAAAAAGAAAGAGAAAGGCAGAGTGAGAAAAAGAGAGAGGGGGGTGTAAAAGGAATAAAGAAAAAAAGGAAGAAAGAGAAAAAGAAAGAAAAGACAGACAGAGATAGACAGGCATCGATGGAGACAGAGACAGAGACACAGGAAGAAAGAAAGGACAAACAAAAAAACAATGTTTCGCTTGTCACAGTCCCCAGTTCTGTGAGGGTCAGTCTAAAGACGGTTCCCAATGGAAAGACATAGGGGCTCACGATTGTGGCTGAAGATTGGTGTCCACCAGGGCTGTGCAGCAAATGCCCCAGATCGGCAAGTAAACGAGGCTGGGGTCCCCCACGTCTGTCCAGCCCACCATAACAATGTTCTTTTTCTGGAAGTCTGGGTCCCTGCACACAGCTCCTCCGCATGCAGGTTCCATTTCCCAATGAATTTGAGAGGTCCGCGTACTCTGGTCTACACAGACCCTTTTTCCTTTCCCTGCTGTTTCACCACATCCCCAGCAGACGGGAGGGCGTGCTAGAGGGTCCTCCTAATGTTCTGTACTAGTACCTTATGTGGCCGGAGTTATGGCAATTGCTCTGGGTGCAACTTGACGCGGGCAAGTCAATCACGCTTTCCGCGGGTTCTCCCTTCATAACATGCCGTGCGCCGTTGAGTGGGTAACCGTTCATTATTGCACGCGTACGAGACGAGCGGCTGCAAATTCGACATTTCCGACACCAATTTAATGCCCCTCGATGATCAATAATGCACTCAGTCGTTAATTAAGTCTTGTCGCCAATTTGTTAACAAAATAACAGGCAGTATAAACCTTCACACAAGAGCTACTGTTGGTCGCAACACACACCGTTCACGTGCACACACCCATTGAGGCTCTTCCGTGCCCACCCCCGACACCACCCAAAAAAAATCAAAATATTTAGCATCTATGGCTCTTTGAATCAAACAGGTTCCCGGCCCCTGATCTACACCGAACTTTCTTGCTGCTTCCAGGTTACAGACTCTCCCCTACTCACGACTATTCAACTTACGAAAAACGGTAGACAAACTTTTTTTACGGGATGTCGAAAAATATCCAGACATTGCTGTAAGTTAGATTTTTTTTATTGTGTGCACCATTTTCCGAGTACAGGACAGTACTGAAGTGCTTCTTTCCGCTGCTACCAGTGTGTGGTGGCGCTGTGAGAGGTCACCCAGCATCTATCCAGAAGAAGAAATCCGGCTTCTACTTTCTAGTTCGTGTGTAAACACACTGCACTATATCTCTAGCACGCGAAGAACTTAAATATTTTTATTGTTTAATATCTCGTGCATCCATTTAATACGGTTGGTGTAAAGTGTAAAGAAGAGGCGAGGCGTTTCTTTTTAAATGAAAGTGGAATAAAAAAGCTTGAACCGGTTGAGAAAATGGTTGGGTCACTTTTTTTTGGCCACTTTCTACCACGGAGGAGGAAGTCGCTTAACTCTTGAAGCTTATCTTCCAAAAGTAAGTTAAACTTAACTTGATATACAGGGAGTGCAGAATTATTAGGCAAGTTGTATTTTTGAGGATTAATTTTATCATTGAACAACAACCATGTTCTTAATGAACCCAAAAGTCTCATTAATATCAAAGCTGAATATTTTGGAAGTTGGAGTGGGGCTTTTTTAGTTTTAGCTATTTTAGGAGGATATCTGTGTGTGCAGGTGACTATTACTGTGCATAATTATTAGGCAACTTAACAAAAAACAAATGTATACCCATTTCAATTATTTATTTTCATCAGGGAAACCAATATAACAGCTCAACATTCACAAATATACATTTCTGACATTCAAAAACAAAACAAAAACAAATCAGTGACCTTTCTTTGCAAGGACACTCAAAAGCCTGCCATCCATGGATTCTGTCAGTGCTTTGATCTGTTCACGATCAACATTGCGTGCAGCAGCAACCACAGCCTCCCAGACACTGTTCAGAGAGGTGTACTGTTTTCCCTCCTTGTAAATCTCACATTTAATGAGGGACCACAGGTTCTCTATGGGGTTCAGATCAGATGAACAAGGAGGCCATGTCATTAGTTTTTCTTCTTTTAGACCCTTTCTTGCCAGCCACGCTGTGGAGTACTTGGATGCGTGTGATGGAGCGTTGTCCTGCATGAAAATCATGTTTTTCTTGAAGGATGCGGACTTCTTCCTGTACCACTGCTTGAAGAAGGTGTCTTCCAGAAACTGGCAGTAGGACTGGGAGTTGAGCTTGAGTCCATCCTCAACCCGAAAAGGCCCCACAAGCTCATCTTTGATGATACCAGCCCATACCAGTACCCCACCTCCACCTTGCTGGCGTCTGAGGCGGACTGGAGCTCTCTGCCCTTTACCGATCCAGCCACGGGCCCATCCATCCGGCCCATCAAGACTCACTCTCATTTCATCAGTCCATAAAACCTTAGAAAAATCCGTCTTGAGATTTTTCTTGGCCCAGTCTTGACGTTTCAGCTTGTGTGTCTTGTTCAGTGGTGGTCGTTTTTCAGCCTTTCTTACCTTGGCCATGTCTCTGAGTATTGCACACCTTGTGCTTTTGGGCACTCCAGTGATGTTGCAGCTCTGAAATATGGCAAAACTGGTGGCAAGTGGCATCTTGGCAGCTGTACGCTTGACTTTTCTCAGTTCACGGGCAGTTATTTTGCGCCTTGGTTTTTCTACACGCTTCTTGCGACCCTGTTGACTATTTTGAATGTAACGCTTGATTGTTCGATGATCACGCTTCAGAAGCTTGGCAATTTTAAGAGTGCTGCATCCCTCTGCAAGATATCTCACTATTTTTGACTTTTCAGAGCCTGTCAAGTCCCTCTTCTGACCCATTTTGCCAAAGGAAAGGAAGTTGCCTAATAATTATGCACACCTGATATAGGGTGTTGATGTCATTAGACCACACCCCTTCTCATTACAGAGATGCACATCACCTGATATGCTTAATTGGTAGTAGGCTTTCGAGCCTATACAGCTTGGAGTAAGACAACATGCATAAAGAGGATGATGTGGTCAAAATACTCATTTGCCTAATAATTCTGCACTCCCTGTATCTTTATAGAGCATATGTTTTTATGAAATGTTTATTTTTTAGTACAAAACAATACAGGTTACTTATAAATGCCTTAAACATACAAAATATAG
This sequence comes from Urocampus carinirostris, assembly GCF_059441175.1. NCBI lineage: Eukaryota > Metazoa > Chordata > Actinopteri > Syngnathiformes > Syngnathidae > Urocampus > Urocampus carinirostris. Next base: position 26,833,611 of record NC_142364.1, on the reverse strand, counting down.
CACTGAAGTAACTTACGAACAAATTCAACTTACGAGCGATCGTTCGGAATCTCATTCGTAAGTAGGGCAGCATCTGTCCTTGTTTTTTTATTAGGCCTTTATCACATTTACCTTGAAGTCACAAATATAGTGAGCTCACTTTCACTCAATTGGTTTCCCTTTGTTGTGTTCCCTATTGTCCTATAAGCCACGCCCTGTCTTACTCTTTGCTACCGGTGACACGTCACCATATACTGTGTGCGCATATAAGCCAACACCTTGATTTCAGCATTTTATTTTATAGATCTAAGTTTAGTTTATATGTAAATATCTACGGTACCAATTCTAGTAAGAATTAAAAATGTAAGTAATCACAGGTGGCCAAAACGAGAATAAGATAACAAACCTGAAGCTTCATGACATCACCGCAAGCTGGAGCGCCCACCAGGCCGGTTCCAACATTCTTGGAGTGTTTGTCCAGGGTGCCCACGTTCCTCGGGTTCTCGTAATGGTCCACCACCTTAAGCGCAAGACATGACTCTCACTCAATATTAGTGGAAAACTACAAAAGGTGTTTGTTTAATATTTCAGATTGCAAATTACAGGGGGCAGCACAGCGGCGCAGTGGTTAGCACGTGGGCGGCACAGTTCTGAAATCGTGGGAACCTCCTGCGTGGGTTCAAATCCAGCTCCCGACCTTACTATGCGGAGTTTTTATGTTCTCCCTGTGCTTGCGTGGGTTTCCTCCCACATTCCAAAGACATGCATTTCAGGTGAATTGGCCGGTCCAAATTGTCCCTAGGTGTGACTGAGCGAGTGAGTTGTCTGTCCCCGTGTGCCCTGCGATTGGCTGGCAACCAGTTCAGGGTGTCCCCTGCCCACTGCTTGCTGGGATGGGCTCCAGCACCCCCGCGACCCTACTGAGGATAGGCGGTGCAGCTAATGAGATGAGATGAGAAATTACAGGTTCTATTGAGATATAAGTATCAAAGAAATTCAAATAAGTCCCAAGGAACCAATCACTAAAGAAATACCAGTTGCTAATGCAAACGTCAAAGTAATATCGCCATACCGGACGATTTATATGTTTTCCCCGTATTTTATACATTTTCACAAGTGATGGCAAAGTGAAGCCCCATTCAGCAGTGAAGGCCTGGAGGAAAATGCTTCAAGCACACATAGGGGCTTTAAGGGGATTCATTTCCTCGATTATTATGCCACCTTGTGGACAGAAAACAAAAATAGGAAAAATTTGATTTTATGATGAATTGTTACTTTATGTGTGTGCTTCTGCAACAATTGAAACTGTGAAATAAGGAAAAATAACGTTTTTTAATAAATTCAGTTGATGTCGGACGTTTTTTTAAAGTTTCTGGACACCAGTAAAGTTAAGGGGAATACATAGTCTCTCTTTGATATTTTTATTTTGAACTACACTCAAACCTAGCTAATCGTTACCTGAATGAGTCATGTGGTACACCTGCTTCGCGGGGTTTCAAACTCGCGAGTCAAGAACGACTCATCTAAATTACTGCACACGCTTCACGGATTTGACCCGAGAAGTACATCACTAATTTTCGCGCAAAATTGTGTACACTGTTTGACAAAGTTCTTTTTTGTTAGACCGGTCTCGTCTTGCCCGTATGTGTCTGATCCCGATCGTCTTAGTCACTTGTAGCAGATGAAAACGTCATCATAGTGCAGAATATTCAACGTTTAGTCAGAATTCCGTTTCACAATGTCAGAAAATTATCAAACAATGTCAAAACATGTGAAGTAAATACATGTAATGTGTTTTAACTTAATCATCGATATGTTATCTGACTGATACCGCTGGAATGCGAGGTTGGGAAGGGGGGAGGGGGCTATGGCTGCATTTGCGCATGAAAAGTTGCCGTAACAACTCCACCAAAGGGGGTCCACCCCTCCCAGGAGACCGGAAACCAGAGCTGGTACAAGTCTCACCTCGCAAGGGCCAGCAACAAGGGAAGAGAGCATATCCTAACAAGAAGAACTGGATCAAAATCCTGGCTGGTTGTGACCAAGTCTCAGCTCAACAAGCAGCCAGTGAACCTTGCCAAGTCAGCGGCCAAGCTTGATCAAGCTATCAGCCAAACCGGTAGGACACAGCAAGTGACCTCAGAGAAGCCTCAAGCCACCAGCAGTCCTCTGCTTCAACACCCTGCATCCTGTGGTCCTGGTCCCAACCGGCTCTCAAGCTCTCATCGCTCTACAGCCGAGAACATAAAGACAGGGCTGTCATCTTCATCGACGCAGAACATCTCGTTGTTGCTAGGTATTGGTATGACGTAAAAGGGGGAAATCTATCAAAATACAATAACACAATAATCAAGCCAATGTTTGATTACTAATTGTAAATGTGTAGATATTTATGTTGGAAATTCATTGGCTAACCCATGTCTCAATCCACATCTGTCACTATTGGCTAAAGATTTTTGAAGCCAAATTGGTCATGATATTTTTTTTGTTTTTGTTTATCTCAAAACAGAGCCTCACAGGTTGTCACGGGCTATATGGTGCGTAGAAAAAAAGCTTGCAATTGGCTAAGAGCGGTGTCAATAAAAGGTCAGAGGTTAACAGAAGTATTGAAAATAATCGGACGAGTCTGTTTATTTTGAAGGGGGAGTAATGAAGCCAAACAGACGGATACGACAAAGATTATCAAACAATGCAGGCTTGCTTTTAGGCAGATTTTTTTTTCTTTTATCTGTCTGCATTATCGTGTTTTGGGGTAAATATTTTACAAGGTTGCATTCACTGAAGTTTTGTGAATGTAACCACAACATATTCACGGGGAATCGTATCATGAGCTAACTTCCAGGAGACGTTATACGTGAGCTATGCCGGCTTTATAGTTTTCGGGTATCTTGTTTCAGACTCATAGGGATATTTCTGTGATGAGTATATTTTGAAATAGTCATCATGTCCTGAATCCCAAGAGTTTAAGCTTTCAGTGACTGGTGACATTGTGAAGACATGAATTTGTTGTCAGAACTTTACGGGTTTAAAATAGTTTTACCATGTTTCTCCACATAATCATGGAGTCTTAGAGCAGTATACACGTGTAAAAGACTTTCTAGCCACCGTATCACAAGGACTCCATACTACCATGAAGCATTAGTCACAATGGAATAAACACATTAGGACAGGATATCATTCATTGCCATGACAACAACTCCAGACTGAACTCTACCTGACCTGAATCCCTTAGCCTCCCGCTCCCTCCAACTCTTGACAAGTTTTTGCAAGTCACAGTGACCGAGACACCATTACATGGAGAAAAATGGCAAACAAAAACAGCCACAAAAGGTAAGAATTATTGGTTTAAAAACGTAGATGTGCAGCAATATTTTTGCTCCATCAAAGTGCAATTGTACTACAGTATATTTTTACATATTTTTCTGGAATCATAATAATAGTTTTTTTTTATCATTTAAGAGTCAAGTCATTTTTATTTTAGTAGCCCTTAATCCCAAAGAGTCTCAAAGGGTTGCACAGACCACAGATGATTGTAAACCACAGACTATTATTACACCATTCCCTGATCTAAAACTTACATGAGGGTAAAAAAAACCTCAAAAACCTCAAGAATAATTTATATACATTAAAATAAGGAAAATATTTAAAAAACAATTGCCAAGTATTCGTTTCATATAATTTGGTATTGACAGTATAACGGTTTAGTAATTTTTGTCTTATTTATCAATACTTTTTTTTTTTTTTATTCCAAATTTCACAAGTATTTTATACGAACAATTTAGCATACCTGTCAACAACCTCCTATTGATTCCCTTATATTGATGAATGCTATTCCCCTTATCAAGTAATAATAAACCTGATAAACGCAACGTGGCACCTATTTACTCACATCAAGACAGAAGACGTAGAATAGTGTGCGCGTATTGAAAGATATGATAATGAACACGTTTTTTTTTCATGATTGAAAAGAATAATAAATATAATATATCATACAAAATAATAAACAAGAAATACAAATATTACAAATCAACGAGGACGTATTCATCTGCAGCGAGTGACGATCTAGGGTTAGAGCCGAAACGAGGATGACAAGATGGGTCTAACTAAATAGCCTACAAAAAAAAAAGGTTTATGATTTTTTTTTTTTAATATAAGGTACACAATTTGATATGATCAAAAACGCATTAAATACATGGTGAATGTTTACAGGTATGTTATTGTCCCTTTGCACACACGTGACCAAATACATGACGACACCATGACGGGCGGCTGTAAACCGTAGTAAACAGTGGGTGGGACCAGAACACAGTACACAACAACAACAAAAATCTATGCTATTTAACACCAATGGCAATAACTGGTCAAATAAATATTGCGCAGCTATTGGATGAGGTGGCTCACCTTGTCAAAAAGCACAAAGAGCGCTATGAAGAGAAACTGAGGATAGCATGAGCAGGGCTAGCTACCGACCTGTACAGTGTTCCACCTGATGTATTCACACAGTTAAACAAATCGTCCAGTATGCCCTTCTTCAGTCCACAATATCTGTCCCACTATATCATAAATGGAGTATCCCTATACACCAGCGCTGATCTTAAAGCTTAGAAAAGTCTGGCTGTTTACCAGTTCATGGGTGGTTGGGCTACTGGTACGCGTTGCTCACGCGGGAAGGCACCTCATTATTGCAAAGGTAAGACACGTTAGCTGTGTATGTGTATGCTAATGTGTTTTATCGAGGGTGCATTCAAATCTCATCTACACTGTAACCAAAAGCTGCTCAAATTGTTTATCATTTTTGTTTTAACTACAATAGCTACATTAAGTGTATTTGGAGTGACTCATTGTGGTAAATTGCCACTTTCATGCAGAATCTCACCCACCTTCACACAAATACACAGTTTTTTTTTTAACCACACCAATCAATATTCCTTTATAAACACATGATAAAGGCTACAATCGTGACACTTGTTCTGAGAAGCAAAGTAAAAACCGACCGTGCGTTCATAACATATATATATATATATATATATATATCTAAAGTATCTCGCAAAAAATGCTTGCTGCAATAACAATGCTCCTGGAATCATTTGAGGGCTCCGTTTGATTTGCATTTCAACATCACCGTCTTCTGTCTTCATCAAAATGGATACGAAAAAATTCAAAATAATGTGTGGAACCTTGCCAGTTGGCTCAGCAGTAAATCACCATCATAAAAGTGGTGGTTATATTCCGTCCGTCATGGCTCTCATTCTGCCAGGGAAGGCAATGTGACGTCACATGCAAAGGGTCATTAGTTCTGATTAGAGCTAAGATTCATGGCCCGAGCCCGAACCCGAACCCGAGGCAATTTCGGGCCGGGTCGGGCCTGAAATGTCAGTCATACGGTCGGGTCGGGTCGGGTTCGGTCCTGCTTTTTTTTTTTTTTTTTTTAATTAATTAATAATTATAAATATATGTTCATTAAAAATATATACTTAAACTATGTATGGATACTAGACCAAGGAATACTTGTTATAAAATAAATAATTTGGATAAAACGGAGAAGGAGCTGTAATTGCTTTTAACGGAGCCAGAGCATGCTCTGTGCACGTGACGTGACGTGAATGCTGTCCTCTTAATAATCTTCCCCTCCGCAAATTCGCGTGATTTTGGCCTGGTATCCCCGATATGGAGTCGGACCAACAAGAAGTTAAGGATAAACTCAAGAGAGGAGAACTGACGAGGAAAACGCACTCTGGTAAGAGTTTTAATAAGCGTTTTATATAGAATACGATCGCTTTTGTCGGAAGTGTACATTGACGGTGGTGACATTTTCATCCGCGTTAAAAAACGCAATTTGCAGAATAAAATCACGCTTTATTGTTTAAATAAACGCGTTATATAGACTAGGATCTCCCAATTATTATAATTAGCTCGCTTTATTGTTTTAATAAGCGTTTTATATAGAATACGATCAGGGGGGGGGGATTTGCATAGGAGTCGGAAAAGGGCACACACGTCAACACCCCCTCAATGATAGTGCCGCGCTAAAATCTTAAGGACGTACTACTACTGCTGCTGTGGATTATGGCCCAATGATCAAGTCGTCAAAATGACGGACGCCCTTAAATGTTTTCGCTACCTCAAAAAATGATGTAAATGTTTATACAGTTTTATTTAACTTAGGCCTAGATGTTGTAACAAAAGGCAGAGTTTAATTTGTTATCATAAATCACCCCTCCTTATAAATAAAATATGTAATTTCGGGCCCCCTCGGGCCGGGCCAGCAAATCCAGTTAATTAGTCGGGCTCGGTCCGGGTCGGGTTTAATACCCCTCGGGCCTGCGTCGGGCTCGGGTGCTTTTTTTGGGCCCGATCTTACCTCTAGTTCTGATCATTGCCATCTCTTCTAGTTAGCATACACATAAGTTAAGCAGAGCTCGATAAACTGAGTCATAATGAAACTGACCACATGACACTTTCATTTTTCATTATAAGAAATAACCGAACAAATTATTACTTTTTTTTCATGTTTTTATAATACAAAATAAAAATAACTCCTGTATTTCAAAAACGCCGGAATGCCCGGATACCTTCTTGCCTGAGTGACACTTGTTATCGTAATGAAGCACACGGAGGCTGCCGTCCCTGCGCAGTAAAGAGAGAAAAACAAAGTAAAGTAACGCTTTACCTTCGGGTGATAACAACACGCAGAGAAGAACTCTGGAACTGAAAGTCTTCGAATCAGTAAAGTTACAGGACTGAGACATTTGTTCGCTATAGCAGCCGCCATGCTTCTTTGCGCCAGATCAACACAAACGACTGACGCACTTTTAGAGGAGCATTATTTTGCTCACTGCGTGACGTCACTCCGACGTCATGAAAGAGGCGGGGACAGCAGTCCTTACTGCACATTTTTCACTTTTGTCAAATGCAGATGAAATTATGATGGAAACAAAATAATACATTTAATTGAATCAAAGAGTTTAGGAATTTATTTGATCGGGTAAAAAAAGAAATAAATGGGAACGTTGTACAGTATACCAGTCAACCTCTCTGTGCCCTTATCAATTATTGCAATTCCCCTTGTCTAGCAATAATAAACCTTACAAACACAATGCAGCACACACTATTGAATCACAGCAAGACATACTATGTAGAACATGGGTCTCAAACATGATTTGGTCTGGGTGACGTTGGGCGGCGTCAGGTTTGAAAAAAATATACCACTCTCAAATATTTTTACGGAAAAAATCTATCCATACAAAATAAGTACCACAAATAAATAAAAGGATACTGAGAATTTCTAAGAATATCAACCAATAAATGAATAAATCCATCAATCAGGAAAGACTACTTTTGTAAGAGAAAAATAAATTTATTTTAATTCAGATTCCCATGTATGTCTTTTAATTTTCTGAACACAAGTTTTTTTTAACATGGCTTCTTGCAAAATGATTTATTGGAAGATTTACCTTATGTGACGTAGGAAAAAACAAATACAGCCACGTTGCATTTTTTGACCAATGTCAAGCAAGCAGTTAAAAATGTTTACCACACGGCAGAAACTCACCATGAGTTATTTGCGAGGTGCATCCACTGTCCTTGAAGCTCCAGTTTAACAGCAGTGACAATATATGGTACTTTCTTTTTTTTCATCCATATGGAACTCTTACAATAAACGTACATATGAAGGTGGGGGCCTCACAATATCTTCCCGCTGCCAAATGGCCACCGGTCCACATGTTTATGACTGCCGATGTAGAATAAAAACCGATCATTTGTGTACAAAATAAACAACAACAACAACAATTTTAGCATATTTCTTAGTTGTTTACACCTTGCAGCAGATTCAGAGTTGCTTATTATTAACACTTTGCACGAACGTCACGTAGCCTCCTCTGGCAGAATGAGACGGAGCCATGACGGACGGTTGCGAGGTTGTTAAGCTTCGAAGACTGCTTGTTGTCTGGGCCCGGAACTGAGGTAATTTTGGTTCTCTTGAGGGCTCTCACCACCTCTTTTTTTTGGTTTGAACAAATTTATTGACACTAATAACAGAAAACAATCATGACAATCTCAACAGCAATTAAGCACATTCACAATATTATATTTCAATATGACTTTTTTAACAGCAAGCACAATGTGAGGTTTGAACAACCCTTCTCGAAAATCTTAATAGCAATCAAGCATATTCACAATTTCATTATATAACATCTTTGTTAGTGTCAATAGATCCGTCCAGGCCAAAGTCGATTATTTTTGGTCTGTGGTTTGAACAAATTTATTGACACTAAAAACAGAAAACAATCATGACAATCTCAACAGCAATTAAGCACATTCACAATATTATATTCCAATATTACGTTTTTAACAGCAAACACAAAGTGAGGTTTGAACAAACCTTCTCGAAAATCTTATTAGCAATCAAGCATATTCACAATTTCATTATATAACGTCTTTGTTAGTGTCAATAGATCCGTCCAGGCCAAAGTCGATTGTCCTCGGTCTGAACAAATCCACCGACACCAACAGCAGCAAAACAAACACGACAATCTCAACAGCCATCAAGCATATTCACAATTTTTTATATCTGACAATATGACGTGACGATATGACGTTTTAACATTTTTTCCTGACATTTTCAACATCAATTAAACAATTTCAGAGTTATTTTCTTTTAACAGTAGTTAACCAGCGTGTAAAAGGCAATACTATTGTGCAAGGGCATAGCTCTGCCATCCCACCCTCCCAAGCAGCATTCTTCCAGTCCTCTGTGTGGGTCCTCTCCCTTCTGCGTGGGTCCTCTCCCTTCTGGGTTCCACAACCCAGGCCGTTGCTGCCGGGACTCCCACAGTGTAGCTCCGGCTCCCCCCTCCGGGTGGGTGCAGACGAGTCTTCTTTATGGCTGCGTCCTAGGCCCGCCGCTCGCAGATTGTATGGTATCTGCAGCCATTTGGAGCACAGCCACGGCGGGGATCTGCCTGCACCTCCATACCAGCAGGTTTCTGGAGGTCCAGATGGCGTCCTTGATGGCGGCGACAGTGAGCCAGTCCCTTGCAAAGTCGTTCCGAGGCCTCCTCGACCGACTCACCCCGTAAAGCACGTACTGTGCATCAGGGACCTCCCCTGCTGGCAAGTCCGGGAACTTTCCTAGTTGGTCGGCCATTGTCTACAAGACCTGGGCAGCGCTGCACTCACAAAAAAGGTGCCTCACCGACTCCTGGGCGCCACAGCCAGGTCGAGGGCACGTCGAAGTCGCTGACATTCCTCGGTGGTGCATTACGGCTCTGACTGGGAGAACTTCATGAGCCACCATCCATGACAAGTCTCGTAGTCTGTTTGGGAGGGCAGGATGATTCACGTTGCTCCAAACCGTTGTGGATTCGCCAAACGCAAGCCCCCGCACAGGGCTTACTGTAGCTCGCTCTTGCACAATAGCAATAAGGGCCCTGTGGTTTTGTAAAGTGTGACATTCTTGTGTTTCCAAATCAAACTTCTTCAAAAAATCCCGAATAAAGAGATGTGTTGGTGGCAAGTTAAATGAAACTGGAATCAAACGATTTTTTGGTACAAGCTTTAGCTTCCGCAAATATGAGCCCATCCAAAACCGGGTCATTGCTTGACTTTTCGGGTTGTTGGGTGGGCCCACAGCGTTTTGGAAGTGGAGAGAGACATATTTGCTTCCCAGGAAAAGCTGGAGGTCAGGCACTCCTTTCCCCCCTTTTTCCTTTTTCTTTTTCATTGTATCTCTTTTTATCCTTTCCCACTTTGAGCCCCAGACAAAGCGAAAGATGGCTCGGTCCAGTTGTAACAGCACGTTTCTTTTAGGCATAAAAACTAAACTGATTGACAAAAACATTGGGAGGATGATCGCTTTGATGATTAGGACCTTCCCCTCTATTGTCAGTTTTCTTAGTGACCAAAAAACAAGTCTTTGCTTAACTTTCCTTGTCACGTCATCCCAGTTGGTCTCGCCTCCTCCATCCGCATTGAATTTTATCCCTAGGATTTTCTGGTCTGTCTTTAACACCGTCAGCGGGAGTCCTGCCTTTTCTGTCTCTTTCCACATTCCATAAAACTTCACTTGTGATTTTTCTCTATTTAGCCTTGACCCAGACGCCCTCCCAAACAGGTCAGTCAAGTCAAGGGCTCTTCCAACAGATGCGCGGGCAGTACATAAAATATTAAAATCATCCATGTACAAAACACACTTGGTAATTTGTCCCCCACTTCCTGGGATATTGATGCCTTCGACAAATCTATCTTTTCTTAACATTTGTGCCAAAGGTTCAATGCAAAGAACATAGAGAAGGGGAGACATAGGGCAACCTTGACGTACACCGCAGTTGATCTCGATTGCTTCCGATAAATTCCCGTTAATCATGAATTTGCTGTAGATGTCTCGGTATAGCAGTCCTACCCACTTGATGTATTTTTGGGGAAAACCACATTTTTGCAATACCCTGAAGAGGTATTGGTGCGAGACTCGATCAAAGGCTTTTTCAAAGTCTAGGTTTAGGACCGCTAGTCGCATGTTTCTGTCTCTCGCATAACAAATGGTGTCACGGATCAGCATGAGACTGTCGCTGATCTTCCTTCCCACAATGGCACAGGTTTGGTCTGGATCAACCAAGTCTCCCAAGACAACAGACATTCGTGTTGCTAGAAGCTTGCTGAAAATTTTACAGTCCACGTTTAAAAGCGTTATGGGTCGCCAGTTTTTTAAGTCAATTTTGTCTCCTTTTTTGTGCAATAGAGTAACTATCCCTATTCTGAAACTGTCTGGCATATGGTCTCAACTGGAAAATTCGTTAAAAACAGTTAACAGATCTGGTGCTAAAATATCCCAAAAAGTCCGGTAAAATTCGAGGTTGAGTCCGTCCTCCCCGGGTGATTTGCCTTTTTTCATAGTCTTTATGCAATCATTCAGTTGGTCTTGGGTAAAGTCCGATGTTAAAAAGGGGTCTTGACGCACTGATCTTGAAATATGATCTAATACATGCCCCATTTCATTCTCATGTGTTTCTTTCTTTTCAAATAATTTTTTGTAGTAGTCTTCGACCAATCTGGTTATTTCACTACTTTCCTTTGTTATTTGCCCGTTTTCGTTTTGAAGTTTAAAAAGCCCCTCATTTTTGCTCATAATTTTTTTTTAAAAATAGCGTGTACATTTTTCCCCTTCTTCTATTTCTCTTTCTCTGCTTCTTATTATGATGCCTTTGCTCTTTATTTCCGCCAAAGCGTTTAGTTCTTGTTTGGTCTCTTTGATTTCATCATTAAAGTCCATCCCCTTTTCTGTTAGGATGAAATAGCGTTGGAGTCTTCTTTGTAGTCCCGACATGCGTTTCATCTCTTTAAGTTTCTTGATTTTCCCTGCATTTTTAAAAAAGGTCTGTGTTTGTTTCTTTGTCATTTCCCACCATTGTGCTCGTGAATCATAAGAGTCTTGAAGGGTCTGCCAGTCTTTGTACAGCTCCCTGTATTGTGCGGCTAGAGCCTCATCCTCCAGCAGGGAGCAGTTTAACTTCCACAAACCCTTCCCAACAGTCATACATGAAGTAAATGAGAAAGAGCAGGACAGTAGCAAGTGATCCGAAAAAAAAACTGGAATTAATCTTGCATCACTCTGTGCTAAACCCCTTGTAAATATGTAGTCTATTCAAGAGGCTCTGGCATTGTCACCACTGAACCAGGTGAAGCCCTCCTCTCCTGGATGTATGGATTTGAAACAGTCCACCAGTTTAAATGTCTGGCACATGTCTTGTAATAAAGTTGATGTTTTATCTACTTTAAACTCCTCATCGGTCCTCTTTCTATCCTTCCTACTTAGGATGCAATTAAAATCTCCTCCCACGATTAGTGGTTGATGGCCTAGCATATGCGACTGGATGTCCTCTAAAAGTTCGTACCTGAGTTGTCTGTCGGCATGGCCGTATATGTTAATGAGGTTAAAATCATTCCCTATATAAGAAAGTCTTGCTAAGATTGCGCGTCTGTCTCTCATCACAGTACTCCCCTTTATGATGAGTTGAGGGTTGTTTATTAAAATGGCTACCCCATCGTTACGGTTTTCATTCGAGCCACTCCATAATGACGGATATGGCCAAATCTCTTACCACTGTTTATAATTTTTTAGAAAGGGGATGCAGCATTCCTGTAGTAATAACACATCTGTTCTGTTCTGATGTAGTTTTTAAGAACGATAAAACACTGTGAGCCTTAACCTTTGATCTCACACTTCTCACATTGATAGTAGAGAATGTAATGTTCATAATTGTTGTTAAAGTATTTAAACTAGTTAGACAAAACCGGGGGATCTGAGTCCATTCTTTGGTGATCATCGAGATCATCGAGAGTGTCACCTGTGTCAGACACATCACTTAAGAGTAGTACTTCATTTTGAGACTCACCGGGGAAAACTCTGGGACCCTCTGACTCTCTGTCTGTGGTTCCAGGTCTTCCCCTTTTTTCTGGGTTAGGGGGTGAGCCAGAGGACCTATCAAGGGGTCTCTTACTTCCCTGCCTACAAAGGGTCAGATTTTTTCCCTCCCCGACTTCCTCCGTCTCAACTTCATACAGTTCCCTTGTGGGCTTATTCACCGGCAATCGGCTTTCTTCTAAATCTCTTATCTTTGTTTCTGTTTTTTTCACCACTCCCAATTTTGTCTTACTTTTACACCTCTTTCCAGTGCCCGTATGGGTTTTTGGAGAGTCATTCGCCTTTTCGATTTGTTTGTCTTCTCCAAATCCCGGCAATGGCGTAGCAAACAAATTTGCTAATTTGGACTCTCTTCCAGGCCCTTCCTGATTAATATGTGTTTTCGGAGTGGCAGTTGCTTTTTCTATTCGTTTGTCATGTCCAAATTCAGGTATTTTATGAGAAATCGAATTAGAATTTCCAGGTTCTTCCTGTTTCAATTTTGATTCTCTGGTCTCTCCTCCAGGGGTTTTGGTAGGTACATCTGTTTTTTCAATTTGTTTGTCTTGTCCAATTTCTTTGTGCATTTCTTGATCAAATTCATTGGGTATTTCCATAACTTTATTCATTTCCTGTTCATCTTCATTGGGTATTTCTATAACTTCATTCATTTCTTGTTCATTTTCATTTTGTATTTCCATGACTTTATTAATTTCATTGTCTTTGTTATCTTTATTCATTTCATTGTCTTTGTGACATTTATTCATTTCATTATCTATGTTGTCTGACATCATTTCATTGTCTTTGTTGTCTTTGTTAACTGCCTTCCTAGCTTTCAATTTGTTAGCAAACGAATTCGGGCAGTTTCTAAAGAGGTGATTCGTTTCTCCACAGAGATTGCATTTTCTGCTATTGATACATTCCTCAAAGGAATGTCCAATTGTTCTGCACTTTCCACAAAAAATTCGATCACATACCTCAGTCAGATGCCCATGCTCACCACATTTGCGACAGAGTTTCGGTTGCCCTTGATAGTGGATAAAGCCACGGTTTTCCCCCAGGAATATAGTCGACGGGAGTTGTTTCAGTCCCTGAAAGCCCTGAGGATCTTGCCGTAGTTGGACGGGTACCCTCCAGGCACCAGTCCAATAGCCTTTCTCACACCTCACCTTCATAGCCTGGCCTTTTACTGAGCAGTATCTACTCAACCAATAACAGACATCATCAGCACTAATTATTTCACTAAACATTCTAACAATGACAATCTTGTTAGCATTATCAGTCAGCTTCTCCACTGTAAATCCAGAAAACTGGGACCTCACTCCCTCAAAGCGATTCCAAAACTCTTGATAAAGAGCTGCCGTTTCAAAACTCACATCAAAGCCTTTGCCAGAAGTCATTTTTATGACAGCATGTACCTCCTCCTTTTTAAACTTCAGAATCTTTTCAACAAACTTGTTAATAATGGACAATCCATCGCATCCACTACACAGCATTATCTCCAGACAGAAGAGCAGTTTCAGCGACAGACTGCTGTCACTGTCTTGTACTACGGACAGACTGAAGAGATCTTTTCTTCCTCATGCCATGAGGCTCTTTAACTCCACCCGGCAGAGTAAAGGCCCACATTAAACCACACCACCTACATTGGATATTACCGAATCTTACTGCAATGTGTATTCTGTGTAGCACTATTTAGTTACTCTATATAACACGCTACAGTGGGCATTTGCACGTCACACTGGGTATTTGTATATTGCATTCTTTTGGCTTTATTATTGTACTGTTCTCAGCTCAGGGATGCTGCTGGAAATGTGAATTTCCCTTAGGGGATGAATAAAGTATCTATCTATCTATCTATCTATCTATCTAATAAAATCCATCCTTGACATTCCCTCCGAAATTGCCACAACATCTTTGAGCAAGAATCTCACGCAGTTACGTCTCCGCCCGCCGGTATAATGCAGGACTCGGCTGCTTTACTTCTAACTATGTTAAAATGGTTAGAATTGTAAAATTTATAATTAACAATACTCTTAAAACCGACGCCAATGACAGTATAAACGCATAGAACGAGCAGTGCTAACCTGATGCGTCACCACCTCTTCTGTGCTGATAGCGAGGGTAGGATGAAGATGGTCAGATCTCAGTTTGAATATGGCTGACTTGAGTTGGGCAGTGTTGTCTTTTTCAAATATGGTGAAAAATGAGTATATATCCATCTATCTATCTATCTATCTATCTGTCTGTCTGTCTGTCTGTCTGTCTGTCTGTCTGTCTGTCTGTCTGTCTGTCTGTCTGTCTGTCTGTCTGTCTGTCTGTCTGTCTGTACGTCTGTCTGTCTGTACGTCTGTCTGTACGTCTGTCTGTCTGTACGTCTGTCTGTCTGTCTGTCCGTCCGTCCGTCCGTCCGTCCGTCCGTCCCTCCCTCTCTCCCTCTCTCCCTCCCCTCCCTCTCTCTCTCTCTCTCTCTCTCTCTCTAATATATATACTGGACTGTCTCAGAAAATTAGAATACTGTGATACAGTTCTTTATTTTTTGTAATGCAATTAAAAAAACAAAAATGTCATACATTCTGGATTCATTACACATCAACTGAACTATTTTAAGCCTTTTATTATTTGAATATTGCTGATTTTGGCTTACAGCTGAAAAAAACTCAAAAATCCTATCTCAAAATATTAGAATACTTCCTCAGACCAAGTAAAAAAAATAATTTTATAACAGCAAAACTAAATCAAACATTTGAAAATGTCCATTGATGCACTCAGTACTTGGTTGGGAATCCTTTTGCACGGATTACTGCATCAATCCGGCGTGGCATGGAGGCAATCAGCCTGTGGCATTGCTGAGGTGTTATTGATGCCCAGGATGCTTCGATAGCGGCCTTCAGCTCATTTGCATTTGTAGGTCTGGTGTCTTTCATCTTCTTCTTAACTATACCCCACAAATTCTCGATGGGGTTCAGGTCAGGGGAATTAGCAGGCCAATCAAGGACAGTGATGCCATGGTCAGTGCACCAGTTACTGGTGGTTTTGGCACTGTGGGCAGGTGCCAGATCATGCTGGAAAATGAAATACTCATCTCCATAGAGCTTTTCAGCAGATGGAAGCATGTAGTGCTCTAAAATCTCTTGGTACACAGTTGCATTTACTCTGGACTTGATGAAACACAGTGGACCAACACCAGCAGCTGACATGGCTCCCCAAACCATTGCTGACTGTGGGAACTTCACACTGGATTTCAAGCAACTTGGATTTTGCTCTTCTCCAGCCTTTCTCCAGACTCTGGCGCCTTGACTTCCAAATGAAATGCAAAACTTGCTTTCGTCTGAAAAGAGGACTTTGGACCACTCTGCAACTGTCCAGTGCTTCTTCTCCATAGCCCAATCAGACGCTTTTTCCGTTGTCTTGAGTTCAGAAGTGTCTTGACCATGGGAATACGGCTATTGTAGCCCATTTCCCGGACACGTCTGTGAACTGTGGCTTTTGATACCTGGACTCCAGCTTTAGCCCACTGTCTTTGAAGCTCCCTCAAATTCTGGAAGCGGCTCTTCTTCACAATTTTGTTAAGGCTGCGGTCATCTCTCTTGGTTGTGCAGCGTTTCCGGCCACATTTTTCCCTTCCAACAGACTTTTTGTGGATATGCTTTGAAACTGCACTCTGTGAACAGCCTGCTCTTTGAGAAATTTCTTTTTGTGTCTTACCCTCTTGATGGAGGGTATCAATGATGGTCCTCTGGACACCAGTCAGATCAGCAGTGATTTAGTTTACTGAACCAAGCTGAGTGTTTTTTAAGGCTCAGGAAACCCTCGCAAGGTGTTTCAAGTTAATTAGATGATTCAGGTGATTAGTTGAATAGCCTACTTGTATACTTTTTCATGATATTCTAATATTTTGAGATAGGATTTTTGAGTTTTCTTAAGCTGTAAGCCAAATTCAGCAATATTAAAATAATAAAAGGCTTGAAATAGTTCAGTTGATGTGTAATGAATCCAGAATGTATGACATTTTTGTTTTTTTAATTGCATTACAGAAAATAAAGAACTTTATCACAATATTCTAATTTTCTGAGACAGTCCAGTATATATATATATATGTATATATATATATATATATATATCTCATCTCATCAGCTGCACCGCTCATCCTCAGTAGGGGCAGTGGGCAGTGGACACCCTGAACTGGTTGCCAGCCAATCGCAGGGCACACAGGGACAGACAACTATCTCGCTCAGTCACACCTAGGGACAATTTGGAGTACATGCGCTAACCACTGCGCCGCCGTGCTGCCCATATATATATATATATATATATATATAAATATATATATAGATAGATAAAATGTTGTTAGTAATAATATTATTACATTTTATTCTGGAATAAACTGCCCGATGATTGCTGGTATGGGCTCCAGCACCCCCGCAACCCTACTGAGGATAAGCGGTGCAACTAATGAGATGAGATATATATATGTATGTTATATATATATGTATAATATATATATATATATATATATATATATATATATATATATATATAAACATACAGACATATATTCCAGAATAAAATGTAATAATATTATTACTAACATTTTATCTATTAAAGTGTCCAATTATCAAAATTTTAAGAGGACAAAAGTCTAGGCAAATGGGGATAACTAACTGTTATGTATTCTTGAGACATCCGCTGTAAGAATGAATGAACTATTCTTTTAAAAAAACAAAAACAATTGGAAGTTAAAATCAAATTCGATATTGTGTCACTTTCAGGGAGTGAGCAGGAAACAAGAAAAATAGGAAGTCGCATTCTAGCTTTGGAGTCAGCAGAAAAATGTTTTATGTCTGGATCACTTCTAACCCAAGCCAGCATACAAAGTGAGTACCGAAATCTTATTGTTGTTTTTTTTTTGGAGGAGAAGTCTGTAAAAAAGTAAATTTAAGATGCAAGGAATACCCAAAATGTCTTAGGTGAGGTTTTTACAAATAAAGGATAAATTTAGAAAAGTGAAATTTGTTACTTACTGAAAAACTTTAATGTTTTTTATAAAAAATAAATTTAAAAAACTTCATTTCGTGTGAGATGTCTTGCACATTTTGAACAGAACTTTGTTGGTGTTAGTGGATGGTTTTACCGCTTCTTTAGGGTGCGTCTGTTAATAAAGTAGAGAGAAACTCAACATTCATCTTTTTGTTCCCCTGCAAAATTATTATGGCTTATATAACATCAGATTTCGGGGGCCCAATCTTTTAGGAAGTCCTTTGGATTAACTTCTTCCTTAGACATACAACTGCTTGAAAGTACTAACGCAGATCTCTTTCCTTTTTGGCATTTTTGGCTAAATCTGGTCTGGTCCTTCATAGACTTGACTTATTCTAAAAGTAGAAAATTGGGTCTCATATTAGGTAGCCAAAAGACATTTAAGTCATGTTTTAATGTCATGAAATATATTTTGGTCAACTTTCATTTTTGATAAGTCTACAATACAAAATAAATAGACAAAATAAGGAGAGAAGACATCAATGGTTTTGAACTTGCACAGAAAAATCCCTCACAATGACAAATACAATTCTGTTCTAAAAGCCCTCTAATGAGCCCTTTCTTTTTTTTTAATCTCCGGGCTACAAAAAGCTGATCTGCCCGGAAGGTTGCGAAAATCAAAGAACAGCAACAATGATTTAAGCAGTGCATAATAGTCAAAATAACAGAACAGTGGCAACAGCTGACATCCTATGCTATCTCCTTTGCAAGTGTCCAATATTCAAAACAAAAGAAATGTATCAACATTTCAACCAAATAATGTTATTATATTTGCATATTTTTAACCATTTTCAAAAACTTTTTGCTAAGTAATGTGTCCGGTTGATCTCTAGAATTTTTGTAGCTGCTCATGTAACTGCACTGCTTTTCATTGCAGTATTGTTACGATGCACTGTTTTTTTCACTATTATTATTACTTTTCATTTCATTACATTTTCTAAGCTCTACGTTGTAAATAGTTTTTCCTATTTATTCTATTTAGTCTTTTATCTTATTTTTCTCTTTAAAGTCTTTATTAATTGTTTTCCCTGGAGTGCCATGTCCAATCACGGTGCATAGAATGTTGCATCACGTTGATATCAAAGACTATTCTATTCTATTCTATTCTACATCCATCCATATTCTGCAACGCTTATCCTCAGTAGGGTTGCTGGGGTGCTGGAGCTCATGCCAGCTATCTTCAGGCAGTGGACAGGGGACACCCTGAACTGGTTGCCAGCCAGTCACAGGGCACACAGAGACTGAAAAATCACTCATTCACACCGGCCATGCACTAACCACCCGGGCGCCGTTCAACTCTATTCTATTCTATTCTATTCTATTCTATTCTATTCTATTCTATTCTGGATATCTGCTGATGACACAGAAAAAAAAAATCGTGTTTAAAATGGAAAATGATGCTCAATAAATTATGCTCATTGAAGTGAGCAGAGAGGTGTGAATAAAGACAAAACATCTGTCATATTTCAGGAGCACATCCGAGATGAGTGTGGATTACATCCAGTATGGAGATTACACAGCGGAAAACGAAACCGAAGCAGCCATCAGCGTCTTCGCAGGGCTGAATGTCAATGGTCACCGCGCCGCTTGGACTCCTTACCTTGTGGCCATCTATGTCTTCATCTGCTTGGGGGGCCTGGCAGGGAACTCTCTGGTGATCTGGATCTGCGCCCGAACAAAGAAAAGAACTGTTCTCACCACTTGGTACCTGAGTCTAGCTATCTCCGACTTGGTTTTCTGCGCCCTCTTACCTTTGGAGGTGGTCTACATGCTCACATTGCACTGGCCCTTCGGACTGGCGCTATGCAAGCTGGCATCCTCGGCGCTCTTTCTCAACATGTACAGCAGCGTTTTCCTCTTGGTCCTGATCAGTGCCGACCGATGTCTGGTGGCCTCCTTGCCCGTCTGGTCGAGGAACCACCGCACGGTTCGAGGGGCCTCTGTGGCTGTGGTGTTTATGTGGGCGCTTTCGGCGCTCCTCACCTTGCCCTCGCTGGTTTTCAGACAAACGGCGGTGTGGGGGGACACGGTCCACTGCTACATGGGCTACATGGAGCCGTCAAGACACAAGGCAGTGGCGTTGAGCCGCTTTGTATGCGGCTTTCTGGTGCCATTTCTGGCTATTGTGTTGTGCAGTTTACTGCTGGCTGTCAAGCTGCGAGGAATGAGCATCAGGTCTGAGTTCTGCTTATTTCCTGTTGGGTTTTACCAGAAAACAGTAATGGTTTAGACCAGGGCTCTCCAATGTGTTGCCCGCAAGCACCTGGATGCCTCCTAAGGTTAGCTGAGGTGCCCGGATAGCTGTTCTGAAAACCAGTTACTGGTGTTGGGTCATTGTTATTTTCTAGTAAAGCTATTTTGTTAGAGGTTGACTAAATCTATTTAACCCTTCTTCAAATAATTAACCTGGTAATAACATAGTAACAACACCTTAACAACATGATAAGTTGTTATTTTATAAACACATGTCAAACTGGGTTCCCTTTTCACTAAAAAGGTTGTAGACCTACGGTAAGGTAGTAAGGTTTTTGATTATATTATTTTTTCAGACAGATACGCACAATAAAATTACCAGTGTTAATTTCACCCTCTTCGATAAGGACGATAAGCGAGTCAGGAAATGGATGGGAGGGATGTTAACTAAGGTAGTGTTACAAGTTCACTCTTTAAATGTTGATTTAATATAGTTTATTTCAAAGGTGTAGTGTGTCATTTACGGTGTTCTTAAAAAGTACAAGTAGAATATTTTCTCTAAATAATATATGTTAATAATGCACAAATCAGTTCAAAGAACACTTATTCTTTTTTTCCCACTGCGCCTACGTGCTTATTTTTTACTTTTATCAAAGCTGTTCGGGGCGGAACACATGAGTAAGGAGGATTGGTGGGTGATGGGGGTGCCAAGTGACTTCTTGCTCATTTTTTATTTTAGTTTATATTTGTTAGTAAAGCTTGAAAGGGTGAAAGGGATAAAAGGTCTGCTTCAAGTAAAGTTTAAAAGCCCACATAAGCCCCAAGAAAGATGAAAAAAAGAATGGTTTTCAACCGTTAAATAATCACAAATCCTAAACTATTGGAATGATATAATGCTATTAATAAAATGCAATTTTAAGGAGAAAATGGGTTCAGATATAGCCATTTTTTAAAAACCAAATCCAGGAGGGAGTCAATATTGTGTTCTTGTGGTATCGGTCTGTGGTATCGGTCTGTGGTATCGGTTTAAATGACCACTCAACAGTTTAGTATCAAGTGGCAAAACATCCATCCATTATCTGCACCGCTTATCCTCAGTAGGGTCGCGGGAGTGCTGGAGCCCATCCCAGCTGTCTTCGGGCAGTTACAAATAAGGTTACAAACTTTTAACACTACCTCTGTGAACAAATTGTTCCTATCTGTACAGTGTTAAATTAACACTGGTTGTTTTGCCGCTGGCACCAGATGGATGGAAAAAAGCTATGTCTTATTTCTCTAATTTAGGGTTTGTGACAAACATACTATAGGTAGTGAAAAAGAAAGGCCTTTTTCTTCCTCTGTGTGTTCTTTTACATCCAGTTTGTGAGATGGGTAAAAGAAGCACGGGAGCTGAAATGAGCAGTTTGTGAATTAAGTTTTATTAAAACAAAACTTACTTGTAGGATTCTGTAGTGCTCTGTCAACATGGCTGACGATTACTTTTATTCTGGGAGGGCAGGCCATGAAGAATATAAAACTTTAGAGCCCTTTTCTCAGACCAAATCTGGCAGGTATTCATAGAACTCAAGGTCTTTTACTAACTGAAAACTAAAAACACCGCTTGAAAAACACAACATGAAACAATGTAGGGACTGAATAACAACGGAATTAATGGATGTATCGAGAAGTCAAGTAAATAATTCCACTCAAATACATGAATAATCACAAAATGCATTAATTATCACTGAATAAGTAAAATAGTTCTAAATGACTAAAATAAAAATAAGGTTGCAAATGAAGAACTCGTACAATCATGCAGTGACACATTTCAATATTCCAACAATAGTATCGCTCAATGCTCATGAGTTTATAATTACCGTATTTTCCGCACTATAAGGCGCACCGGGTTATAGGGCTCACCCCCAAAAAATAGTTTTTGGTCCTATATTTTCCATACATAAGGCGCACCGGATTATAAGGCGCTACAATGGGAACGTCGACAAAACAGTCAGATAGTTCAGTCAAACTTATTACCCCCTTAACATTCCGAAAGCTTGCAAAGAAGCAAATACGCGTCTCAGACATGTACGGAAACAGTGTCTGTACGATGTCACCAATCACTCAAATGCATCGTTCCAAATATCATTCGGAAGGTTAAAGTCTTGGGATTCAAGAAATGCCAAACATTTCTTGGTTTCCATTTTATTTTTTGCTGGCAACTGTGTGGACAGCAAAGCAATAATTTTATTGTGCAGGGAAACGGGGTTCTTTACTGTGCATATGACAATAAACTGAATTGAATTTAGTTTAAAAATAGACTCATCACAGAAACATCAAGATCGTTCCAAAACAAGATACCGGGAAAATATAAAGCCGCATAGCTCACCTAAGTTCTCTTGCAGCCATCACGTTCAATAATGATACGTAACCATGGTCTTCTTACAACCGTGAGTGTAGTAAATCCAGGAGAGTAAAATATTTACAAATACAGAATAGTAAAAAATGTTTTCTCTATGCCGTAGTGCAACCCAACGTGTGATTCACATTCATCTTTTTCGGCCAATTGCAGGCTTTGTTTCGCCCCTTTAGCCTATGCGAGCCTGTAAATGATAAAGAGGATCCGCCCCCTTTACCTCCGAATAACTTTAGCCAATAGTGACTTATTCAAATGATGATTGACACATTGGTTAGGAAATGAAATTCCGGTATATAAATCCCAGCATGCACCGCGGACTACTTCGCCTTCGGGGGAAAATCTAGTCGGCGGCTGTTTGCCTTAGTTGCAAGACTTTGCGACTTAATATTGATCCATATATAAGGCGCACTGTATTATAAGGCGCATGGTCAACTTTTGAAAAAAATAAAGGCTTTTAGGTGTGCCTTATAGTGTGGAACATACGGTATGTTTGATTCTCTATTTATCAGACCAATTACAATACTCAAGTTTTGTAGTCATCGAAACCTGAACCTCACACCAATCCCATTAGGACATAAAATTCCCTTGCTTTTGTAAAAAATTACAGATATTCTTAAACAAATACATTATTCCCCAAGATAAATTTTCCCCTTATACTGCATACAATCCAAGTCAAGTTTATCTGTATTGCCCTTAATCACAAGGAGTCTAAAGGGGCTGCACAGACCACAGATTATTTGCAAACCACAGACTATTATTACACCATCCTCTGATCCAAAATTTACATGAGGGCAAGGAAAAACTCAAAAACCTCAACATGAGGAAAATGAAGAAACCTTGAGAAGGGACCGCACATGAGGTAGTCCCCCTTCCAGGATGACCAGGCTGCTATGGATGTTGTAATGACAATTAATACAGAGATATCGTCAACAGGAAATCCATAGAAGAATGTATTTGAATTTTAGGTTTTCTCTTTTTCTATACACAATATTTAATGGACTGTCATTTGACACTAAGAGACTCAATCATTGCAGCTGTTTTCCTTGCAATTATTTAATGTTTGCGTACAGTTAGCCCGGAAAATGTCAACCTTTTGTCTTGGTCAAGTGATTGCTTGTGATTGTGGTTAAATCATCTATTTAATCTCATTGATTTTGATCCCACGTACACGAAGTTGGCACCCTATTCACTGTACCTGCCTTCTGTTCATATAGATCCAGCAAGCCTTACAAAATCATGGGAGCGCTCATCTGCTGCTTCTTCGTGTGCTGGGTTCCCTACCACACTTGTGTTCTCCTGGAGTTGGATGTGAAGAATCTTAGCTTGGACGGTTTTCACGTTGGCATAACATTCGGGGCGACTCTGGCAGCTGCGAATAGCTTCCTTTCGCCCATTCTCTACATTTTCATTGGAAATAATTACAGCCAACTCTTAAGAAGCTCATTGAGGCAAAGGTTGGAGTCGTTGATGACGGACGATTTCCGGGCGGGACCTTCTCAGTTCGTGCAAAACATGCAAAACTTGTGATCTTTTACCAAGAAACATTATCTGTCTGGAGCAAGATCACATCTTTTTAAAACACATAAAAGGGGAAAACACATCTCAATTGGAAAATTGCAGACTAAATTCTGGAGCATATTGTGCTTACACACTAAACAGAAGATGCCTCACTTGGTTGAAGCAACCTGCAACCACAATAGGATTCTTAAAGGGACAGTGTGTACTTCTTAGGGCAGGGGTGGTGAACATGTGGCTCTAGAGCCGCATGCGGCTCTTGGCCAATAAGAATGCGGCTCTTTGCCTCATCATATCTTCTATATACTGTGGCTCTTTGACTTGTTTCATATTTAGTTATTTTTTTGTGTATATTGAGGATGGACACTTACCTTGAAATCAACACAAGAACAATACTTGTTGTATTGTAAGGAGAGGAGTTTGTTATGAGAAATAATGTTTTTAATTGTGTGTGTTTGTGTCTTTCTGTCATTGCATGTCAGTGTGTGGTGTGGCTCTTTGACTCTCAATGTTAAAAATTTCGGCTCTTTGTGTCAAACTTATTCGCCACCCCTGACTTATGGCTTCCAAGTGGTGAAAAGTAATTCAATTAAAAATAACTATATTGATTTAGATAATAAGCAAAAAGTCAGGTTCGGAAGGCTTGCCTTAGCGGGAGCTGAAGATTCGCAACGATCGGACGCTGGTAACAGGGAGTCGGGGGGTTTAAAAAGTGGCAAAGAGCCAATCAGCGACCAGGGCTGTTGGCGCCACCGGGGCAGCTGCAGGTGCCCCGAATCAGTAATCATGACAGAACCGCCCCCTTAAGGGACGGCTGCAGAATTCCCCCCCCAAAAAAGCAATCCAACCGGCAGCAAAAAAGGTAATCCAACAGGCAGAAAAGAAAAACAATCCAACAGGCAGGAAAGAAAAAAAGATGCACCCAGAAAAAAAAATTCAAAACTCCACCGAGTGAACCGAAGCACCATCATCGGCATCAGGAGGTGGGGCAAAAGCGGGGCCCGGTGGAAACCGAGCTGACAGGCAGGCGTCGTAGCCGGGCACGCGGACGCCGGGACTGGCGAGCAGACGGACGTCGAGACCGGCGGGAAGGCAGGCGGACGGACGGACGTCGAGACAGGCGGATGGACGGACGTCAAGACAGGCGGACGGACGGACTTCGAGGCTGGTGGGAAGGCAGGCAGACAGACGGACGTCGAGATAGGCGGACGGGCGGACGTCGACACAGGCTGGCAGACGAAGAGTCGGGCGGGCAGGCGGACCAAGCGTCAGGCGGGCAGGCAGACAAAGCGTCGGGCGGGCAGGCGGACGAAGCGTCGGGCGGGCAGGCGGACGAAAAGTCAGATTGGTGGGCAGAAGAGTAGGACTGGCGGACAGACGAGCCAGACGGGCGGGCAGACGAGCCGGACGGGCTGGCAGACGAGCCGGATAGATGGGCAGACGAGCCGGACGGGCGGGCGGACGGGCGGGCAGACGGGCCAGCAGACGAACCTGACGGGCGAGCAGACGAACCGGACGGGCGAGCAGACGAGTCAGACTGGAGAGCAGAAGAGTCGGACAGGCGGACAGGTGAATCAGGCAGGCAGACCGGCATGGCAGACCGACAAACAGGCCTGACGGAAGGCATGGCAGGCGGACAGACGGGCAAGGCAGGTGGACAAGCGGACAAGTCTTACAGGCGGACAGGCATGCAGACGGGGACCTCGCACAGATTGGACGTTGTGGGAGGAGGCCTGGAGCGGACAGGATGAGAGGCAGTGTGCAGACAGGTCCGGTGGCATTCAGCACCCCACTCCAGAACCGCCTCCGTCCGCCAGTCCAAGCGAAGGTTGTGCTTAATCAGCCACGGGTGTCCCAGGACGAACGGTTGACCGGGGGTAGGAAGCAGGTGGAAACTTATCTGCTCGCTGTGGTTCCCAGACAGTGTCATTTCCACTGGCTCTGTAACTTGCGTTGCCGTGCCCAATAGATGACCGTCCAGAGCTTAGGCAGGAACTGGGGTTGAAGGAGGAATACACCTCAATCCCATTCTCCGGGCTAAGGTCGCATCCAGGACGTTGACCTCTGCGCGCAAGTCCACAAGGGCGGACAGGGACTGGGTTGACCCGGGGCTCCGAAGGTGCACCTGGAGCCTTGGCCTTCCGGTCGGGGAGATCCGGGTGTGAACGGAACTTAACCGGAAGACTCCAATCGTCCGATGAGCTCCCCCTTTGGACAGGCAGAATGATATCCGGTGACCTTGACCGCCACAGTACAGGCAGAGGCCCTCAGAGAGTCGACGCTGATGCTCCTCGACGGACAGCAACGCGCGATCCACCTCCATTGCCTCTTGTGGGTCTAGTAGGGTTTTGGGTGGCTGCTGGAAATCCGAAGGGGCGCCAGTTCCCTCGGGTAAGCAGGAAACTAGATGGCTCTGGCAGACTCTCTCACGGCCTCGACCCTGGACCCGGCAATCGACCAGGGCCGTGAGCGCAACGGCCTCGTCGAAGTTGGTAGGCGGAGCGTGGAACACCAACTCATCCTTCATGTAGTCTTCCAAACTGTTGAGGTAGGCGTCCACTAACGCCTCCACATTCCAGTTGCTCTGGCTTGCGAGTGTCCGGAAGTCGATTAAATAATCGGTGATCGATCGCCTTCCCTGACGTATCCTCATCAGAGATCTCGACACGTCGACTGATGAGGATCCTGTGTCAAATACCTTGAGGATCTCCTGGGCTAGAAGATCATGATAGCTTGTGTGAGAAACGTTACGCATCTGGATCCTCCTCCTGTTTCGGTTGATAGATTTATTTAAAAAAAGAAGACTTAATACCTATACAAGCCTTGACATTTTAAGATAAATCATTTCACTTATCATGCAACATTTGCAGGCCTCAATTTGCGTGTTTATTTCATGCCTGTCTACCTCACCCAATTGCTCTACTTTATAACAATAGCAATTCCCTCTGTTAAGCGATAATACCCCTTACAAACACAACGTGAACAGACTATGTAAAATAAAAACCGGGATAATTTGTGTAAACAATTGTATTTTATTTACCAAGTAAGCAATTTAAACAATTATCTCGGAATATTTCCTAGTCTTCTACCAGTTGCAGTAAATTCAGTGTTGTTTTTTATACTTTTTGGTTTGAACAAATGTATTGACACTAATATTAAAATAAAACAATCATGACAATCACAACAGCAATCAAGCACATTCATAATATTATGTTCCAATATGATGTTATTACCAGCAAACACATAGTGAGGATTTGAACAACCCTTCTCGAAAATCCTATTAGCAATCAAACATATTCCAGTATGCTATATTTTTCCCCGTAGAAATGTTACACGCCATACACAATTTGAAATGATCAAAAAACGTATAAATTCAGGGAAACATATCCTTTGACGATTTGACGTGTATGTTATTTGGTCTGCGTTATCAAATTAATTTCAAACACTTCAACAGTTCTGACGCTAGATGACGCTGTATACTTTCAGTTTCATTGAGCTGACACACGTTTGGGAGAAAAAATAGTAGAAGAAGATTTTGTTTTTGGATGACGATGAAATAAATAAAATGGCCAACTTTCTAACGATGTGACGTCGCCAGTTTACTCTTTGTTGACTTTCACCGAAACTTTATATTATTTAAAGGTGTTTGTTTCACGTCAGAGACCTTTTCGTTCCGTCACCTTGAATTGCTGCTAACTGGGCTGTTCCGGACGACGGCTTAAAACCAGGAAGCTAGTTAACCTCTGTCTAGCTTCGATCGCGTTTGACCTAATCCCCGAAGAATTGTGCATCATCCCGGGGTCTTCATGTGCGGGTTTTGACGTGTTGGGGGCTGGTGGGGCTTCGCCGTTTAAGTCGCCTAACTGGAGTTCTGGTTTCAATCTGTAAATGGCTACTGCGGCGCCCTCTTCACCTCCCCCGGCAACCGGCTGTGCTGTAGGAGGAGGAGGATCTGCCGGGCCCGAAAACGCGAGCGCTGGACCCAGCAGCTCCAATGCAGCCGACGGCGGCAACCAGGACAGCACGTTTGAATGCAACATTTGTCTGGACACCGCCAAAGATGCTGTTATCAGCCTGTGTGGCCACCTCTTCTGGTAGGAAATCCCCCAAAACGCCCTTGGGCGTTCAACATTCCCGTCTTAACATTTATTTTTGGGTTATAAAATTATTTTTGCTATTCTCAGTTTTTAGTAACAATGACAATGGCCCCGATTGATAGATTGAATTTGGGCGATCGGCGTTCATTAGCTGCAGTACCCGATTTGGCCAAAAGCAGAATATGCAAAGTTATATGTTTATCGCTTTTGTTGGTATTTATTGGTGGTACCTTGACACGAAACATAGCTCACACCTGTCAACCTCCACGGCTCTATGCCCTTACAAACTGTCATCTTTTCCCTTACAAAATACAAAAAAAAATCTTACACAATATTTTTATTATTATTATCATCCATTATCTGCACCGCTTATCCCCAGTAGGGTTGCGGGGGTGCTGGAGCCCATCCCAGCTATCTCCGGGCAGTGGGCAGGGGACACCCTGAACTGGTTGCCAGCCTGTTGCAGGGCACACAGATACAGACAACTCACTTGCTCATTCACACCTAGGGACAATTTGGACCAGCCAAATAACCTGACATGCATCATTTTGGAAAGTGGGAGGAAACTGGAGTGCCCTGAGGAAACCCACGCAAGCACGGGGAGAACATGCAAACTCCACACAGGAGGTTCGATCTCATGACCACAGAACTGTGCCGCACACGCGCTAACCACTGCGCTGCTGTGCTGCCCTATTATTATCATATTATTTACTATTGTTTTATTTTTATGCATTTATTTTTATCAAAACAATATCTGACAATAGCTTTATTGTTTTAATAAGCTTATATAGAATACGATCGCTATTGTCGGAAGCGCAGCAGAATGCGCGTTCACGCGAGGGGGGGAGGATTTTGCTGGGGAGTCGAAATTAGGCACTACTACAGCGGCAGACGCATGCGCACAGTAGCATCAAACGCTCGCTTCGTTTACAACAAAATAAATGGTACGGTGTATACCGAATGATACCCATAATTGACAAATTTGCGTTTTTCTGTACTGATATTCTTGTACATGGTACACATCTTAAAATGCATAAGAAACGTACTTTGTGCGGCAAAAACCTACAAGTTGACAGGTATGACAGCTAAAGACATATTGAACTATCTTCTTTATTCATTATCCATTATCCGCTATCGGTCAGTTCAGAATACGCTACAAAGCCTAGGAGCCGGGACTCTTACTCTCAGCCAAAAGGCTAAGCTAAGGTCCAAGCCTCAAAGCCTTGCTGCGATCATTGCGAATGCACCGTACCCGGAAGTGGGGGGGGTGTATTTTTTGAGGGTTACTGCTCTATCTTCTTTATTCATTATCCGTCATCGGTCAGCTCATAATACGCTACAAAGCCCAGGAACCGGAACTCTTAGTCTCAGCCAAAAAGCCAAGTTAAGGTCCTAGCCTCAAAGCCTTGACGCGATCATTGCGAGTGCACCGTTCCCGGAGGTATTGCAATACCGTACCCGGAAGTTTTTTTGGTTTGAACAAATTTATTGACACTAATAACAGAAAACAATCATGACAATCTCAAGAGCAATTAAGCACATTCACAATATTATATTTCAATATGACGTTTAACAGCAAACACAATGTGAGGTTTGAACAACCCTTCTCGAAAAACTTAATAGCAATCGTATGTTGAGTCCTAACCACAGGGTGACTCTGATTAAAGATGTCAAAAGAAAAGGCATTTGATTTGATGTCATCATCACACTATTTTTACTCACAGTGCCACGTTGTATAATGTTGTAATGGAGCATTATGGGATAGAGTTTAGCCTAGACAATGTTGCACAACGCGGTGGTGTGAGTAAAGAAGTGTAATGATGGAATACAATTTAATGCCTTTTACCATGTCATCTGGATCCGTAGTAGCCTAGTGAATACACTGTGGATCTAGGCTAGTTATTATTATCATCGTTGTTGTTACTGATGTTATTGTTTGGCCGGGCCGCAAGAAAATAGTCAGACATTAAACTGGTCTGTGATAGATAAAAAGTTGCCAACCACTGGTGTAGTGAACTTACTGAAAATTAGACAAAAATATTTCAAGTTGATCAAATGAATAAGGCAATATTTTCTTGCGGCTCTGTTTTAACAGCCACAACTTTAAATGAAAGAAGTCATATTATTCAGGCACCATCAGTAGCCTTTATGTTCTATATAGTTGAGCAAAAGTGGGCTCAAATCACTTCATAGAAAAAAAATGATAAAGAAAAATTTCTGTCATTCAGTGAGCTGAAGATTTACCCTTAAATTCCTACATAATGTTTTCCCTCAATGCTAAATGTATTTGATAGCAGTTAACAATTCCTTTGATTCCAGTTTTTATGCTATTAAATGGGAATTGCTATCGGCTACCATCATGATAACTTAAAATGGCTACTATCAGCCCCAGTGTGAAACCTATTATTGGTATTTTGTCCATGGTAAAAATGAAGGGATGATTTAGAATTTCACACTCAATGTACTGGGTATTTTTTTAAATAAAATGGTCAGATGTTGCAGATTGTATTGCAAAGGATTTTTTTTACTAAAGTGAGAAAGTGAAATATAAATGAATAAAATATTAAGATAATGATTATTAAAACTGAATGTTTGAAAATCTTTGTTCTCATGTATTTTGTCTGTATTTCATAACTAATGGAAATATGTCATTTTACTTCTCTTTCCTCTCCTGATTTTCCATCAGCTGGCCTTGTTTGCACCAGGTAAGCATCTTTGTCCTTTTTTAGACAAATAATATACATACATATGTCTTTTTTACATTTTCTTAAATGATTTACGTAGAAATTATTTCTCTGCCCGAGTTGAAATCAAACTAATCATTTCCTTTTCTCAAATAGTTTTACTGGTTTCCTATTATCATTAATGTTGTATTTTTGTTGGTTTGTTTGTTTTTCAGTTACAGACTGTGTTATGGGTATGGTACAGTGTGTAGTATTTAATGCTGGGTCGCAAACTTGTGGCCCACGGGCCATTTACGAGCCTCAAGACAATAGTTTGATGTCCGGGACATAATATAAAAGCTAAATGTTGGAGAGGCCCGCACGAGTTTGAAATGGATTCTTCATCTGATCTATTTAGGTAGCACTCAAAATGCACTCAACCTTTTTTGAGCCCAGGCACATTTTTTTCATTGAAAAAAATCCCACGGGACACCACTAGTCAGTGCCGTTGCATCAGGTACAAGTAAATCCAAATGCAAGATAGACCACAGTGCATATACATTACAGACTCAAAGTTTAAACAATTTATCTGATTCAATGAACCTTTTTTTTTTTTTTTGCTAACTGAACACAAAAATAATTGAATCGAATTGAAATGCGGAAAAAGAGACTGCTGGAGTGTGGAAGGAGATAGTCAAAACTGTTGAACTGAAGCCCAAACAACATTGGATGCATTTTACATGGATCCTTTGGTGAGTTTCTTCCCTTGAAAACCCGATGACCCCCAACCTCACGCAGACCCTAGTTCCAGCGACCCCCGAGTAAATTGAGTTTGAGACCCCTGGTGTAGTGCCTCCTAGTGGTTGAAAACAAAACATTCATTAAAAAAAATATATATTTACATATTTATTTTAAAGTAAACAAAAATACTTGCACGATGAAATAAACTTGCATTTTCAAAATACTTGTAGGTAAAGAATTTATCATTTCTCTGACATAAAATGAGCCTCAGCAAGAGGAGCTGACCTTACGTAAGTCTGGTTAAAAATGAGAAGCACAATGGTACGTTTTAAACCCTTTGAGTCTCCAGAGTATGTAATCTTTGATGTGCTTTTTTGCACTCGTTTTTGGTTGCCCTACACAATAAAGTGAGATCTATTGGACAAATAAGACACACTGTCCTTTTAAGATACTCATCACGACACTGTTTGTTAGGAAAACTAGTTAATGGATTCAGAGACTGAATGTGAACTTCTTGTTTTAATGCATTAGTGGAAACTTTTTAAATTAAATGTTTTTTTTCCTAAGTGGTTGGAGACGAGACCAAGCAGACAAGTGTGCCCAGTGTGTAAAGCAGGCATCAGTAGGGACAAAGTCATCCCCTTATATGGGCGTGGAAGCACTGGTCAGCAAGACCCCAGGTTGGAAGCAGTTCAGTGCAAAACAGCAGTTGGGTCACATTGACAACTGACTGAATTCAAAGACATTTTTTCTTTTTTTTCCAGAGAAAAAACACCCCCACGACCTCAAGGCCAAAGGCCCGAACCAGAAAACCGTGGCGTGAGTACTACTTACAGCTTGGGTGGGCAAACTACGGTCCACGGGTAACATGCAGCCCAACAGGCTTTTTGATTCGCCCCGCCGAACAAAACCCGTCAAAGTATAATGACAAAATATATAATGGTAAATAAAGTACTACACATTTTTAAAAATTGAATTGTTTTGGTGCCAACTTTATACCCATTATAACGTTGTTTGTCTACTACAAAAAATACTACTACATAAATACTATAAAAATACTGCAAAATGACTACAAAGCCAAATATCAAATTTAGTGTTTAAAATTAGGGGCCTAATATTCTAAAAGAAAAAAACCTACATAAATACTACAAAATGAATACTACAGTAGTACTACAAAAATACTATCGTGTAAATACAAAAAAAAAACCTTCAGAAATACTACAAAATGCATCACAATAATACTACAAAAATACTACATAAATGCTACAAACATCCTACGACAGTAATACTACAAAAATAATTAAATGGAATTACTAAACAATACTACAAAAACACTACTACAGTAGTACTATAAAATACATCTACAGTAATATTACAAAAAAACTACAGAAATACTACTGCAGTAAATACTACAAAAATACTGCTATTGAAATACCAAAAAATACTACAGATATACCACCCAAGACATCGCAAGTACACAAGAATCACACGGATCCCTTAACCGCCAGGGTGGGAGGTGCCCCACCTTCTATGTTGTGTCTTGGGCAAAAGTACTAAAAAAATACTACTACCGAAATAATACAAAAATACTATGACCGAAATACTAGAAAATAACTACAGAAACACTGTGTAAATACTACTACCAAAATACTGCAACAGTAATAGTCCCAAAATATTACTACAGTACTGGAAAAAATATTACGGAAATACTACAATAATTTTAAAATTATACAAAAAAAACCTATCTGCAATAATAGTACAAAAATACATTGACAGTATTACCACAACAATACTACAGAATTACTACAAAATACTACAACAGAAAATCTACAAGAATTCTAATACAGAAATAATATGAACATTTTACTGCAGTAATACTACAAAAACACTTCAAAAATACAAATACTACAAAACTAAATATCAAATTCAGTGCTTAAAACAGGGACTTAATGTGTATTCTACTTTGATTGTGAGCGTTTCAAAATCAATCTGATGATGTTAAACTTGTTAAAAGCAAATATAAAAAGAAATATAACATGTAGATGTCTGCATGTATATTTATTCATAAATGTGAAAAATTAGATAGATAGGTCTCCAGGAAGTATTTTAACACAATGAAGCCCTCGACTCAAAGTTTGCCTATCCCTGACTTGGAGTGTACTAAGTAGTTCTAAGTTTAATTTGTTGTGTATTCCAACACAATAAGCCTAACAGTATCGTCACTCAACAGTTGAACCCTTCTCGTTGGCAGGGCTTCCAGGGATTTGGCTTCGGTGATGGAGGATTTCAGATGTCTTTTGGGATCGGTGCTTTTCCCTTTGGTATATTTGCCACAGCCTTTAACATAAATGACGGCAGACCCCCACCAGGTATTCAGCATGCCTTTATTATGGCGGCCTCGTAATTTTTATTTGACCTTTCTCACTGCCCCGCTCAGCCGCCCCGGGAACTCCGCAGCACATGGACGAACAGTTCCTGTCCCGACTCTTCCTCTTCGTGGCGCTGATTACCATGTTTTGGCTCCTCATTGCTTGAACACAACGTGGGATTTATTTATAGACTAGTCTCCTTTTTTTTCCTTTTTGTCTCCTGGAAATGCAGTTCTTGTATTGAAGTGTATTGATACTCAAAACAATAAAATTGCCTGGAGTACCGTTTCCAATCTCGTTGCATACAACGATTCATAACGTCGATATCAATGAGAAGAAAGACAATTCAATTAAACTTCTTGTTTTAACTGCATTGCGAAAACTTTTCGACTGAATGTTTTTTTTTCCAAGTTCTTGTCGACGAGACAATTTAATTCAAACTGTAAATCTTAAAAGAATACAGTCATTTTACGGTTATGGACTATTTATTGGATTAATCAAGAAAGTTTGTGTTTTGATCAGCCTGTCTTGATTCACTGATTTTGCAGATTTTGGGAATGTCTCAGTATTGCTTTGGCACCTTTCAGGTAGAAGTAAGAGAATGATCTTAATTTTTGCTTTTTCTATATAAACTGCATTGCTTGGCTTTTTGAGGAAGCAACTGATCACATATTTCATCTGATCAAGGTAAAAAGAATGTTCATAACAGTTCAATTACTTGGTTGATTTCTGTACCGTATGCCATTGAAAATCTTTTTTTTTCTTATTATGGAACACGAACTAAAATAACTTAGTTTGGTGAAAGAAATCTATAGAATTATGTTGTAAAATATTGAAATTACTATGTAAAATTTTCTCAAACACATTAAATTGCTGCTTTGAATATCATTTAAAGGAAGTTTGATTTTTATTCACCTCGTTTTTCATATTTGTATAAACATATACTGCAGCACAGCACGGTGGATGAGTGGTTAGCACATCCGCGGCACAGTTTTGAGGTCATGGGATAGAATCTTCCTGTGCGGAGTTTGCATGTTCTCCCCGTGCTTGCGTGGGTTTCCTTCGGGCACTCTGGTTTTCTCCCACATTCCTAAAACATGCATGTCAGGTTAATTGGCCGGTCCAAATCGTACATAGATGTGAATGAGCGAGTGAGTTGTCTGTCCCTGTCTGCCCTGCCACTGGCTGGCAACCAGTCCAGGGTGCCCACTGCCCGAAGATAGGTGGGATGGGCTCCAGCACCCCGCGACCCTACTGAGGACAAGCGGTGCAGATAATGGATGGATCCTTTTTTGGCTAGAGTTGTACCATTTGTGTCAAAATAATTTCACTCTCCTCAACACAATTCACCTAGCACGTTAAAATGATAATTCTTTAGTTATATAATGATAAATCTAGTCATGTCTGCAGTAGAGGTAATAAAATGTCAATCATTAAGGTGGGCTGGGCTTCTCTTTCGCTGATTTTTTTTCTTCTTCGTGGAGTATATGCACAGCATGCACGCTGTTCAACACACTTCGGCGCCGAAGTGCAGCTTCAGGTTTACTTGGTGCTCTTTCCCTCGAATCCAGTCAATGGGTTGGTTTTAGCCTTTTATATCCACAGTTCGGGATGGAATTTTTTTAGGTCTGATCTTACCTTTAATCTGACACTGACCCAAAATCCATGAGAACGGGGGTCGCCAAACTATCGCCAGTGGGTAGTATTAGGCCCGTGAGATGATGCTGATAGAAGCAAAAGAATAAAACTAAGCTGCTTCTCATCAAACAATGACTTGCAGTTTTAAATATGCCCACAGGATGTCGCCAGAGCTACACACAACTCCAAACACCCACTGTAACTGTATATGCCACTACCATTTATCAAACAGAGAACATTTAGGTAAACGCCCATCCCAATGTTATTTCATTTAAAATAAAAGTCTCTTTTTGAGGCAATACAATTGCACTCACGTGGATTTTTTTAGCCTGTGTCTGTTTGTGTCCCGCCATAAAAAATATATTTCATGGTGCTCATGGCCGACATTTAAATAGCTGGCCACATTTTTCTCTATATGCTTTTTTATTTCAATTTTATTCATTAAGGTATTAAAAATCACGCAATGAAACACAGATTGCATTCTGTTTTTTTATGCAAATGATCAAAGGATACAGTACATTCCTTTGCTATTATTCTTAATTAAATGTTTATATGTAAATTAACATATTGTATATCTTGTGTGTTTCAAGACCAATTGGATGAAATAGTCCCTTTATAAGCAAACAGTGTCTGAAATAACGTTTGCCCGGACGCCCGGGGCGTGCATCTTTTATGTCGGGCTTTCAACTTTTCAAAACGTTTCCACCCGGTTGGCCGACAACTTTTTCAAAAAAAGAAACAAAAAAACTCGAAAGATTATTTTTTTCAAACCAAACGTTCTCTTTATTCCAATTTCGAAATCTTCGTGCGGTTTAGAAATTTCGGTTCGTTTAGCAAATGCATACTCAGCAGCTAATCAGAAGACTGCGTCGAATAACTTCATGCATCAGGACTTTCCCGAGCATTATAGGGTCGTGCATTTGCATATCATGGATAAATGGATAAGTGGTTAGGAATCAAGCCAAAACCTCAGCCTTGGAAGAAAGATTCAAAAGAAGATAACAAAATTTATGACGCTACAAAACTAAATTTCAAATTAAACGCATCATGGAAAGAGGAGTTCACATGGCTTGTAGCAGACGACACAACGCAAACATTGCATGAATGAAGATGAGTAAATAAAGGTACATACTGATGGCAGATGGAAAACAGTGATGTCATATACATGCAGTGAATGTCATAAGTAGATTTATAATAAACTTAATTTTAGAAGTGTCGTTCTGTTATATATTCTGATTATCAATCCTTAATACTTTGCAACAATGTTTTTTTTTTTGCGATTAGTTGTCTTATTGTGTTTCAAGTTGTGAAAAATGGGGCAGGCAACTTTATGGCTGACAAAAGTTGCCTGCCCTGGTGTCTGGTAAACAATCAAACACAACTGGTGCTGGTAAATACAAATGAGAAACAATGGATTGGGGCAGCACGGCGGCACAGTTCTGAGGTCGTAGGAACCTCCTGCGTGGGTTCAAATCCAGCTACAGTTTGTCCTGTTTCCTCCCACATTCCAAAGACGTGCATTTCAGGTGAATTGGCCGGTCCAAATTGTCCCTAGGTGTGACTGAGCGAGTGAGTTGTCTGTCCCCGTGTGCCCTGCGATTGGCTGGCAACCAGTTCAGAGCGTTCCCTGCCCACTGCCCGGAGATGGCTGGGATGGACTCCAGCCCCCCCGCGACTCTAATAAGGATAAGCGGTACAGCTAATGAGATGAGATGAGAACAATAGATTGGCTTATGTTATCTGTTTTCCTTATGTATTGCAGCGGTATCAGATTTAAGTCTCTCTGCCATTATTTACCCCCATCAATCAGTTGTATTTTTACTCTGGGCCAGCCCCTGTGCAAATGGTTTCAAACCAAATGTTTGCTCACCCCTGCGTGAGATCTTCAACTTTTTAAAGAATGCCAGTTCTTGATAAAGTAACCTCCATCAAATTTTACTGAGGGTAGCAAGTTATTGTCTTGAAATTCTTTGTTCTTTCGCCAATTATAACTCTATTGTCCAAATGTGCTTGTAGATTCCTTAAGCGACTACGGCATTTGTGTGAAAAATTCTTCCGCTACAATACATACAGTAACTTCTTGTGTAAAGTGCGGCAATCAGTTGAATGTTGAACAGTGACACCATCTGACACACCATCTGAGAGTTCATGTTATACGTGTTTGGAGATGGTCTCTGGGTAGAAATTAACCATTCTCACAAGTCTTTGCCTCTGCTTATCTGATATTTTTTCTTGGCCTGCCACTTTGGCCCTTAACAACAACTGTGCCTGTGGTCGTACATATCTTCACTATGTTTCTCAAAGTGGAAACTGACAGCTGAATGCTCTAAAGAACTTTTTGAATAACTCCTCTAAACCAGTGATTTTAAACCTTGTTGGAGCTAACTACATACTTTAGTATAAAGTAGAAGTATAATTTTTCTACTAGTGCACAAAGTGAACTATGCAAAACAAAACCAACATAGCGCAGTGTGACTTCTACTGTTGGCTTTGAGGTCAGGTGTGCATGGCTCTACCTTGGCAAGTGCTACTCTCATGTCATTTTCACAGCAAAGTCTGTTCCTTTTCATTGTATTTATGTCAAGCATCCTTGAAAAAGATTGATTGCAAACTTATGTTGTAACAAATGCAATAGAAAACTCTAGGGCAGGCATGTCGGAAGTCCGGCCCGGGGGCCAGTTACAGCCTGTAATCAAATTTTTACTGGCCTGCGGAATCTGTTATGAGATTCATAAGATGTGCCTAGCCAGTAATGTTAACTGCAGTGTAAGATACATTTGTACCCCCAATAAAATCACCATTTCACCAGATAATGGCATTAGCATATGGGCCACCTTGCCCTTGGCTTTCTGTGAGAATTTTAGCCCATCCCTTTTCCGACATGCCCACTGTAAATATAAAAATGAAAAGTTGATGTGAGGGCCGCCGCTTCCAGGAACAGTGAAAGTATTTTTCACCGAAATCTGAAACAACTGTGTCTGCTTAATTTGCCAAGAGAGTGCTGTTTTCAAATAATATAATAAAGAGGCACTGTCAGACAAAACATCCTGGCTTTAAAAAGTTAACTGGAAACGAACGTTGGGAAAAGGTAAAGCACTGTTCAAAAAATGCCAGACTGAATAGTCGACCTTCACACATTTTCAGCGCACCGAATCTGTCCCGCTTTCCGAAAAGTTTGGACAACCCTGCTCTAAGGCTTTCTTGGAAATAACTGAATACTTTTCCATTTGTTGACACCAAAACGTCCTCACAGTTGTTGTGCTCAATAGTTGCTTTTGAAACCAGTTCTGCTGAATTGAAATGATTTGTCAAAGTATCTATCATTGACATCTTTGAACGTGAATCTCTGTCTCACCCATTCTAGAGATGAGGCTCGTACAGGCGAGTATCTGTCGAAAAGCTTATCTGAGTTTGTGGCAATTGCTTGTTTCAGTTCCATGGGTACAGAAATATCACTAATTCAGGAGAAATCTTCAATTTTACTTAGACAGTTGTCAAAAAAGGGAAATTTAGCAAAGTTATATCGAACATATACATATTTTTCTAACCACTTTCCCGACAGGCTTCACCGAACCCCTGAGACTGACTCACCGAACCCTTAGGGTTTAATCAAACCCAGGTTAAGAACCACGGCACTAAATATTGATTTTGAACGATCTTTGTTTTTGGGTCATTTGGCATTTTTTGAGGCTCCCATGTTGCCACGCTTCAGAGAAAAGGCAAAAAGGAGAAAAAGTTGCAACTGGGCCCCTTAAATACGCTTTCTCATGATTGGCTTTACCTACGGTCAAGGGTAGATAAACTTACCAATCAAATGTGTCACAACCAGAACAGAATCAGGACCCATATCTGTAACGCTAACCACAAGTTTTTTGAGAGAAAGAGGAAGAGCAGCGCCCGCGATCTGGTGTTCGCTGGACGCAGGAGGCAAGTCGCTCACAGAACCGGAACGTGTTCTGATTGGGGAAGTGGATCTTCCGGGGCGGGAGATGGTGGTGTCGAAGATGGAAAAAAACAGGTTGATAGCCAGGACAGGAGAGCAAAAACGTGGTCGGGATCAAAAACGGGTCGAAAGCCGGGACAGGAGAGCAAACGTGGTCGGGGTCAAAAAACAGGTCGTAGCCGGAGACAAACGGGGATATCAGGAACGGACGGCTGGAAAAATGGGTGCAAAAAGCGGGACCGACGGGAGTCAGGGTCAAAGTGCTTGCCTTGTAGAAACAGAGGTTCGCTGACGGACTGACAACAGGCGAGTGAAAGGACTGAGCTTAAAAAGGACGGGGAACCAATCAGGTAGCCCACAGTGGCTGGCGCCAAACGAGCGGGGACAGGTGATACTAATCAGTCATCATGACAAAAGGTATTGTTCCATTAATTAGTTTTAAAGGTATTCAAATCCACAAAACATTAGGTGTGCCCAAATGTATGCACCTGTCTACTTCTGTTTAAATAGATTACTGGACACTTTCTGTTAATCCTGCGCGGATTACTTTGATCCATTATATTCACATGATAGAAAACAACTAGCTCAAAATTAGAGCATTTCATTTTCCAATTCCTAATGTGTAGAAAAAACCCCGTTTCAAACACTTTTAATGTGATTTAAAGCCCGCCATTGACCAAATATGACTTGAGGAACATAACAAACGGCAGTTTTTTATGCTATAATCCTCTGTAATG
The DNA here is from genome assembly GCF_059441175.1 of Urocampus carinirostris. Classification (NCBI taxonomy): domain Eukaryota; kingdom Metazoa; phylum Chordata; class Actinopteri; order Syngnathiformes; family Syngnathidae; genus Urocampus; species Urocampus carinirostris. The sequence goes on along the minus strand of NC_142364.1, from coordinate 26,793,901 downwards.
AAATGTGAGCTGTTAGAAGCGCACAATACGTGCAGATAACATCGGGCAAGCTATTAGAGTTGCCGCGAAGGGGACGAGATGACGATTTATTGTTATCCGCTCTCAAAAGGCCGCATGTGGGGAGCTTAGGCCACATTGTGGAAATCCATTAATTCTCCTGCCATTCCCAGCCTGTATGAAATCAACTCTGCGACGTGCTGATAACGTGCGGGGGGAAAAACTTTAACACGCAACAAGACGGCTTCATCGCTCGTCTGAATTGTATTGCAATCCGCGTATATGGTTAATACAGGAGAAATCAGAGATGATGCGTTTAAACTCTTTCCTTTCCCTTCCCCCCCCAAATCCGCCTTTCCTAATACCAAGATTTTCTCTGTAAAACCCCTGCAACAATGAGGCTCTTTGGCGCTTTTCCACATCTCATCTTATGCAGCCAAAATCTGATGAAAAGGAATGAAGAAGGTGAGATTAACCTTTTCACAAAAAAACCCAGCCCAGATTAGCTGGTTTATGTCTGGGAGTGGGGAATTCACCTTTTTACGATTTTTTTTCTTCTTCTTACATCTCCCAGGTGATGTTCATCGAAGATCTGTTCCCAGTGTCCGGTAGGCTGCCGACATGGAAAGGCAAAAGTTCCCGTTCACCATCGAAGACATCCTGAGGAAATATCCAGATGTGGCCCCGGATAATCGAGAAGTGTGGTGTTTGTGTTGTTGCTGCTGCTGCTGCTGTTGCCATACAAACACCAACATTCCTTTTCAAGGTAGGGCAGGAAATGAATTCTTAAATTATCGTTTTTATTTGTGCATAATGTGCATTTTCCTTACCCAAAAAGAACTCAAAAGTATGGCTGCGTGTTCATACACGAGGTTTTATATAAATTGAAAAATATCAATGACCACGATCGTAAAACATTGGCTGCAATGGGAATCAAACACACGTAATGGCGATGAATTCTAGACACTAATCCGCTAGGGATATAGATTAGTGGTCTGCAACCACCAGGCAGCAGACCGGCACTGGGCTGTGGGTTATTTGGTATCGGGCCGCACTGAATGAAAAAAAAGCCTTATTTTTTGCTTATACCGTGAATGCGTGCCTTTTTTTGCACCCACAAAACTCTAAGATTGGGTGCCGATTATACCAAGCATTTACGGTAGCATATCCCTTTAATTTAACAATATTAATCAGTCGCCAAATATCGCTAACCTTATTTGCTCATCATTGGATGCAACGGGAATCAAACCCAAGCCGCAGAGGTGAGAGCACCCAATCTTAACCACTAGAATTATAAGATCGTGGATGACAAAGGAAAATGCATTCCATTTTATCTCGTCACAATATTTTTAATCTCAGTGCCACGTTGTACAATAAAACAGAGTATGATGGGAAAGAGTTCAGCCAAAACAATGTTGTACAATGTGGCAGCATGAGTTACAATAGTGTGAGGATGAAATAAAAACTAATGCTTTTTTCTATTTTAACTAGATCCCTATTTGTCTAGTGATCAAACAGTGGATTTGGGCTTATCATTAATATATTTTTATCATTACTATTATTATTAAGGGGCAGCACGGCGGCGCAGTGGTTAGCGCGTGTGCGGCACATTTCTAAGGTCTTGGGAACCTCCTGTGTGGGTTCAAATCCAGCTACCGGACTTACTGTGCGGAGTTTGTATGTTCTCCCCGTGCTTGCGTGGGTTTCCTCCGGGCACTCCGGTTTCCTCCCACATTCCAAAGACATGCATTTCAGGTGGATTGGCCAGTCCAAATTGTCCCTAGGTGTGAGCGAGCGAGTTGTCTGTCCCTGTGTGCCCTGCGATTGGCTGGCAACCAGTTCAGGGTGTCCCCTGCCCACTGCCCGATGATTACTGGGATGGGCTCCAGCACCTCCGCGACCCTACTGAGGATAAGCGGTGCAGCTGATGAGATGAGATGAGATTATTACTGATTGATTGTTATTATTACTAATGTTATTATTGGGCAAGAATACGACTAAACATCAAACCGATCCATGGTGTAGAAATGTTGCTCACCACTGATATAAATGACATATGAAAAGGCATTCGTTTTACCTCCTTTTCACACAACTGTTATTCACGGTACCAAAGACGAATGTTAGAGAATGTAATGATCAGAAAGTCACCCTGAAAAATACAAATAAACACAAAAAAACACAACAAGGGAAACAACTACTTGTAGTATCTTATGATGATTTAGACTTTGAAGGATATTAAATAACTCATTGTAAATTGTATGTTGTTATTGTTTTAGTAATTTGCATTGTCATAGAATGATTTTTATTTTGTCCTGTTTAATATCGGTTTCCAGTTTGGTTCCTGTCTATTTTTGTCTTGTTTATTATTCTCTCCAGTTTTTGTTCCCGTCTAGTTTTTCCTGTTTAAATTCGATACCCTATTTCTATATCAATCCTGTCCTGTCCAGTATTGACCCCATCTGTCCGATATCTGCTTGGGCAATTGGTGTCTATCTCGTCGGTCTCTGGCTTCCTGTCTCTCCACGCCAGACCGCTGCCTAACGTGCATGACTCCCCATTTCCCATAAAATAAAAGCTTGTGTGAGAACGTCACGCATTTGGGTCCTGATCCGGTTCCGATCCATGACAGCAATTGCGCATTATACATGAATAAACACGATCAATTTGATCTTTTTGTGTTAATACAAAGAAATGTTTGTTTTATTTGGGGATTTTTTAATATCCTTTCCAACAGGTGATGATACCTTTATTTTTAATGCACTTTATTTGTTTAAATTTATTATTGTCATTTTTTTATAAACCGAAAAATTTATTTAAGAACATTATTACATTTCAATAAACTCACAGTGCCAAGTTAGTCAAAGTGTCAGAGTGTGTTATTTGATTACTAGATGTCACTTCATTGTTTACCCGCAACCCTAATAAGGATAAGCGGTACAGCTAATGAGATGAGACTTCATTGTTTAGTGTTACTGAAAATGAGTGCTAAAAGCACAAAGAAAAATGCAAAGTACAGATACTCACCGCACCATTGTTCTTTTAACTTTTTATGCCCAGGCTTTCCTAAGATTTTTTTTTTCCCGTAGCAGAAAAATGGCGATCAATTATGTCAGCTTCCTTTAAGTGTGGTTCATATTATGTAGATTAAAAACAAATGTTCGACCTATGAGTATTTCAAAACTGCAAGTTTATAAAATAGCTGTTTTTTTCTTTTATTTTCTTATTTATGTATCTCCTTGACCGTCATGCGGTTGTTTGACCATTGACATTACATCCATGAATTGCAAAACTTGAGAAAGAAAGATACATTAGGTTTTTGAGTTTTTCCCTTGCCCTAATGTAGGTTTTAGATCAGGGAATAGTGTTATAATAGTCTGTAGTTTGCAATAATCTGTGGTCTGTGAAGCCCTTTGAGACTCCTTGTAATTAGGGGCTATACAAATAAACATGACTTGACTTGAAAAAATTAAACATACCACACTGTGACATTCAGTATTTTGTTACCTTGGAGACACAGAGACCTCCACCAAAGCAGAAGCGGCACCTGTTTGGTCCCAAAGCCATGAGCACTTTGAGCCTGTCGTCCGAAAAGAAGATGAGGAAGCGGCCCGGACTCCGAGGAGGACCCGGCGACACCGCACCATCTTTACAGAGGAGCAGTTAGAAGCCCTGGAGGAGCTCTTCCTGCAAAACCACTACCCGGACGTCAATGCTAGGGAAGAGCTAGCGCACAGCACTCTTCTCCAAGAAGAAAGGGTAGAGGTGAGGTACTGTGGCCAGTGAAGGCCAAATTATGACTGCATAGGCACACCTAAAAAAAGCCAAACTGGCCAGTGTGGTTTATAATCCAGTGTGCATAATCAACCAGAAAATATGTACATACAATTGAAAAAGCATGCTAGCTGCTCCTCTTGCACTCTTTGCACTACGTAATACTATACATAGCTATAATTATTTAGTATATTATTAATACTTCAATACTCCAACTCAATACAACATTTTATTTATATCTGTACATTCAAGGAAACTGTGTGGGTCAGAAGAATCAACATTTTACAATAGAATAGAATAGAATAGAATATACCTTTATTGTCATTGTTACAAAATGGGTTAACATATTGTGACAACGAAATTGGGCATGACACTCCAGTTTCACACATCACAGTGAGGTAAAAAAGCCAAGAAGATAAAGGAACAGAGAAGATAAGGTTATAAAACAAGAAATGTCGGCATGTAGGATGTTACATACAGTTTGGTATCGTAAGGGTTTGTGCAATTATACATTTGGTGCAAAAATAGTCATCATATTTCGTTCTGCATACACGTGTACAAGAATGACAATAACGTATATCTGAATCTGAATCTAATACAGTAACCATTTATGAACGAATTTCATTTCATTTCAATTCAAGTTAAATGTGAAACAGAAAGTCATAATGTTAGTTTACAGTGCTGTGAAAATCTATTACCCCCTTCCTGATTTCTGTGTTTTTTTGCATATTTATCACTCACAAAAGGTTATAAATGATCAAACCAATCTTAATATCATACAGAGACAACCCAAGGAAATACAGAATGCAATTTTGAAATGTTAATTCCATTTATTAAGGCACCCCCAAAAATCAAAACCTATCTGGCCCTATGTGAAAAGGTCAATGTCCGGGGTGTGTTCTACAAAAGCTTTAAGGAAGAATTAACACCAGTACTGCATAAAGTATTTAACTATGCTCTAACAAAAGGAGATCCCCCCAAATCATGGTTGGAAGCCATCATAACAGTCTTGCACAAAGAAGGAAAAGACCCAATATTGTGTGAAAGCTATAGACCAGTTAGTTTACTTTGTAATGATCTAAAAATTCTTACAAGCATACTGGCAAAAAGAATGCAGAAATTTATAGCGAAATTAATTAGAAATGATCAAACAGGGTTTATTCCGGGAAGGCTGGGTGCAAACAATATTAGGAGGATACTAAACATAATTACGAGCACAAAATATAAGACCCAACCCTCGATGTTACTGAGCTTGGATGCACAAAAAGCTTTCGATAGGAGCTTCTTACATCAATCACTTATAGCTTTTGGCTTCCCTCAAAAATGTGTTGAATGGGTGAAAATAATCTATAAAAATCCTAAATCTCGTTTTAGAGTAAATGGTCACTGTTCAGATTTCTTTGATATCAAAAGAGCAGTCCGGCAAGGGGATTATTTAAGCCCACTCTTGTTTGCAATAAGCATAGAACCACTCGCAGAATCAATTAGACAAAATGAGCAAATAAGGGGGATATTTGATGGAGGAGGAACAGAACATAAAATATCATTGTTTGCAGACGACCTGTTGGTAATGCTGAAGGAACCTTCGTTATCAATACCACCACTGTTGGAGAGCCTTAAAATATATAGAGAAGTAGCTGGGTATTCAAATAATGAGAGCAAATCAATAGCAATGATGATATCAGGAAAATGTCCAACAGATGTGATTGAAAGATTTGATTTTAAATGGACAAATGAAGGGTTTAAATATTTGGGGGTGACCATTACACCACATTCCACACAGCTGTTTGATGCAAATTATGGAATGTTGATAAAAGAAATAAGGAAAGATTTGGAAAAATGGGAAATTTTGCCCTTAAGTCTTATCGGAAGGATAGAAACAATTAGAATGAACATATTACCAAGACTATTATTTCTGTTTCAATCCCTTCCTATCCTAACAAAATTCCTTTGGCAAAAGAAGAAACCTAGAATAAAATACAAAACCCTGTTAGCTCCTAAAGAAAAAGGGGGCATAGACCTACCCAATATTAAATATTACTATTGGGCAGCTCAAATTAAAGCACTCATCTTGTGGATTACTACAGACAAAGATACGATATGGGTGGACATGGAGCAGCGATCTTGTCCAAATATGCCTGTGGAATCGTTACCATACATATCAGTCACGAGGTGGACGAAATTAAAAATCCAGAATGAATGGATTAAGGGAACTATCAAAACTTGGTCAACAATACAAAAAAAATTAAAAATATTAAGATCTGTGAATAGGGCTACCAAAATAGCGAAAAACCCAGACTTTAAACCTGGGGTTATGGAGGTAGGGTTTCAAAAATGGGTCCAAAAAGGACTGATGTTGATTACCCAAGTATTGGAAGCACAGGCAATAAAATCATTCGAACAACTCCAACAAGAATTTGACCTACCTAGAAATGATTTTTACAAATATTTGCAACTAAGGCATTACCTCCAGAAACACGAGGAATGGGGGAAAATATGTAAGGAGCCAACTAAGGTTGAGGAATTATTCATATCATATACAAAAGGACAATCAATAAAGGGGGTTATAACAAAACTATATAAAGCCCTGAGAATGGATCTCAGTAATGAGGACATGGCAGTTAAGGAAAAATGGGAACAAGAAACTAATGTAGCGATAAAAGACAACGAATGGGAAAAAACATTGAAAGAGGGACACAAAATAACCAACAGCCCGACTTGGAGGGAGTTTGAATGGAAAGTAAAAATGCGATTCTTCTATACACCCTCTATCACTTCAAAATATAAAAATACCTCAAATCTATGTTGGCGTAACTGTGGGTGGGTCGGAGACTTTACGCATATTTTCTGGAATTGCCCTGTAATATTAAATTTTTGGAGAAGTATCCAAAGAGAAATAAAATTAATTACTGGCTGGGAGTTGCGGTTGGACCCAAAGGCTTACGTAGTAGGAATTTTGCCAGAAGAATTACTATCTGGTCAACAGAAATATATACTAAGGGTAATGCTTCTGGTAGCAAAGAAAATGATCACAGTGTCCTGGCTGAAACCACAACCTCCTGACATAAAACAATGGAGAGACAAATTAAAGCAAATGTACATTATGGAAAAAATCACTGCAAGACTTCAACTGAAACTTGACCAATTCGAGAAAAGATGGAAGCCTATCACACAAATTTTACTTGATGTCTAAACACCTCCCCCCTATTTATTATGGGGTTTTTTTGTGTATATATATATATATATATATATATATATATATATATATATATATATATATATATATATATATATATACTGGACTGTCTCAGAAAATTAGAATATTGTGATAAAGTTCTTTATTTTCTGTAATGCAATTAAAAAAACAAAAATGTCATACATTCTGGATTCATTACACATCAACTGAACTATTTCAAGCCTTTTATTATTTTAATATTGCTGAATTTGGCTTACAGCTTAAGAAAACTCAAAAATCCTATCTCAAAATATTAGAATATCATGAAAAAGTATACAAGTAGGCTATTCAACTAATCACCTGAATCATCTAATTAACTCGAAACACCTTGCGAGGGTTTCCTGAGCCTTAAAAACACTCAGCTTGGTTCAGTAAATTAAATCACTACTGATCTGACTGCTGTCCAGAGGACCATCATTGATACCCTCCATCAGGAGGGTAAGACACAAAAAGAAATTTCTCAAAGAGCAGGCTGTTCACAGAGTGCAGTTTCAAAGCATATCCACAAAAAGTCTGTTGGAAGGGAAAAATGTGGCCGGAAACGCTGCACAACCAAGAGAGATGACCGCAGCCTTAACAAAATTGTGAAGAAGAGCCGCTTCCAGAATTTGGGGGAGCTTCAAAGACAGTGGGCTGAAGCTGGAGTCCAGGTATCAAAAGCCACAGTTCACAGACGTGTCCGGGAAATGGGCTACAATAGCCGTATTCCCATGGTCAAGCCACTTCTGAACTCAAGACAACGGAAGAAGCGTCTGACTTGGGCTATGGAGAAGAAGCACTGGACAGTTGCAGAGTGGTCCAAAGTCCTCTTTTCAGACGAAAACAAGTTTTGCATTTCATTTGGAAGTCAAGGCGCCAGAGTCTAGAGAAAGGCTGGAGAAGAGCAAAATCCAAGTTGCTTGAAATCCAGTGTGAAGTTCCCACAGTCAGCAATGGTTTGGGGAGCCATGTCAGCTGCTGGTGTTGGTCCACTGTGTTTCATCAAGTCCAGAGTAAATGCAACTGTGTACCAAGAGATTTTAGAGCACTACATGCTTCCATCTGCTGAAAAGCTCTATGGAGATGAGGATTTCATTTTCCAGCATGATCTGGCACCTGCCCACAGTGCCAAAACCACCAGTAACGGGTGCACTGACCATGGCATCACTGTCCTTGATTGGCCTGCTAATTCCCCTGACCTGAACCCCATTGAGAATTTGTGGGGTATAGTTAAGAAGAAGATGAAAGACACCAGACCTACAAATGCAAATGAGCTGAAGGCCGCTATCGAAGCATCCTGGGCATCAATAACACCTCAGCAATGCCACAGGCTGATTGCCTCCATGCCACGCCGGATTGATGCAGTAATCCGTGCAAAAGGATTCCCAACCAAGTACTGAGTGCATCAATGGACATTTTCAAATGTTTGATTTAGTTTTGCTGTTATAAAATTATTTTTTTTACTTGGTCTGAGGAAGTATTCTAATATTTTGAGATAGGATTTTTGAATTTTTTACAGCTGTAAGCCAAAGTCAGCAATATTCAAATAATAAAAGGCTTGAAATAGTTCAGTTGATGTGTAATGAATCCAGAATGTACGACATTTTTGTTTTTTTAATTGCATTACAGAAAATAAAGAACTTTATCACAATATTCTAATTTTCTGAGACAGTCCAGTATATATTTCTTTTTGTATGGATGTATTGTATGAACATTTATTCTTCTTTTCTATTAATAGTATTTTTTCTTCTCTGTTGTTCCTTCTGTTATTTATGAGTGTGTCAAGTGTATATATTTTGTGTTGATGTAAGATGGTGGAATCAAACCTCTGTCAAAATTGGTGTGAGAAATAAAAAGTTTAAAAAAAAAAAAAAAGAAAAAAAAAAGGTCAATGTCCCCTAAGCCAAATAGCGAATTGGGCCGTCTTTTGCAGCAATCACAGAAATGGATTGGTAATGAGTCTTTCACAACGCCGTTGGGGGATTATGGCCCACTCTTCTTTACCAAATATTTTAAAATCTGCCCCATTGGAGGGTTTTCTAGCATCAACTGCCCGTTTAAGGTCACGCCACAGCATCTCATTTGGATTTAAATCTCGACTTTGACTTGGGCACTCCAGAACCTTAATTTATTTATTTATTGTAGAATAGAATAGAATAGAATATACCTTTATTGTCATTGTTACAAAATGGGTTAACATATTGTGACAACGAAATTGGGCATGACACTCAAGTTCACACATTCACAGTGAGGTAAAAAACCCAAGAAGATAAAGGAACAGAAAAGATAAGGTTATAAAACAAGGAGGATAAGGTTATAGTTATAATTTACACAAAACTTACCCAAGAAATGTCGGCATATAGGATGTTACATACAGTTTGGTATTGTAGGGATTGCGCAATATGCATTTGGTGCAAAAATAGTCATCATAGTGCAAAAAATGGTCAACATATGCATTTGGTGCAAAAATAGTCATCATAGTGCAAAAAAGCTAGTCAACATTGTGCAAGGTGAGCAGTAATCATAGTGCAGTCAACATTGTGCAAGAAACATAAACATGAATACCATTGACGTTCGTATCAGGTAGTGTTTTTTGCAAGAGTTTTTCATCCTGTGGTGAACATGCTGGTGTGTTTATGCCAAAGTCCACCCAAATATTTCTTAATAATATTGATAAGTTTAAAGGTTAGCAGACACTCAAAATGAGGGGAGAAGACATTGATGGATTTTGAACTTGTACAAGAAGGAAATTCAATGTATTCTAAAGGCCCATTACAAAAGCAGATCCGCCCTGAAGGGTGTGGAAATAAATGAATAGCAACATGATTGGCTGATGGTGACGATCATGTAAACAGAGTAAAATAGTCAAAATAACCAACAAAAGGGAGCAATAATAGTCAAAATAAGAAACGCATCCTATGCAATCTGCAGGTGTCCAATATTAAAATCAGAATAAACATATCAAATATGATGCATGAATCCCCAAACGCCCAAACACAGAATTTTGATGAATATTACATTTTCAAAATATCAGGCTGTAATGATTACTCATTGCCCTCACCTTTGCCCACTCTTTTGGTGCCTGCTGCTGCTTGTTGCCTGAGTGATTCCCCCTCCTATTTCTACCCAGTACGCTAGTCACTCCTGGTCAGTCCGTCAGCGAAGCTCTGCATACGCAAGGCAAGCACTTTGACTCTGGCTGCCCCTCTGTCCCGTTTTCTTTCGTTTCCTACTCGTCTGTTTCTGATTTTCGCGTTTATCTCCGGCTAGCAACCCGTTTTGTCCATTTGACCACGCTCCGATCTTCCGTCCCGGCGAATCCCTTCCGCATTCCGATCACGCTTCGATCCCATGAGCTGCTTGCTCCTCCTGTCCAGCGAGCACCGGATTGCTGGCGTTTGTTTCCTCGAGATCCCAATAAACTTTTGTGTGAAACGTTACGCGACTGGTTCTCCCATTTTTTCTGGTTCTGACTCAGACATTTTCCCCAATTTTTATCGATCTTAGGTCGTCCATTTTTTGCCATCCACTTGCCATCCACTGAATGTAACATTAAAATTTACCAGGACCATGACCAATCATGTTTCACAAGTTTTCTGAAGCAGGGCTGTGATTTGTTGTAATCTGAGGCCTTATCGACTATGATCTCTGTGTTGTGTTTGTAAGGTTTGTATCCCTTAATAAGGAGAATTGCAATCAGTAATAAGGGGAGCGTTTGGTTGTAGTTGACAGGGATGATCAACAGCAGGTAACAAAATAGACGCCACTGAAGTTGGATACAAGAGATTTATTTCATATTCTACAAATGAACTAATAAGCAGAAGTCTGTTTTCATATTATTGTCAATGTATTTCAGGGGTTGGTTTCCTCTCCTATCTATTTTGAATCCTTTCCTCCTAGCTTCTGATCAGTTTTGCATTTCTTTCTTGTTTTTGTTTGTTATACAAAGATAACTATTTGAAATATTCTTGCTTCTTCTTCAATGAAGGAATCCTTCTTCCCTTTGTTGTCAGAACCGGAACAAATGGAAGACCCAATCAGAGATTCAGATTCAGATTCAGATTTACTTTATTGTCATTCGTGTACACGTGTATACAGAACGAAATGTCGATACATCTGACCCGCACAGTTTCTTTGAACGTCAGCCGGGATAGATAAGATTAACCATGTCTTCGTCAGAATTTTAGCGCAGCAGTTCGTCATCTCGCGGTTCGATGCCTCTTCCAGTTGTTAAATGGTCCAGTTTATTGTCCAGAGAGCGAATGTTAGAGGGGTTAGCCTTTAGCCTAGCTGTTAGCCCGGCCCGCTTCGTCGAGGGGTTAGCCTTTAGCCTAGCTGTTAGCCCGGCCCGCTTCTTCGTCGCGCCGCTGTCTTGCCACTCTGCTTCGCTGCTTTGTAGGCCGCTGGTCTTGTAGGTCTTGTTGACATAGCAGTCCGTGGCTAATAAACACTCCCGAGTGGTCGTAGCACCGAGCGCTTGATGTCGAGTGGTCGTAGCACCGAGCGCTTGATGTCCTCGTTCGGCGGTAACGCCGCCGTCTTGCCACTCTGCTTCGCTGCCTTGTAGGCTGCTGGGTCTTGTCGACATAGCAGTCCGTGGCTAATACACATCAAGCGCTTGATGTCTGGATGATCGCATATCCAGCAAAAAAAAACTGCGATCGTAACTTAATCTGCAGTTCGAGCCGACTTAGTGCGCCATCAAAACTGAGTCGAAGACTGGATCTTATGGCCGACGCGTAAAAAAACCGTTGCAAGTCGATGCGGCCGCAGCCATCAGGGCGCCGCCATCTTGAACGCCACAATCGCGTAACGTTTCACGCAAAAGATTATTGGGATATCGAGGAAACGAATTCCAGCGATCCGGTGCTCTCTGGACGAGGGAAGCAAGCCGCTCACGGGATCGGAGCGTGTTCGGAATGCGGAAGTTGATCTTCCGGAGCGGGAGATCGTAGTGTGGTCAAACGGGGAAAAACGTGTCAATAGCCGGGACGGGAGCTCAGAACGTGGTCGGCGGTCAAAAACGGGTCATTAGCCGGGACGGGAGATCAGAACACGGTCAGATTTTAACAACAGGTCGTTAGCCGGGACGGGCGATCAGAATGTGGTTGGGGGTTAAAAACGAGTCGTAGCCAGAGACAAAACGGCACCGACGGGAGTCAGAGTCAAAATGCTTGCCTTGTGTAAACAGAAGTTTGCTGACAGACTAACAAAGGGCGAGTGAGAGCACTGAGCTTAAATAGGAGGGGGAACCAATCAGGTAACCAGCAGCAGCTGGCGCCAAACGAGCGGGCACAGGTGAGTGTAATGAGTAGTCATGACATTTGTTCTAAATTTTTTTCCCAGGTTTGGTTTAAGAACCGCAGAGCCAAATGGAGACGCCAGAGAAGACTCTCGTTGAATACAGGAAGTACAGAAAACTAACTTTGTAAGGATTTGCATCAATCCCGATCAACACTAGGAATGTTGACTAGTTGCTGGAGATATTTTCTTCACGGTGAGCATCGAGACTCATCGAGAAATCCCTACGTGCGAATAAGATAAAGAAAGGTGTTTTGTGAACAAATAGAGACCATTTCAAAAGGAAAATGTATGAATGCATTAAACATTGTGTACAGGTGAACACAGTATAGGGTGCTGTTTATCTTATCATTGTAAATATTTGTTATCCCTTAATTTGTCTCAATTGTATCAAACATAATCCTTGAAGTGTCAACCTTTTCTAGAAAACTTCCACGATGTGTTTCTTAATTGCCCGGATGGCTTTCACAGCATACTGTTGGAATGTCAGGTTTGTTTACACAGCATGAATAAAAACTTTGTTTTTAAAATAAATATGTTCGTGTATGTGAAATCAGCCATTCATTCTAAACATTTACCCCTTTTGAGTTTAAATAAGTTTACTATACTACTACCATCGAAATTATTTTTCATATTCGTGTATTTATTCACTAAAATAATTGTTCCATTCCAGCGACAGCATTGCGTAGCTTCTATTGATAAACTGACAGTTTAAGCCATCTTTAATTTTTAGATGTACAAATAAATGTATTTAAATATTTAAAGATAAAACAACAGTTTTTTATCCAAATTTACAGTATGAAAAGGAGCAGGAGGTAGTATATGAAATCCCCACCTCGTATAACTACTTAAGATGATGATATAGAATCAATCTTCGGATTAAAAGCATTGATGGTTCAACGTATTGGTGCACTTTTTCCCAAATGATAGAAAATTATGTGTCGAGAAATAATGAAAAAAAAATCATATGAAGTAAATAATATTGCACATAATTTTGCTGATTTTAAATATCATTTTCTTATTTAACTTAATTTTTTCTATTGCGAAATAGTTTTAGATCATTTTAAAGTCATATTTGTCACGGCCAGAATAAACGGTGGACCCAAATGCGTAAAGTTTCACACAATGCTTCACTAAGGGATCGGGGAAGTCAGGGCGGGAGGAAAAAGACATCGATCTGGTGCCCGCTGGCCAGTAAGAGCAGGAAGCCCTTGCGAACGAAGCGGGGTCGGAGATCGGAACAAGTCGGCAAGCCGGGATGGGAGACGAAGCGTAATCGGAGATCGGAACAAGTCGGGTAGCGGGACGGGAGACGGAGCACGATCGGAGATGGGAACAAGTCGGGTGGCCGGGACGAGCGGGAAGTAGGGAATCGGGGATTGATACGGGAAACAGAATCAGGATATGGGTAGCCGGGACAGGAGAACGGAGCTTGGATCGGGGATCAACACAGGAAACAGAATTACAGTAGGATACGAGTAGCCGGGACAGGAGAAAGGAGTTTGGATCGGGGCCCAATACAGGAAACAGGTCGGGATCAAAACGGGAGCCAGAGTCAAAAGTGCTTACCTTGCATGTGCTGAGGTCCGCCAATGGACTGACCAGCAGTGAACGAGAATGATGTGTTTAAATAGGAGGAGGAGGAATTAAGGAACGAGTAGGAGATGTGGCTGAACGAGTGAGCGCATGTGAGGGCAATTGGCAAATCATGAAAATTTTTAGGTTATTTTGCTAAAAGAAACAAGATAAAGGTATAGTTAAATTTGAAAAACAGATGAAAAAAATAGTAAAATGTAAAATTACATCAAATTTATTAACCAAAATGAATGAGTCATGGTGACCAAAACTAAGATAATAATGTAAGATTTTGTTTTTTTTTCCTACCTCAGGGGTGGCGATGGAGGTTTTTTTTATATATACTTTAAGTGGACACCGTGTAATATTTCACCACTAGTTGCCGCCGTATTGTGTAGTCCTCCTAAACACAAGTGTTACAAAGCACAAGGAAGAATACAAACTATGGAGACTCAAATTAACCTACAATGTTCTTCTCATTTTGCTGGCCCAGCCATTCACAAGTTTGGGGTTTTTGCGGTTACCTGTAGCAGCAAGATGGCAAACAATCATGTCGGTCCCTCTTGGTGGGGCTCATGTTGCATACCTGTCAACGTATAAGTTGGGAAATAACTAAGAAAGATGCTGAAATAATTGGTTGTGCTGTTTACTTGGAAAATAAAATAAACTTGTTTACACAAATGATCTTTTATTCTACATAGTCTGTCTACAACCCAAAGATCACGTAGACACAAAATTAGCATAGTAGCCATTTTGCTACTTGTACACCATCCCCAATAAACCATAAACTTGAGAAGGGACTGCACAATACACAAAGAGGTAAGTATTAGTTTCAGGAGCGAGCAGCAGCAAGTCAACTGCAGGAGAGAGAGTGGGAAAGGTGAGATGGCACAACATTCATTTGGACAGGTAACTTAAAATTAGTTTTACCTGGTTATATCAGTATCAGAAATTATTTTCCCCCCATTTTATTAACACTCCACTTATTGAAACATGAATATTTTGTTTGTTTGTTTGTTTGTACATGATTCAATTGTTTGTTTGTTTGTACATGATTCAAATTGAATCTTTTCTTCCGGCGCCGTCACGAATGGCAGCCACTCCAGCAGCTCCCGTGTTATTTTCGATTGTTCTCGATTGTTCTCAGCTCAGGGATGCTGCTGGAAATGTGAATTTCCCTTCGGGGATGAACAAAGTATCTATCTATCTATCTATCTATCTATCTATCTATCTATCTATCTATCTATCTATCTATCTATCTATCTATCTATCTATCTATCTATCTATCTATCTATCTATCTATCTATCTATCTATCTAGCTGTGAGTAAATAGGTGCTGCGTTGTGTTTGTAAGGTTTATTATCGCTTATTAAGGGGAATTGCCATTATTATTGAGGGCAGCAATTGGCTGAGGTTGACAGGTATCGAATTATGTAGAATAAATACACATTTCTCGATTTGGGAGTATGTTTTTAAATGCACACTTATACGATAGGCCATGTATTTTTGCTTTTAATTCATGTAAATATTTTTTTTTATTAAATATTTTTTATATCACTAGGAGGCGGTAAATAATACAGAATGTATTTTTTAAAAACATGAAACTGTTGACGTGGATTATTTCTAAAACACTTTCGATAAACAGCTTGAGACTTTTCGAAGGGACATTTGTAATATGTGGGGTTATTGGTAGCAGCAAGATGACGGAAAATCATGTTAGCTCCCTCTTGGTGAGCCTCGTGCTATGTAAAATACTGTATATACAAATTTCTCCACTTATAGGTATTTTATCAAAGCCCCAGGTGTAACATTTGACCACTAGATGGCACTGTGTTGTCGGGTTCGAGCAAGGGCAAGTGACACAAGGAACAGCGTGTCGTTGGGATGGAGGACAAACATTGTGCCGACTTAAGAGGGGATTCCACCGTGTAAAAGAAATACAAATTTCTTCACCTATGATTTATTTTTATAAAAAAATAACATTGGTATGACAGTTCATGTATTTTTGCTTAGTATTTTTTTCCCGGGTGAAAGTTATTTGTACTACTAGGAGGCACATAATATTATACATTGTCCCTTTTAATATACGTTATTATGATAGTTCGTGTGTTTTTGCTTATTACTCAAATCAATATTTCTTTTTTAATTAATAACGTTTTTAACAACTAGGAGGCGTTTGGGATTACACATTGTCCCTTTAATGGTAAAAAATGTGTACCTTGGCCTCAAAAAGCTGAGAAACAGTGTAGTAACGAATACATTAGTCGTTAATAATAACACTGTGGTTCGTTAGTGTAATTACTAATCAAGGACGGTTCCGGTAGTTCCGTTAATGTCCTCCTCGTGGCAGTCGAGTGGATAACGTGGAAACAAATATCCAAGAAGAAGACAACTCCCGTTCTTATTTCTATTTATGAAGACTACATCCGGTTTTGTCACAGACCAGTCTGTTTACTGACGCTATGAGATTCTGTCTCTAATTTGAGGAGTTTTGTTTGTTTTCCAAGTTAAGAGTTAGCATTTAAGCTAGCCGATTTTTTTCTTCCCGGGAAGGGGGTTCAGCGGCAGGACCATGGACGGCAGCGCCAGCGTGAGAAGATCCCTGTGCGGCACCCTGGTGCCTGTCCCCCTCACTGCCGTTGCCCTCAGGCCGGAACCCGAAGACGCAAACGCGGTGAAGTCGAACAAAAAAGTACTCAACGAGGAGGATTACATTGAGGTTGGTTGTAAAAGCGTCAAGGGTTATATATCAGATATTGTGCTAAATCTCGGCGATGTTAACATTGGTCACAACCTGACACATTTGATTGTACACTTGAGCAATCATTATCTACAGGTTATTTACCATTATATATTATTGTTTACAAACTAATAATCCCTAGCATTTTAGCCTTGTAACTATAAACCGGCAAACGTTTTGAGGCTGTGAGCTAATTTTTGTTAGTTATAAGATTTAAGATGTATTGGCTTTATTGTGTGCCGCACAGTTCTGAGGTCATGAGATCGAACCTCTTGCGTGGAGTTTGCATGTTCTCCCGTGCTTGTGTGGGTTTCCTCCGGGTACTCCGGTTTTCCCCCACATTCCTAAAACATGCATGTCAGGTTAATTGGCCGGTCCAAATCGTACATAGATGTGAATGAGCAAGTGAGTTGTCTGTCCCTGTCTGCCCTGCCACTGGCTGGCAACCAGTCCAGGGTGCCCCCTGCCCACTGCCCGAAGATAGCTGGAATGGGCTCCAGCTCCCCCGTGACCCTACTGAGGATAAGCGGTGCAGATAATGGCTGGATGGATGGCTTTATTGTCATAATCATAACATGCCAATGAAATGTTCTTTGCAAGCACGGTGTACAGCGTTTCTATTTTTAAAAAAATGTTTATAACAAGGATAAATATAAAATCAAATATGCACATACAAGCTCAAGCACCCCCGCGACCCTAGTGTTCCTGGTAAGCGGTGCAGATAATTAATGGATGTATACAGTATACAAAAAAGGAAAATAATAGGTACATATACAGTGCATCCGGAAAGTATTCACAGCGCTTCACTTTTTCCACATTTTGTTATGTTAGAGCCTCATTCCAAATTGTATTAATTTAATCACTTATCTCAAAATTCTACACAAAATACTCCATTATGACAATGTGAAAAAGTTGGTTTTTTTTACTTTTTTTGAATTTATTAAAAATAGAAAACTAAGAAATGACAGTATTCACAGCCTTTGCCATGAAGCTCAAAATTGAGCTCAGGTGCATCTTTTTTCCACTGATCATCCTTGAGATCTTTCTACAGCTTAATTGGAGTCCACCTGCAGTAAATTCAGTTGATTGGACATGATTTGGAAAGGCACACACCTGTCTATATAAGGTCCCACAGTTGAGTGTGCATGTCAGAGCACAAACACCAAGCATGAAGTCAAAAGAACTGTCTGTAGACCTGCGAGACGGGATTATCTTGAGGCACAAATCTAGGGAAGGATACAGAAAAGTTTCTGCTGCTTTGAAGGTCCCAATGAGCACAGTGGCCTCCATTATTCGTAAATGGAAGACATTTGGAACCACCAGGACTCTTCCTAGAGCTGGCCGGCCTTCTAAACTGAGCGATCGGGGCAAAAGGGCCTTAGTCAGGGAGGTGACCAAGAACCCGATGGTCACTCTGTCAGAACTCCAGCGTTCCTCTGTGGAGAGAGGAGAGCCTTCCTGAAGGACAACCATCTCTGCAGCAATCACCAATCAGGCCTGTATGGTAGAGTGGCCAGACGAAAGCCACTCCTTAGTAAAAGGAACATGGAAGCCCGTCTGGAATTTGCCAAAAAGCACCTGAATGACTCTCAGACCATGAGAAACAAAATTCTCTGGTCTGATGAGAAAAAGATTGAACTCTTTGGTGTGAATGCCAGGCGCCATGTTTGGAGGAATCCAGGCACCGCTCATCACCAGGCCAATACCATCCCTACAGTGAAGCATGGTGGTGGCAGCATCATGCTGTGGGGATGTTTTTCAGCAGCAAGAACTGACAGACTAGTCAGGATAGAAGGAAAAATGAATGCAGCAATATGTAGAGATATCCTGGATGAAAACCTGCTCCAGAGCGCTCTTGACTTCAGGCTGGGGCGAAGGTTTATTTTTCAGCAGGACAACGACCCAAAGCACACAGCCAAGATCTCAAAAGATTGGCTTCAGAACCACTCCGTGAATGTCCTGGAGTGGCCCAGTCAGAGTCCAGACTTGAATCCGATGGAACATCTCTGGAGAGATCTGAAAATGGCTGTGCACAAACGTCTCCCGTCCAACCTGATTGAGCTTGAGACTTATTGCAAAGAAGAATGGGCAAAACTGCCTAAAGATAGGTGTGCTAAACTTGTGGGATCATATTCAAAAAGACTTGAGGCTGTATTTGCTGCCAAAGGTGGATCAACAAAGTATTAAGCAAAGGCTGTGAATACTTATGTAAATGTGATTTCTTAGTTTTCTATTTTTAATAAATTCAAAAAAGTTAATAAAAAATATTTTTCACATTGTCATAATGGAGTATTTTGAGTAGAATTTTGAGATAAGAGATTAAATTAATACAATTTGGAATGAGGCTTTAACATAACAAAATGTGGAAAAACTGAAGCGGTGTGAATACTTTCCGGATGCACTGTATTCTGTGTTTCTGTGATTCGCGTGCAGGGCTTCCAGTTTAACATACTTATTTGACACTGATCACTTTATCATTACTAGATTTTTAGTGTGTACTATTGTGTTTAAAACATGTTGCAATTATTAGAAGTAGGGTTTGAATAGGTTCAGTCAACCACTAAGATATCTACTGGTACCTTGTATAATCACCAAAAATTTGCATATTATGTACCTTATGCGAAACTGGCATCACTGACAACAGAGCGAATAATTATTTAAAACATTTTTCTCATGCAATAATGGCCTTACCAACACACAGTAATGCCACTTTCGCATATAATTTTATTGAGATGGTCTTACTATGTTCCATGCTTAAAACAAAAGATCTGATTTAAAAGTAGTGCCATTTCTGCACAATATTATATAAATCAGAAGCTGATTTAAAAATAGTTTTGTGAGGAATAATAATCTATTTAAAGACGCTAATTATGGCAACAATTTCGCATGCAAATTAGAAGTCAAATGTCCTAGGGTACTTGTCGTTTCCTATCAATGCTGATGTATTTTCAGAACCAGTCTGCGGGCTACTCAGGTGTCCTAATGGTGTTACCTGGTGGTGCCCCCTGCTGTAAATATTCTCAGGTCTCGGGATCTTCTGTTTTTCAGAAACTTAATTCACACCCAGCTAAAATTAGGTAAAAATAAGTTAAACAAACGCCTAGGTTCTATCCGATAGACTTCTTTATTTTAATTAAAAAAAAAAAAAATTCAAGGTGTTGAAATTACATATTTGAGCAACTTTAGTAGACCATATTTCAACCACATCGGACAAACTAAAGACAGCAAATTATTTTTGGGACTAAATAAGAACCACATAAGATGGGTTAAATACAACCTATTTTTAAACATCTATTCTAGGTCTTTATTAATTGAGCGCTGGACCAGAACTAGTTTATCCCAAAATCCTCGCTGAGTGAGTTATAACATACTTTATCCAATTAAAGATTGCTTACCAACTTGATTATAGCATTTTATTTAAATACTCCTTCATTGCAACCATACTCGTACTGTATATGCCTGTGTGTTCGTTTTCTTATGTTTAAAATCAATACTCCTCTGATTTAAAAAAAGAATGCAATTTCATTTTTTATTATTATTTTTAGGCTGATCAAATGAATCACACTCCTTTTCATTTCAGTAAAGAACTATGATCTAACATATCGGGTATGAATTGACCTGCAATCACAACTAGATTTATGCGTATACAATTTATGATTGGTATACTTTATGGATTTTTCAGAGTTTAGAGAAGATCATCCAGAGGGACTTTTTCCCAGACGTGACCAAATTGCAAGCCCAGAAGGACTATCTGGATGCGGAGGAGAGCGGAGACCTGGAGCGCATGAGAGAAATCTCCATCCGCTATGGGAAGTCCAAAAACACACCCCAATCCTCAGCCCCCTGTAAGTAATATGAGACGGGGTTCCTAATAGTAATCTGGACTGATGGCAAAATTCAAAAGACCCTTTACAAAACAATGTTCAGTAATGTTGGCGAGCTACTGTTGGTGATTTCTAAATGACTTTCTCTCATGTGAAGATGTGACTCCGGCAAGCTTTGAAACGCCAGTGGGACGCATGGGGTCGCCATCAATCTCCCACAGTGGCGTGGACACAGGTAAATTGTTCAGGTTTTCAGCTGTTTTTCCCTCCACACGTTGCACGTTAGACGTCTGAATGACTATGTGTTTTTTTTTTACCTAGAAAGCTTGGCAGGCGACAAGACCGAAGAGAAGGAGCTGCCGACGTTAGATTGCTTTCTGTCCCACAACACCAGCGAGGACAATACGTCGTTTGAGCAGATCATGGTACTAGCCGAAGACAAGGAAAAGATGAAGCATGCGTGGTTGTATGAGGCTGAAGCAGAGTTTAAACAGGTAATGTTAGCCAATGTCTTATGAAGTCCCACTTCTTGCTGTTTAGATTTGAGGAATGAATACTGTATTTATTCTTGTACAACACGCGTTTTGTCATACCTATAAAAAAACTCAAAGTTTGGGTGACTGTTACCGTGGACCACAATCGCAAAACATTGGATGAAATGGGAATCGAACCCTTGTCGTGACGGAAAGAACGCAGTATCTTAACCACTGGTGACATAGATGATATATGAAACGGCATTGGGTTGTCTCATTATCACACTATTTTTAGTCACGGTACCAGAGACTAATGTTAAAGAATACATAAAGTTGTCCTGAAAGACACAAATAAACCCAAAAATGCATGGCTAAAAAAACAACTCTTAGGTGTATCTGATAATGAGTTGGACTTTGAAGAACATTTAATAAATATATTTTACATTTTATGTTCATCTTGTGTTCAGCGTTTATGTTGTCAAGAATTTATTTCAATCATAGCCGCTCATATTCAACGACATTTTTCACTTAAAATGCTTAGAATAGAAGAATGGAATATACGTTTTTGTCAATGTAACATTTAAAATGCAAAACGAAATTAACATTTGTCTCTGGTGAGATGGCACAACATTCATTTGGACAGGTAACTTAAAATTAGTTTTACCTGGTTATATCAGTATCAGAAATTATTTTCCCCCCATTTTATTAACACTCCACTTATTGAAACATGAATATTTTGTTTGTTTGTTTGTTTGTTTGTACATGATTCAATTGTTTGTTTGTTTGTACATGATTCAAATTGAATCTTTTCTTCCGGCGCCGTCACGAATGGCAGCCACTCCAGCAGCTCCCGTGTTATTTTCGATTGTTCTCGATTGTTCTCAGCTCAGGGATGCTGCTGGAAATGTGAATTTCCCTTCGGGGATGAACAAAGTATCTATCTATCTATCTATCTACTATGAATTGTATTCCTTCTAGGAGTAGCTTGATAATCTGAAAACATTTGTAGGTAGAAATGCATTTTGAATGCAAATGTGCTAATCCGTTCCAAGCACCACAAAAGTTCAGTATATGTTTTTAATAAATAATAATAATAATAATAATAATTTCCTTGTATTGTCATTCTGTGTAACAATGTACACAGAACGAAATGTCGATTGCACCTGACCCGCTGTAGCGAGCCGATGCAGCCGCAGCCAACAGAGGGCGCCGCCGACCACTTTTTAAGTCTTAGGAATGACTCGGCCGGGGCGCGAACCACCGACCTCCCAGTCTCAAAGCGGGCGCCTTACCATCTCATAAAAGAGCATCAGAACATCAAACAAATATATGCCAAAATAAGATTACCACACAATAAACATTGCTTGTGAGGCACATAATGTTAAAAAAAAATAATAATTTAGAAAGAAATAAAAATATTAACTTACTTTTTTGCCTTGCGTTTCTTGAAAAGCAGATCCAATGACGTCTACTTTTACCGGCTTTTGACAATCCGTCAAAAATGCGCGAGGCATATTTTAAGCGATAGCCAGTTAGTTTACGTTCGGGGAAACTGTGAGCAGCTAATGGCAGCGCATACTTTACTGTATTTTTTACTTTGTACCCTTTTAAAGCCTTTATAACTAGAGGCAATATTTTCCCATTTAGGTACTTCTTAACCTGAAACTTTTGTTTGTAGAGACATTCGTAAGTAGAGGTACCACTCCACTTATCTTTATTCAGACTGAAAATAACACCAGATCCTAAATCGCTAAGGTAAAACGAGAGGTGGGTAGTAACGGAGTACATTGACTCTGTTAAATTTTCTACTTCTAGGAGTATTTTTAAATCCCTATACTTTTACTTTTATAAATTTATGGGAAAAAAATGTACTCTTACGCCGCTACATTAGGCAACATTGAAGTTGTTACTTCGTTACTTAATAAATCCCCTCCACGTAAGTAAGCGTCTGTCTGTCTCCGCTAAGGCGCATTTATTTTGACCATGTTTAACCAATTAAACTTAGTAGCTTCGTCACGGGACCATATTCAACTTCAGCGGGGACATTTTGTTTACGGATGAAACAGATGGAAAATGTTGCTTAGCAATATTGAATCTGAAAACACAGAAGAGGAGGAACACCCTTAGCCTCACTTCAAAAGTATGTTCCCCTTAAAAAGGGGGCCATACAGCAGCTACAATATGCAATGTCTCCTTTGTTCGAGTTCATGGGCTAGCTTGTTGTTCTGCTGGCAGAGCCTGTTAAAATAAGTAAGATAAGCTTTAAATGTGCAACTTGGTGCTACATGTGCTTAATTGAATTATTTGATTTACACTATTTTTATTTTCTTTTTTACTAAAGCACTTGAATTTAGGTTGATTATTTTATTCTACTTTTAAATTAAATGTACTTTTTTTGTTGATTGGATGGACTGTGAAAAATTGAAGATCTGATTGGTTGTTTAAAAAAAAAGACATTGCTACAGTACTCAGTAATTTTTTCACCAATTACATTTTTACTTTTACTCAAGTAAGTATTTGGATGACTACTTTTACTTGTACTTGGGTGATATAATTCTGAAGTAACAGTACTTTTACTTAAGTGAAAATTTCTGGCTACTCTCCGAACCTCTGGGTAAAACTTAAATCAAATGAAATTAAAAAAAAAAAAAAACACATGCCGATACTATATGTATGCATTTATAAATATACAACAATATGAAATTAAATGTAATCTATGACATAATTTAATTCTATTACCAGCATGACCTCTTTTTGTTCCAAATAAAGCTGGCTGATGATTACATATTTAGTGCTTAGTAGGGGGAAAAAAAATACTTTCGAAAACAATTGCTCTTATTTTCAACATGTTAAGGAAAAAAAATAATTGTTTGTACATTTAATAATAATTGAGACATTTAATGCTAATTTTCCAATTGAGTGATACTGATACCAAATGTTAAATCAACAGAGACAATTTGAAATCAAACAGAAATTAAAAAAGTACATGCTTTACTGTTTAGATAGATAGATATAGATAAATAGATGGATACTTTATTCATACCCGTAGGGAAATTCACATTTTCAGCAGTATCCTTGTGTTAAAAAAAATTAAATAAGAGATATAGAATACAAAAATACCCAATATAACATGTGGAATAAAGAGAATTTAAATTATGTTCCCAATGTGTGTATTCATAAATATTCAACAATATTAAGTGGAAACTATTGCTTTATCTTTACGATGAACGATTCTTTTTCATTCACGAATATTGCACTATTATTATAACTTAGACTAGTCTCTAATCACTACATTGTAAATATTTTGTATGCCTTTGTCCTGATAGTCTTATCTTTTTTATCTGTGAAATCTTCATTACATGTCTATCCTCGAGTGCCATCTCCAATCTTGTATACAATTTTTCACAATGTTGAGATCAATGACAATAAAGACAATTAAATTTAATATAACAGAATTTTATTCCATTACCAGCGTTAACTTTATTGTTTCTTTTTCCTTAGCGCCACGAACAGAACATTGCCTTGCCACCAGCAGAGAAGGCTGCTCTTGAGTGTGTAAAAGCTGGCCTGGAAACGTGGGAATATAAGGCAAAGAACGCCTTGATGTATTATCCAGAAGGTGTGTTCTTTTTTATTTTTTCTTTATTTTTTATTTTTATTTTTTTGATGATTGCAAAAAAGTGCATTGTGACCCAGTACTTTTTCTCTTTGTGTTGAAAGCTGGGTTAAAATAGTTATAATGACGTGGTCAATTATTAAAAGTACACATTTTTAATTTGTTAAATTGTCAAATTGATTTATATATATATACATATATATATTTTAAACTTTTTAAATGAATAATTTTGCTTTATTTTTATTACTGTCTATTTTTGGAACATTATTTAAATGTTTTTTATTCTACATGTTATATTGGGTATTTTGTATTCTACATCTCTTATTTTATTTAATTTTTTAACATTAGGATACTGTTGGAAATGTAAATTTCCCTACAGGGGTGAATTCTATATCTATCTATCTGTCTATCTATCTATCTCTATCTCTCTATCTCTGTCAGTATTTAAAATGAAAATAAAACCTTTTTTATATGCAAGATCTGTTTGCAATAGTTACTGTATAATTTTGTCATTTAAGCTAGTTCAGCACAACCTCCAAATAGTTTTTTTTTTAATTCAGTTTTGAAATAATTTGCAATGGATTTTAACCCTTTTCTGAAATTTTCTTTCATTGTTTTGTTTTTGTTTTCCATTGTATTGTTTCAAACTGATTAATATCATAATCATACAGATGACAAAAATAACCTAGATTTTCTTTTTTTATTGTCGCAGACCTCTGGCCGAACTCAATCATCATTATATTTGGGGTATCTTTTCTTTTAAAGGAGCATGTATTTCGAGCTTTTCAGTGAATACAATGTCAATTAGTTCCATACTGATGGTAGCCCAACCATTCCTGGAGATTTACAATAGAGTATATTTACACTCCATGTCACATGTCAAGTCAAGTCCAAGGACTGCACAGGTTACAATTACACCATCCCTGATCCATGTGTGTATTCACGTGCACCCATGTGGTCAGGGTACAAACACAATAAACTATTTGTCCCCCATCTGCAATAACAAGACTGTTCGATAGACTAACTGGTTTTGTAGCGATTGACCCTTACAATTAGCATTAATATATCAGTTTTTCCTTGTCCATATTGTCAGGTGTCAAAGACGATGAAGCCATCTTTAAAAAGCCTCGTGAAGTTGTTCACAGGAACACGCGCTTCACTGGTGACCCCTTCAGCAAGGCACTAAACAAAAGTCAGATTCAGCAGGCTGCAGCTCTTAATGCACAGGTGAAATACGTGCACACTGTGGATACATTGCTGGTTCCAGTCTGACCGGTGCAGAGTAGTAATATTTTCCCTGTTGTGTTATGCACTCAAGTTCAAACAGGGTAAAGTAGGTCCAGATGGCAAAGAGTTGATCCCGCACGACTCTCCCATGGTTAATGGTTACGGCTTTGAAAGGACACCTTCCCCCTGCCCTGGTGAGCAACTTGACAACACACAAAAATAAGTGGAGGAATCAGTCTCATCATCAGTCTCCAATTTTAGGTGTAGCCGAGTCCCCACTAATGACATGGGGAGAGATCGAGAGCACCCCTTTCCGCCTGGACGGATCCAACACTCCATATGCCGAGAGGAACCACGGCCCCTCGTTTAAGGTAACAAAAAGTTCTGCTCTGTTTTTGCAAAAGTAAGTGTGAAGATCTTTATATTTATCTAAGTGATTTTTGGGGAATAGATTCCGGAGCCGGGTAGACGAGAACGACTGGGCTTGAAGATGGCCAATGAAGCGGCTGCTAAAAATCGAGCTAAAAAACAGGAGGCGCTGAGGAAAGTCACAGAAAACCTGGCCAGGTAAACACATTAGGCTTTTTAAAGCACTTCTCGTGTTATTTATAACAAATAGTTCTCTTTGGATAACCTATTCAATAGTGTATAATTCTTAACTTTGTCTCTGGTAAGATGATCTTTTTGAAATGTTTTTAACGTCTAATATGCTTCAGAGTGCTTAACGCAACTGAATACAACAAGAAACAATAAAGAAAAACAATAATTATTTGAATAACAAACAAATACATAGAGAATCCATTTAAACATGCATGTTATTAAAGGTGCGGTGCATTGTTTGAAGTGTCCTTAATTAGTTGAAAATAGAGTGGCGGAACACATTAGGTAAGAGGAATGAAGAGTACCGGGGGTAGGGGTTTGAGAGTAACTTCATTCTCGTTCGTCCCTGTGGGGTTTTTTTCTTGTCCAATTGTTACCGTAGCATGAAAATTGTGAACGTAAGAAAAGTCCTGTTAAGTCCAAAATAGTAAGTTGTCTTCTCTCTATCACTTTGTCATGTGGTGCAAGCGATGAGAGCTTCAGATCATGCAACTGATCTTGTGAATCTACATTAAAAAAAATTAAATCGGCTTACTTAATTTTACTCAGTACAGTACATTGAGTCTTGTTTTGAGAATAATTTGGGCGCACTGATGTATGAATGTTAATGCCGTATTTGCGGCACAATGTGTTACTTTTCTGTACTAGACATTTCCCAGCGGGTTATTTTTTTAAATGTAAGAAATGGACATGAATAGTTGACTATTATAGCTGTTCAAGCTTGCGGCTTAAAGTCTGGTGCGGCTTGTACAAAAACTAAGCTGAGTTTCTTGAGGTGTATGGAATTTGAAACTTTGCTACTCCCTGCTCCCATCTCATGGCTTAAAGTCATGATTGGAGCCTTAATCAGTGTGACGTACAAGTACATACATTTCTTAGAATAAAACCTTGGGGTTTTAGTCATCTTTCTGGGGGTTTGGGTTGGCATTTGGACTTTACAACATTTTAATGCTCCACTGACAAATTATTAAAAAAACATGCAGGGACGAGCATGACTCCAGCACTCCTCCTAGCCCCCTTCCCTCGAAATTAATGTGTTCTGACAGCTCTAATTAAAAGTAAGATAAAAGCAGATAGGCGAAATGGAAATTAAAGCATAAAGGCTCTTTAAACTTAGTTGGGCATTCTTCAGGCATACTTAACAGAGAAAATATTTAACTTTTTACGAAAACCATAAATGACAAACCACACTTTTAAATTTGCGCATATAGCTCTTAATCTGGTGATCGCCCCTAGTCCTGAACTTTTGGTACATTATTCATGAATGTACAATAGATAAATGGAACACAATATAGTGTCATTATTTGCATCTTGCCTAATAGTATTTTGTTTTCTTTATCGGGATGCAATAGTCTGACCCCGAAAGGCCTGAGCCCAGCCTTGACGCCGGCGCTGCAGCGTCTGGTCAACCGTACGTCCAGCAAGTACACGGACAAAGCACTGCGAGCCAGCTACACGCCTTCACCATCGCATCGTGCCATTGATTGCAAGTCACCTTTTGGTGGGCCGGCTACGCCCACTTCCATGCCAACGCCCGACAAGGCAAAAACCCCCACACCGCAGGACGTGTCGTCGCTCACTGACAATCTTCTGCAGCTGCCTAAGAGACGTAAAGCCTCTGACTTCTTCTAACAAGACATTTTGCTGGTCTCAAAGCTATTTTGGGAATCATTTTTGTAAATTCCTTGGTAGTATTTATAACGTTTATTTCAAAGATGTCAAACTCAGTTTGGCTCTGGGGCCAGATCCAGACTTTCTGGTCTCAGGTTAGCCAGATCAGTAAACGAATGTTAACTGAAATTTTTTAAGTACCTTTTTTTAATATTGTGCTTTGTCATTCAGCATACTTTAGTACCCTAAATATTATGAAAGACGAGCGATCTTTTCTAAGCATAACACATTTATTTACAAACAATAGGAAAAAAAGATTTTCATGTTTGGCACTAAATGCGTTAACTGGTTTATTTTGAGTGAATGCAGTTTTACTCCTGAAGCAACTCGGCACGCCATAAAAACTCAAGTAGGAGCTATGAAAAGAAATATTTTTTGCCTTCATTGTTATAGTGGTTTAAAATGAATAAAAAAAAGAAACCCACAATGAAAGTTTCAGCAGTGCATTGGCAAAAAGATTAGACTACGTCAGATCAAACTACTAGGCTGGGCCTACTAAAGCTGAGAGTATATACACTTTACTGCCCTCTAGCCGCCATAAGTTGCACTTGGTTTGCATTTATTTAAAAAAAATCATACATTTTCTTAGAAACGACATAGACACTCACTTGTTTTTTGACATCCTCAGAAATGTATGGCAGCCCAGATTAAATAATTCAATTGGCCACGGGCTGTATGTTTGACATGCTTTGTGTACACTATACCGACGGGGACCGGTACAACACACATCCAAGCACTGCTATTAGACTGGTAATTGCGTTACTCTGTCTCACAGGTGGATTAATGTATTTTTATTTCAACATTTGTCTAAGTTGTGGCTTACTTTTTTCCCTTTTGTGTTTTTTTAAATTAAATTGCAGTGAGCTTTAACTTGTAAAATATTCCTTTAACTGCTCACATTTTTTAAACCCGACTTTCATGACCATACATGCAGGTCCAAATTAGTCTTAGAAATATAAATAGTTCATCTAAACCTGTCGCATCTGTTTCTTTGACAAATGTCACATGTCAACTATAAAATACTCGTGTATTTACACAGTAATGCAACACATCTCTCTAATAATTCAAAATGATCATCTTGTTTCGTATTCCAAGTATTTGACAATCCGATAAGCATTATGAAATTAAAATGACACATTTACTTTTTAACTTCAATGTTCAAAAGGAATATCGTGGAGAGTAAGGGTCTCCAAAGTGGTCCCTACAACCATGAAGCCCCCTAAGACTGCCTGGGTAGCCCACAGACTGGTTCTGAAAATCAGGGTTCCCCCAAGGTCTCAAAACTTGAAACTGGCTTCAACTTATGTTAAATTAAAATAGGTGTGTTTACACAAATTATCTTTGTTTAATTCAAAATGGTCTGTCTGGTTGTGAGTAAATGGGTGCTGCGTTGTGTTTGTGAGGTTTATTATCGCCTAATAAGGGGAATTGCAAATCATTAATAAAGGGAGCAATTAGGTAATCAGGTATGAAGTTGAATTGGTTTTTTTTAACCGGATAAAGAAAAAAAATCAACAAAGTTGAACTTCCATTCTAATGTGTGTGTCAATAACGTAAGAGTATTATGGGTTTAGCGGAACTTAGGCCTGCCTGTGTTGAGTGTTTGAGATTGTTATGGTGGGGATGGGCAGCCATCTTGACGAGCAGTAAACGGGAGGACATCGACTCGAATGTGCGACGCGCACGGGCGGTCGAACTAAAACAAAACAAAAACATGCTTGCTTTCTCTTATCTCGCTCCAGTTTGAAGGACTATGTTCGGTGATTGTTTACATTACTTTTGTCGCCCTGCAACTATTGGAGTGCGGTGCAACCAAGATGGGCGAACGAAGAGGCGGCTGAATTAGCGGGTAAAACCTGGACGAGGTCGGACGACTAGCGCAGCCGCAGCTTCCATATTCCCGTTCCTCGCTCCCCGTTTGCGGTGTACATTTCTGCATAAAGAAAGGGACTATGAATGGAGGATAGATGTTGCCAAAGGCTGACAGCGGCAGTTTCGTCCTCCTCTCTCTGCTCTTTGTCCTCACGTTAACGGACCCGCCGCGGCAAGGTAAGCGAAAAGGCATAGAGGCCTACCTGAGCCGCGGGCTCGATTGATATCTATACCCTGTTGAGGGTTGTTGTGTGTCGGCAAGTGCAGAACGCCAACCCCTATCTCACACAATTTCTCTTAACTATTCATTGTTATAATGGCTCTAGCATTCAAGCTCGTAATGTCACGACGTCGTAATTTTGTATATGAATTAACTGCTGTAAGCTCTACAGAATTAGCTTAAATCAAAATTTGATCTGAAAAGAATTGGCTGCAGAAAATGACCTGCATTTTGTTTTCTTGTATTTTACTCCAACATGCAACTATGCAAAAACTATTATCGCTCATCTATAAATGATTGCAACGTATGTTTAACATTATATGTAACATTCTCGTCAATTTTATTAAAATCAGTTGATAAACTTTGCAAAGATTCACAAACAAATGGACATACTGCTTAGTATTTCTATCTTAGTAGAGGCAAATGATGGCCTAATAGAAGTTCATACTTTTAAAATCCAACTCAAATCTTAACTCAAATTGTGTCCTAACCTTAAAAATGGGTCTCACACCATGATGCCAAAAACAGTTCCACAAATAACTACTGGTCTCTCCAATGATACTAAAAATCCTGAAATGCAAGTGCACACACACACACACTCATCCATCCATTATCTGCACCGCTTATCCTTAGTAGGGTCGCGGGGGTGCTGGAGCCCATCCCAGCTATCTTCGGGCAGTGGGCAGGGGACACCCTGAACTGGTTGCCAGCCAGTCACAGGGCACACAGAGACTGACAACTCACTCGCTCATTCACACCTAGGGACAATTTGAACCGACCAATTAACCTGACATGCACAATTTTGGAATGTGGGAGGAAACCGGAGTGCCCGGAGGAAACCCACGCAAGCATGGGGAAAACATGCAATCTCCACACAGGAAGGTTCGAATTCATGACTTAAAAACTGTGCCGCACATGCGCTAACCACTGCTCCGCCGTTCCGCCCGTGCACACACACACACTTATTGTATTTATATATGACATGCACGTTGCCAATTGTATCACCTTTGTTTTTTCCGCTATAACGTTTTTACAAAGAATGAAAATTATCAATTGAACCAATTTTACAAAACACGTTTGACTGCAGGTATAGAAAGTTAACAAAATTTAATATATTGTTTGTCGAATAACTTATAAAAGACTGGTTTTGTTTAAAGCAAAGATCATGTAAATAAGGTTTCATAAACTGATTAATTGAATGGTATTTTTATTTTTTCCACTTTTCATCATATACAAGGTTACAATAAATACAAAATCAACAGCTTTGATAAACAAGTGATATAACAGCAGGAAGAGGGGCAAACGGGAAAAAGCTGGAGCTTATCTATATTGTTAAAGGTTTCATGATCACGATAGGGTTTCAAATTAATCAAGGTTTCACATTAGTTAAGCATACAAAATAGAGGTTTCTTGCCAAGTTTTGGAATTTGAATTGGAAGATTTAGGATTTTAAATCATGTGTTCAGAACAGCGTATTATTGTATGCGAATACAAGTCACAGTCTGCATTATGGCTTCAAATGACCCATTCTTTTTAAAGTGACTAGCACGTCGACTGAAAAAAATCACATCAGTGTTGCGAAGGTAATGAGTTTATAATGGGGCAGATTCAAACTGATTTCCAAACTTCCATTTACAAAGATTGAGTTCTTCAGAAGACTTAATTGCTTAAATGACCTCCGTATTCCGTATAATTGTCATGATCGCATTTGGTTAAGGCCATATTCCTTGCAAGGGTAAGGATGCTTGTGTCTTCTTCTTATATCCTAATTATCTCAGGCTTAGTTTCCATTGATATCATCCTCATGTTTCTCCTTTTACCATCACAGCAAGTCTTTGGACCCATAGCTAAATACATTAAAATTTGTCACACACTTCTGAACAGAACAATAAGAAAGAAAAGGAGAGGTTGTACTTTACATCGTAACCTAAAAATATTGAAGCTAGGGCTGTTGTAAACCAGGAGTCTACTGTATTTATTAAATCCGCATACACTTTGTTTTTGTCATTGTGTCAAGATTTTCTGGCACTTGAGTGAGTGTTTGGTTTGCATAAACTGTTTGTACTCTTTTTTTCAACATGGGTCCCAATTCCATTATGTCTCTTATGTGTATTTTGGTTGACATTTGCCGCACTGCAATGGACATTAACCTTAAATGTGGGTCACAGTTGCACTCCAAAAAGTCAGGCCACCTTGCAACTGCACAGCCATGTTTTGCAATTTGACTCTTATACACAGTTGTAGTGCTAGGTTCTGCATGGCGGTTGCAGTTGCTGTAATCTAGTTTAAGACTTCCTTGATAGGCCAAAATGTTACAATGACAAGAAGCAATTTGGGGCAAGTCTATGCTTCGAGTTTGTTGGCCTTTTAGGTTCCACAATGAGCTCAAAAGTGGTTTTGTAGTCAGGGTTGGCCTAACCTAATTGAATTAGTGAGTGCATTATGTAGAAGATTTTTAAGAGCTTCACTTTGTATTTTCTTCTAAATTCATATTGGATTTTTTTTTTTGTGAATCAGTTTGTGCAATTTCTTCAATTTCACAGCGATTACCTTTTATCTGTTTGCAAATAAATGTTAAATGAATTGCCTAAATGAAAGAATATTTTACCATAAATGTGAAACTGCGCTTTAGCTTACACAACTGCATAAACAATAGACATGATACAACATTAATCCGTTCTTAGGTGGGGATTGCAAAGAGAAATTGCTGTATAGCCGGGGATGGAAACCTATATGGTAATGCCTTCCAAACCCCCGGTACCCCTGAAAAAACATAAAAGTTACACAATAGTATATAGTAAGAACTATATGTATCATTCGTGTATATGATGATATATTATTATAAACAAATATAAATGGCAAAGAAAAGAGAAGTTTCTTTACCTTCGGTATGAAGTGACTTGAGCTGATCAAGTGAAGTAGTGAGTGTATATGGGTTGCCATGGCCTCAGGAGATTTCCTATGCTTAAATCTCCTTGTTTTTAATAATAGTCCTAATTGTCGATTGTTTACGGCCATGCAACTTAGCGAGGACAGCTTTTTTAGTGTGTTCCTTGTATCCTGATAATCACAAGCTTCTTTTCCGTGGTTATCGTGTTTTAGATTCCCCCTTGAAAATCACTAAAAGCCTTGGGTCCCATAGCAAATGAATACAGTACAAAAAGTACAGAATTGTTCGCAAAGTATTTATAAAGCACTCACAGATCTCTGAAGGAAGGGAAAATCATCGTGGAAGGTAATTCAGCCATTGCACATCGGCATTTTTAAGATGCTGTGAGGCAAACGGGTTGAAGACAAGCATTTTATGTGAAATCGAACTATGGCAGAGAGGCATCTTGGAGCCGGAACTTCAAATATGTAGAAAAACCAAGTTTGATTGTTTTTTGTTTTGGAAACAAAAAATAATTGTTTTTTAATATTGTGCAGTGAGGAAAATGGCTTAAAGAGAGGGCCCAAAACATCCTATTCCACACTGCAAAGTGAAAATGTCGTAAGGAAGGGTTGCGATATTCCAGGAGTCTGCTGTATTTAACATCCACAATATTAAATCTATTGGTAAAGTAGGAATTGCCATAGTGACAGTTGACTACATTTCATTGTTGTTAAATGATACAAAAACACCAACAGTTGTTAACATCATCTTTTGTAAAAAAAAAAAAATCTGGTATTTTCAAAACAAGCATGAGCATTTTTATGTGACATTGACAGACTTTGTCAGCTATTTGCAGACTACAGTGGGACCTCGCTACTTCGCGGTTCCACGTTCGCGGGTTCAGAGCTTGGCGGGTCTAAAAAATAATAATGAAATAAAATAATTTAAAAAGAATAATAATAATAATATATATATATATATATATATATATATATATATATTTTTTTTTTTTTTTAAAGCATTTTTGAAGGGGCTTCGCTACTTTGCGGTTCCACGTTCGCGGGTTCAGAGCTTCGCGGGTCTAAAAAAAAATAATAACTAAATTAAATCATTTTAAAATATATATATATTTTATTAATTTTTTAGCATTTTTGAAGGGGCGTCGCTACTTCGCGGATTTTCACTTTTCGCGGGTGGTTTTTGTCCCCATTAACTTCGA
Organism: Urocampus carinirostris; assembly: GCF_059441175.1. Lineage (NCBI taxonomy): Eukaryota > Metazoa > Chordata > Actinopteri > Syngnathiformes > Syngnathidae > Urocampus > Urocampus carinirostris. The sequence continues at coordinate 26,759,709 of NC_142364.1, read as the reverse complement.
TAACCGAGGGATTACTGTATTTTATAAATGCAACTTCTGCTTTGTTTAGGTGTGTGTGTGTTTGTGTGTGTGTGTGTTTGCATACGCACAACTCCCTGATGCAGCGCTCAACTGATATTGATTGTTCCATATGCCAGCTTCACCTCGATGGTCACGCTGTTTAGTTTCTTTTCTTTTCTTTTTTGTCATAAAAACTAAAAATCGTTCCATCGTATTCACGAACTACAGGGTGTTTCCACTGTAGCCTTCTGGGGAAGCAGTTGCATTTTGGACAACATTCAGTATTACCTAAAAATTGGAGCTTATACATAAACTGTTGAAACGAATCCTGTATTGTCCCAATATGAGTTGCACTCCAGTATGATTGTTTTGGTTCGGTCTTGTCAGAAAAGATTTGTGGCTGTCAGGTGTGAGTGTAGCCTTATAACACAGTACTAGTCAGTCCTAGGTAGTTGATTGTGAGTTGACTCAAATGTTTCTATTTGTTTCAGGTGCCCGGCTAGCGCTGGCAAGATTATTGTCAGGTAAGAAATAAGCAAGAACATGAATTGGTGTAGTGAGCATTTGCCTTTTAAGATGAGGTTTTACACACTAGTTCTCTCAAGCTATTTGCCCAATTCATTACTGTACAATTATTGCTTTTTTTACTTGTCACGGGGCAGTTCAATTTCGCAAGCCCGCTGTGACACGGCTCTTAAAAGTTGCAAATAGATACTTGTGTTGAAACTTTGTTTTGCTGTTTTGCAAGACCTTTTTGTGGTTCTTTCAATGCTCGGACTAGTTGGAGTAAGTGCAAATGAGGAAGAATGGAGTAGTGCGTAAAAGACAGAAAGAATGCCCATGTTTTGGTTTATGGTGTGTCAACTAACTGTTTTATTTAGTTTTGCAAATCGTATCATCAAGCAGCAAAACTGTATCGTTACTTTACAACAGGGGTCGGAAATCTTTTTGACCCAAAGAGCAATAAAAACAAAAATATTTAAAACCATTTTTTGAGCCACACCGTGTTTTTAGACAAAATTGTGTCATTTGATCAAATCTGTGAAATAGTAAGACCATATTCTGTGTCCCTTATCCAAATAAACAAAACACTTAAAACTTGTCACCTTCCCTCAGTTACAGAAGAGTGTTGAGGCTCACCATAATTTTTGTCCTAAATAATGGTTTCAAAACAAGCAAAGTTCTTATGTAAAAATGTCACAAAGTACAGAAAACGATAAGGATATCGTCGTATTCACTCTCGGCGCAGACTGCACTTAGTGAGAGAGAGAGAGAGAGTTAGTTCCCTGCGCTGTGCGCAGATGCGCACACCTCTCTTGCTCACCCAATCAAATTACTCTTAAGTAGTTTGCTGGCGTTTTTGCTCTGTGATTCTTCATCAAAAAGTATCTCAACACTGAAAATACATAGTTTAATAAACTTCCATTTAATGGGTTTCTTGGCGACTTTCTACCAAAGGTTCCAGACAATCGTTCGTAAGTTGAATTTGTTCGTAAGTTGCTTCAGTGCTATCAGTGCTATATTTTGTACGTTTAAGGTTTATTTAAGTATGTTTAAGGCTTGTATAAGTAACCTGTTTAGTTATAAAAAATAAACATTTCATAAAATAATATGCTCTATAAACATCTCATCTCATTAGCCGTACCGCTTATCCTCGTTGGGGTCGCGGGGGGGGGGCTGGAGCCCATCCCAGCCATCTCCAGGCAGTGGGCAGGGGACACCCTGAACCGGTTGCCAGCCAATCTCAGGGCAAACAGGGACAGACAACTCATTCGCTCATTCACATCTGGGGACAATTTGGACCGGCCAATTCGCCTGAAATGCCTGTTTTTGGAACGCGGGAGGAAACCGGAGTGCCCGGAGGAAACCCACACAAGCACAGGGAGAACATACAAACTCCGCACAGGAAGTCTGGAGCTGGATTTGAACCCACGACAGGTTCCCATGACATGAACTGTGCCGCACAACCACTGCGCCGCCGTGCTGCCCCTCTATAAACATAAATAAAGTTACCGTATTTTCCGCACTATAAGGCGCACCTAAAAGTCTTAATTTTTTTCAAAAGCTGACCATGCGCCTTATAACACAGTGCGCCTTATATATGGCTCAATATTAAATTCGCAAGGTCTCGCAACTTACTCAACGGCCGCCGACTTGATTTTACCCCGAACAAGGAGTAGTCCGCGGTGTATGCTGGGATTTATATACCGGCGTTTTATTGGCTAACCAATGTGTCAATCATCATTTGTATCGATCACTATTGGCTAAAGTTATTCGGAGCCTGGGATTGGCTAGATGCCCAAAACAAACCCTTCAATCGGCCGAGTTTAGCAATGGCGTAGCTTTATATACCGGCGTTTCTTTGGCTAACCAATGTGCCAATCATCATTTGAATCGATCACTATTGGCTTAAGTTATTCGGAGCCTCGGATTGGCTAGATGCCCAAAACAAACCCTTCAATCGGCCGAGTTTAGCAATGGCGTAGCTTTATATACCGGCGTTTCATTGGCTAACCAATGTGTCAATCATCATTTGAATCGATCACTATTGGCTTAAGTTATTCGGAGCCTCGGATTGGCTAGATGCCCAAAACAAAACCTTCAATCGGCCGAGTTTAGCAATGGCGTAGCAAGCTTGCTACAATACGCCATAAAGAAACATGTTTCATTAGTCTGTATTTGTAAATATTTTACTCTCCTGGATTTACTTCACTCACGGTTGTAAGAAGACCATGATTGCGTATCATTATTGAACGTGAGAACTTGGGTGAGTTATGCGGCTTTATATTTCCCGGTATCTTGTTTTAGAACTATCTTGATGTTGCTGTGATGAGTTGAGTGAATTAAACTCAATTCCAAGTGTTTATTGTCATATGCACAGTAAAGTTGTGAGCGAAAATAGAAACATAGAAATGTTTGGCATTTCTTGAATCCCAAGACTTCAACCTTCCGAATGATATTTGAAATGACGCATTTAAGTGACATCGTACGGACACCGCATCCGCACGTGTCTACGACACGTATTTGCTTTTTTGCAAGCTTTGGGAATGTTAAGGGCGTAATCAGTTGGACTGAATCATCTGACTGTTTTGTCGACGTTCCCATTGTAGCGCCTTATAATCCGGTGCGCCTTATCTATGGAAGATATAGGACCAAAAACTATTTTTTGGGGGTGCGCCCTATAACACGGTGCGCCCTATAGTGCGGAAAATACGGTAAGTGTAATTTACTTTTGGAAGATGACCTCAACAGTTAGGCGATTTCCTCCTCCGTGGTAAAAAGTGTTCGAAAAAAAGCGTTCCCAACATTTTCTCAACGGCATCAAGCTTTCTTATTCCACTTTCATTTCAAAAGAAACGGCTCGCCTTTCCTTTACACTTTACACCAACCATATTGAATGGATGCACAAGATACTAAACAATAAAAAATTCAAAGTTCATAGTGCGCTGGAGATACAGTATAGAATGTTCACACACGAACTAGGAAGTAGACGCCGGATTTCTTCTTTGGGGTGGATGCTGGGTGACCTCTCACAATGCCATGCGGAGGAAGGAAGTACTACGGTACTGTCTTGTACTTGGAATAAGGTGCACACAGTACAAAATCTTACAAAATCCGTCTGTACAGGTCATGTCCGTACAGAAAATGGGATTTCCCTGCAGTCTGAACATAGCATAAAAGAATGTCAGGATGAATTGGCAAAAATATTTCCTCGGAAGTGCTTGGAGACTGACCAAAGCAATTTTAACAATACTGAAATGAAAACTAGTGCAATCATATTTAGCAACAAAATTCCCAAATAAGTCCTTAATTTTCAAATAGATGTACGGTATATTTTTTACTGTCTTGCGTGCTTGTTTAGGGTCAATCGATACATTTTATAAAAGTATTTACAAAGATTGGTGGGCTGTAGCATAAATATGTCTTTGTTAAATGACACTTTAAACCTTAGTTCAGGAGTAATTAAGTTCTTTTATTGGATGGTGTCACCCTAAGGATATTTCTGGGAGTTGTGTAAAGGGACTTGTGTTGTGACTGGTAAACCATGGAACTGATGGGAGAACCCTACAGGAAGATCCTCCTTTCTTTTTTTTCCCCTTTTTCTTTTTTTATTTGTCACAGGACCTCATTGAATGTAGCCAGTGTGTGGAAAAGAATAAAAGGCTCTTTTGACATCCGCTTTGCTTGGGGTTGTTCTTGACGCCTTTCACTTCCTTGAATGTACGTTTCTTCCACAAACTAGGCGATAAGCATAAAAATTAGCACAGTACGTTTATCCAAGCTCAAAATGTGTGTAATTATCCATGACTCTGTATTGTCCAGAGATTATAAGGTGTGTTAGCATAAACTAATGAAATAATAAACAAATGAAGAAATGAATGGAGGTGAAGCTTTTGACAATGTCAGTCAACATTCTGGACTACTTCACCGCCTAATAGGAATGCTGAAAAACCGACGTGCCTTTTTTAAACAACCTCCCATTATTGTCTGATCTAAATGAGTAAAAGGGCAGAAACGAATGTGTGATGTCATTGGTCTTGATTGGATTTTTGCTGTAATTTTCTGCAAAGTAAAAATATATATATATATTGTGTAACTATTTACTACTGTTTGATTTTTGGAGATGGATTTGCATCTTTGACCAGTAAGTATTGAGGACGTTGATCATAAATATTTCCATTTGTCGATTAGTGTTTGGCCTCATTGCTATGATGAAGTTTACTGGTGGTAAGAAAGATTATTTGAATTTCAGTGCATGATAACCGCAGGATTCTATACAACGACATCAGTATAAAGATTCTTTTTAATGGATTGTTGTACAACTCTTAAAATGCAATTCATTCAATACCTTGTTGAAGTAAGTTGGCACTTAGGCTCCAAAACACAACAATAACCATTGTTTTCAATATCAGACTGCGACTAATTGTCTAAATTAACAAAGTTGACGATCCTTTTCTGTTTTTTCTTGCATTTGTCAAGGTTTTAAGGTAGAACCAATTAGTAATCCTAAAATGATCTTTGCTAATTCCTCCTCTGAATACATTCTCTACAACACTCGTGAAAATCTTATTAAAGGCCAATATTTAATATTGGGTTAGTTATTCTTTTACAATGATGCAAAAATGGATACAAAAATAAAATCGATGTCTTTGATGTATTTTAAATTGATATTATGGTATTTTCGAACATTATCTACAAATGGCCTCAATATTGTTAAATATGTTCTTCTTTTGTGGTTTCATTTCAGCACATAACATTTAATTTTACATCCCATTGGTCTTGAAATGGATTGCAGTATTTCCTTATTTCAATAAGTACTCATGTTTTCTGAATTGTGTGTTCCAGAGCAGCGCTGCAGCCCCGGGCAGTTCGCATGCCGCAGTGGAAAGATGCAGTGCATCCCCATTTCCTGGCAGTGTGATGGCTGGACAGCGTGCGAGGATCACAGCGACGAAATGGATTGTCCCCGTGAGTATTTTCTTTTTTTTTTTCGCCCCAATCCACCTTCTCACCTCCTTAAGTGACAGCACATTAGAAATTAAAGCCAATGGTTTTGAATAGGGTTGCAACGATTAGTCGAGCTTGTTAGCAAAAATCAAAAATAGAAATAGTCAACAATGAATTCCCTTGTCGACTATTGTCGCCAGACACGTTTTTCCAACAGAGTGAGGCATATCTACATGATTATAATATCTGCTTCGAGTCGCTCAAGCGCAATGGCGTCTCTGTCTTGAGTGTTATCATAAACATACAGAAATGGCGGCGTCAATATCAAGTACGTGTACCAAAAACTCAGACGTTTGGGAACATTTTAGCCTGGGTACGGCGGATAAAAACAACTAGCGAAGTTTGCACAGCAGGCCTTGCATATCATGGCAGTTGCTCTGTGACGCACGAACATTTAAAGAGCACCTCGGACAGTCGAACAGAATGGAGTCTGTTTGACTCACCTCGGTTAAACCCAAGTCACATTCAAGCTCCTACTGTTTTGATGAAATGCATTGTACAATTTGTACTTGTATATTCCACTACAAAACATATCTGAAATGAAAAGCTTGCAGTCTGAAGAACAGACGTCAGTTGTTAAAATGTTAAAAACGACAAACGTCTGTTAAAAACGTTTGATTTCAAACTGTTGAGAATTTAGTTTTAGTTACAGACTTTGCATTTCACCACTGAATGTATTTCACAACATGTACATGTATTTAATTGACTGTTCTTACTTTATTTTAATACTCGTTTTATTTTTCTGTCACTTAAAAATGTACAGATGTTTATTCCTAGATTTATGTCTCTAATGACTGTGCACTGCACCTAATTTGTTTGAGGTTTTACATTTTTATTGAATTTTTGTACGAATCTCCAGGTTTTGGGTGGGCTACCAGTACAGCGATATATTTTTTATTGTACCCATTTTTTCTTGTGTTTCTCGTTTTTCACATAACTAAATGAACTTGCTAAATTCAAGAAAAAATGAGTAATTATTCAATTATTCGACTAATCGTTTCTATAGTCGGTGACTTGTCGACTCTTAAAATAGTCGTTACTTGCAGCCCTACTGTCATACTTTCCTCATTGATATATGATTTTTAAATATATTTTCGGGTATTACATTTGCAGCAATTAAAGAAGAACGGTTTCGTTTTGGCCAAGGGTACGACCAGGTGGAGGACGTCATCGGCGTAGCTCAACCTGTGCGTTTCAACAGTGAGTGTCCACATCCTTTTGTCAAAAAAAACAAAAACAAAGTGCTCTTATTTACATCCCAACTTATATGCCACAAGAAAAATGTCCGAGCGGTTGGCACCACTACGAGAAGACGGCCAGCTGCTATAAAGTGTACTTGCGAAAAGAGAACTACTGGCAGGCAGCCGACATGTGCCAGAAGGTGGACGGCTCTCTCGCCACTTTCGTCACCGATGAAGAGCTGCAGTTCATCCTCAAGATCGAGGTGGACTTTAGCGACCAAGTGTGCGAGCTCAAAGACCAGGGGAAGTAAGTTGTGGCCTAGGTTATTCCTTTGGATATGAGCCAAAACAAGAAAGATAAACAAGAGAAAACAGAGTTCTTGAAATATAGGATATTTGTAAACTAGTGCAATATTAAACCGAAGCCATCGAGGGCAGTACTTAAACCAGGGGGCTGGCAAACCAAAATGTTGAAAAGGCCATATTGGACCAAAACGAGAAACAATTAATTAAAAATATGTCTGGTGCCACACAAAAAATAAAGGCCTTATATAAGTGCTATAACAAAGGAAACTCATCATTGGAAAATGTTATGAATGTGTCTAGTTTGTGTTCCTAAATAAAGCATACTTTTTTCCATCATCAAACATTTTTAAAAAGTGCCAGGGAGCGCCAAAAAGCTGCATGCGGCTCCAGAGAAAGTTTAGCAGGTCCGAGGTTTAACTCTGTTGGGGATAGAAAGCATCATCCGCTGCATTTTGGTGCTTTCGTCGGTCCCGAGCATTTTGTTGACTCTCTGGCATTTAGAGAAACTTAAAATTGTAAAAGATATGGGTTTACGTAATTTAGATCAGTCAATCTTGTTTACTTCTTGTACAACTCGGACCGCAACGTATTTGGCATACAGGCAGACACATGCAGAAAAGGGGCGAGGCGACTGTTAAGCTAATCAGAATGCAGAGCACAATGCAGGATAAAAATCTACCGAGTAGTGCAACCATGATAAGTCAACGGCTATTCAGTAAGGGATTACTATACTTGCTTTTTAATTGCTTACAGGTACCGTTCTTAAGATCACTTGTCACCAACCGTTTTGAACCTGAGCGCTCCTTTTTTGTTACTGATTAGAGCGAAGGGCTACTACTTTGAAATGCATATCTAAAATAGCAACTTCATTTACTATATAGCAATGTTATTATCATGTTCTTGTACAGGTTGTAATGATTTGAGGTTGGGTTAAAATATACACAGTCAACCACAAAAACATTGTTTTTAAACACTGGTTGTGTGAAAGATGGAAGTTAGAAATCAAATTTCATAGAAAATCACCATTACCTATTGCCGGTGAGCTATTTTCAGAACCTGTCCAAGGGCTCCTCAGGGGCTCTTAGAGCTACCTGGTGTCTGCAGGCACTACATTTGAGACCCCTGCTGTAGAGAGTCTCTGACTTTGGATTCCCATATGCTCAAAAATCAAATCGAATAAACGTCAATGAGATACTAATTTTTCTATTTTGTTTTTTTTTTTCTCCAGGTTTTGGGTGGGCTACCAGTATGTGATTACCAACCAAAACCACTCTGCTGAAGGCCACTGGGAGGTGATTTATAACGGTAATGGCAAAAGTCATTATTTTGAAATGTGTGAATGAATATGACTTATAGGAAATACATTTATGCCACGTATCCAGTATTTATGGGGCTGAACTGATAAAAAGTATTGTCATAATTTTTTTTTATAAATACAGTAGACCCCTGGGCTACAACATTAACCCGTTCTGAGTTAGGGGTGGTTGGTAAAAATTGCCATATGGCGGGGGGATAGAAACCCATAAAAATAAACTTATCCATTTAAAACATCCTGGAATCTTGGGTAAAATACAGAATAAGAGCTACTTATGTCTAATATACATGTATATGACTACATAACATTCTAAATATACGTATAACAAAAGAATGAAATTGTATGATATTTACCTCTGGTGTGTCATGACTTGAGGTGGTACAGTAGAGTTTGTGGGTGGATGCAGAGGGGGGAGGGAACTCATTTGAAAACCTCCACTTGAGAGGATTGTTCTGCTCTAAGAATAATTTGTTGCTTTAATGGCCTCTGTAATCTTAATAATGCTCCAGATCGTCAATTTGGTTATAGACATATTCCGTCTTCGCATTTCTTTATTATCTAGGGCTTTGTTTCTAGTTTATTCAACTATATTCTTAACTGAACAAAGAGAGGGAAATGGAGAATTGTGGGAGAGAAACCACGAGATACATGAACTCCTCCACTTTGGGAAAAATCTCACACTGCAGTATATATCATATATATGTTTTTTATTCTTTTTTTCTTTATGCAGGTCCGATGCAAGTGTTTCTTCCTCCCGATGGCCTTCCCGACTTGGGAAGAGCCAACCAGGACAACGTTTTCTGTGCCCAGCTGCAACGTTTCCAGCTCAAAAGCATGAACGAGCGTGGCCTGCACAGCTGGCACGCTGAAAATTGCTATAAAGAGTTCCCCTTCCTTTGCAAACGGAGTACGTCCTCTGCACAAAATATTATTTTCACACATGAGCCCCAAAAGACAATCACTTGCCTTTTTCTGTGGCACAGGGCAAACGTGCGTGGACATCAAGGACAATGTAGTAGGGGAGGGCTATTACTTCACACCCAAAGGCGATGACCCTTGCCTGAGCTGCACGTGTCATGACGGTGAACCGGAAATGTGCGTGGCTGCCCTTTGCGAGAGACCACAGGGGTGCCAGCACTTTCGCAAGGACCCAAAAGAGTGCTGCAAGTTCACGTGCCTCGACCCAGGTACCAAAGCAACTTGTATTTACTACACTTGAGACGAAGGTGTTGAGTTCAAATATAATCTAAATGTTGTAGAGAAAATTGCTTTAAATGATATTTATTTAGTATAGAAACCAAATCGGAAGTTACCGAATCGGCAAGCAGGTGGTGTTAATGGTTTCCCACACAAATTGGTTCAAAATAGCCATACGTTGTGTCTAGCATTTATCATGAAGGAAGTAATTCTCTGCATGTATTGTATTCTACAATTATTGATTTTGCAGTTCATTGATATGGATAATAATTGATCCGTCCAATAGGAAAATAATATAGACACACAAATAAATAATGCACAAGGTTTGATTCTAACAGACGACATTTTATTTGCATGACAAAGAAAATTGAATCAAACGAAAGAATATAGAACATCAATGACACAAGCACTTGCAATGAAAGCAAGGGGGGCGGGAGAAGAAATTCTCTAGCACTCAATTCTTTAGATGATAAAACCCAATTTTTGTGAATGTTTTGATATGTGGAATAAAATTGAACTCAAAGTGAGTTGTACTGAGTATGTGTTATAGCACTACCTATTTATTCTCAGATGGGAACAGCCTGTTTGATTCGATGGCCAGCGGAATGCGTCTGATCGTCAGCTGCATCTCTTCCTTCCTCATCCTCTCTCTGCTGCTCTTCATGGTGCATCGCCTTCGACAGCGACGGCGCGAGCGCATCGAAACACTCATCGGAGGAAACTGTGAGCTCTACAGCACGCATGCATCTTTCGCATAGGGCCAGTCCAAATTGATTCTGATTAAATTTAGAAACCTGTTTATAAGGGGTGATGTCTCATTCACACTAAAAACTGAAGGAATTGACATTTCATGAAATTTGTACAATTAACAAAATACACAAGCCTAATGCTGGTGTAAAAATGATGTTTTGTGTGCCGTAGAAGGCTTTTAGAGAGTTCCAAACTAAAAAATTGTAAAACCCAAAACCAACGGTTACGTATACAGTTATATTACTGCAAAAAAACGTATTCACTACAATGTTCATTGTTTTTGTGGCGCATCTCTGCCTCTCTCTGTATCGCTCTCTCTAATTTGCTCGTTTTTTTGTGTGCCTCCTACTATCCCTCCATCTCACTCTATTTATTCGTCTCTTTCTACTTTTCTATCTCTGTCTGTCTGCGTGTTCCACTTTCTCTCATCCTTTCTGACTGTCACTGTGTGTCTGTCTGTCGGTCTGTCTATCTCTGGCTTGCTCTCTCATTTTACTCTGTATAACTCTCTCTTTGTCTTTGTCCATCACGTGCTCTTCTTCCCTCTTTCTATCTCCATTTGTCTCTTTCTTTCTTGGTCTATCCGTCTATCATTCTGTCTACATCCCCCTTCCATATGTCCCCCTCTCCCTCTCCTGTCTATTTCTCTTTACCTTCTTGTCTGTGTTTCTCTATCCTTGACTCTGGGTATTTTCTGTCTCTTTGTTGGGCAATCTGTCCATCTTTCTTATTCTGTGTATATATCTCTATGTCCCTCTATCTCCTCTCCTGTCCATCTCCCTCTACTTCTCTTTGTATGTGTCTCTATCTTTCTTTTTGTGTCTTCATTTGTCCAACTCCCTCCTGGGCTGTGTGTTTATGTCACTCTCCTTCTGTTGATGTCTCTCTATGGCTCTTTTTTTAACTTTCTCTACTTGTCACATTGTCTCGGCCAATCTCAGTGCATCCGTTTAACCTGGGAAGGCGGGTCCCAGGCTTCGACTACGGCCCTGACGCTTTTGGTACTGGACTCACACCCTTGCATCTTTCCGACGACGGCGAGGGCGGTGCCTTCCACTTCCAGGAACCGCCACCACCCTACGTTGCCTACAAGTACCCCGACCTCCAGCACCCTGACGACCCCCCACCTCCATATGAGGCCACTATCAACCCGGACAGCCTTCTCTATGTGGATCTTAGTAAGACAAGTCTTTTCAAGTTATTTTTATTTGTATAGCCCTTAATCACAAGTCACATTCATAGACTCACAGTTGTTGTTCATGCATTTTTACATGGGGTCTTAAAGTATTAGCCTTAAGGGGGCAACTTAAATCCAAAGTGCAATCTTTTTAGGCGTCCTTAAACAAGTAGAACGTTTAATATTTTCTCTTAAGAGTTCAAAGAGCCATTATGCTTTATTTATTTTCGCGTTTTATCTTTTATCCAGGCTGTTTGAGGTGGAACACATTCGGTAGGAGGAATGGGTGTTGGGGGGGGGGTGCTGGAGAGGCAAGTCCGTACTTGTCCTCACTGCTTTTTTTTTTTCTCTCGATTTGTTCATGTTGATTAAACTGGTGAAAGTAAGATAGATGGATAGATAGATAGATAGATACTTTATTCATCCCCGTAGGGAAATTCACACTTCCAGCAGTCTACCCTGTTGTTAGGTAATAGTCCAAACGCCAGTCCCAAGAACGATGAAAAAAAGAATGCTTATTTTAAGCTCCATGTGGCTAGTTTTGAGAATTGACCAATGATAAAAGATGTTTGGAATGAATGGGCTTAAGATGGAGCTATGGGGAATGCCCTCAAATACTCTCTGTCTTTCCCACAGGACACGGCGGCATGCCAATGATGCCAGCCCAGCACGTGACCGACACAGTGGATGGACTCCAGCAAGCCCCTGCCGGCCCAAGTCCAGTGCCGGTCTCCCAGACCCGGGAGGACTCTGTGGATAGCAGCACCCTTCTGGTGGGTCCAGACACCCCGACTACAGATGGCCCGCTTCCCTTGGGCGCCGACACGCCATCCGATTGCGCCTCACCGTCCTCCCTCAGCACGGCCGTCTAAGACAGACAAGACTGGGTTTAGAGAAGACTCAATTTAGGCTGCATTTTTACTGAAGAGTCCCTTTTGAGCTCCTCGGGTCAAAGGAACATGTACTTTGAGCTCTTGCCGTCACGCTCCTGTCTCAACTCAACTCTGTATGAACTGTACAACACGGTAAATGTGTTTCATGCTTTTTTTGTGATTTTTCGACTCATGAATGAGAAGGTTGATGTGGACAGAAATTGAACCCATGACAAAAAGAAACTAATTCCTTCCAATCCATCGACGCAAAAATCCCCGGCCACCCTTTTCCTCAAGGAAACTTTTGGATTGACAATCATCTCTGCTTTTCATCTGTTTTGGTGATGTGCTTATCTTCTATGTAAAATCATCAATTTGATTCTGGTCAAATATGAACTTTTTTTATCCGAAAACAAATAATTACAGTTGCAGAATATTTTCACCCTTGGTTTGGGGGGGAATAAGATTTTATTTTACGAAACACAATGTGAGTATTCTTTCTAGAGAATTTTGTTACAATAGGACTTGTTTTTGCCTCGTTCTAAATGTATTTGAAAAAAATTGTTTAAGAATGGAAAACTGATTTTTCCAATACTCCAACTTTATCGGACTAGTTTCTTTTTTACATCATAATTTGAGACAAGTCACATACATCTGAAGTAAAACACAACGGACCATACTGCAACTTGACTTTTTTTCTAGGTAAAAAAATCCTTAAATGTAAGTCCCCTGTAACAAAACTTTCACTTAAAATGTTTATCTTTTCTTACTAGAGTTAAGATCAAAATCCTATTTTAGAAATCGTATGTGCAACCCACAGTAAAGAAATTCCAAACAATTGTCACTGGACTTAATTCTTCATTACAAGATGAAATGTAAAATGGTGACTTTAAAAATGTTTTGGGTGCATGCCATTTCTTTTTGCCTCCCCATCTTGCAGATTTCTTCTCGTAAAATTTAAGATTGTTTTAGAATACCTGCATTTTTCTAAATATTATTGTGACGGTTACATTTTTTTCCCTTCACAATTGTATACCAACAATATTAGCTTTCGGTTTTTCTGCAAGTTGGAAGTTGAATTGCGTGTATCTTAAAAGAATACTGCAAATAGAAAAAGGAATCTCAAAGCTCAATGCAAATGAAAAGTTCAACTCTCATATTTAGAAATGACCCTCATTCTTTCGTCTGGTTTCACCTTTGAATTTTGCAGCACAGTAATTTCGGTTGAGGCCGTTGACAATCCCTCAGTGGAGCGCATGTGTTTTCTTTTTGAGGTGATCTGCAGTGCATGTTATTTTTGTTCATTTAAGTCTTGTGCGCGTGTATGAATGAATATAAAACACCCCAGACACAAAATGGTGGAAACACACAATACTCAATGAAACTTTGTGGCCGCAAATTCGTATTTGGTGAATATATTTGTATTTCAATTTTGTTGTCAAATGTCCTTTTCTCAGGTGTGTTGCTTACATTGTTTTGCGTGCATGCTGGGAAAGGGTTTCCTTAATCATAAAACAATAGTTTCTGGATGTAAGGTATTCCCCTTTTTGATTCCCCTCAGCCATTTTTTTCATTTACTATAATGTATTTTGATTTGATTATTTGGTAGCCTTGAAATGGAGCAATGTTGTTTGTATAGAAGGGGTTTATGTTTTTCGCTACTAGATGTACATCCAATCAAATGCCAAATAAATGACACACCGTGCAGGAAGGCTTGAGTTTCTCATTGAATTAAAATGTACCAAGAAGTGATCTTAAAAAGAATAAAATCTTAATGGTGTCAAGAACTGGAACAGGAGGAGGACCCAGATGCGTAATGTTTCCCACGCATGCTTTATTTTACGGAAATGGGGCAGTCATGCACATGAACACAAACGCCAGTGATTTGGCGATCACCGGGCGGAAGAAGAAGGAAGTCTGGCGTGGAACAACAGGAAGCCAGAGACCAACGAGATCGATACTAGTTACATGAGCTGATACCGGACAGATAGTGTCGATACGGGACTGACGGGATTGATAACAGATATAGGTGACTGGAGACAGATATCAGACAAGACGGGAACAATACCGGACAGAGTTAAAACACACGTCTTGCGAGTGCAGAGGTTTGTTTATGGACTGGGAAGGGGTGAGTGAGAGCACTGAGCTTAAATAGGAGGGAAGCCAATCAGTCAACGAGCCGCAGCTGGCACCAAACGGGCGGGGTTAATTGGCAACCGTGACAAATGGTAAGCAAAGGTTTTCACCCGCTATAATAACTTTGGCCAGTTTGGGCATTTTTATTAAATTTAATGTCGATTATCAAATATATCGCCTTGTTGATATGCATTGCCGTTTGAATCACCATTTTTTTTATATTTAGTGTTTGGCTTCAATACAGTAAAAATGCAGCTTTATTTGATTGCTCGTAATGGAACGAGTAAGAAGTCAAGTCATGTTTATTTGTTTAGCCCTTAATCACAGAGTCTCAAAGGGCTGCACAGATTATTGCAAACCACAGACTATTATTACATTATACCCTGATCTAAAACCTACACGAGGGCAAGGAAAAGCTCAAAAACCTCAACATGAGGTAAATGAAGAAACCTTGGGAAAGGGCCGCAAATGAGGTAATCCCCCTTCCAGGATGACCAGGCTGCAATGGATGTTGCAATAACAAACAATACACAGA